>NC_041708.1:1147195-1447195 GCF_900700375.1 Denticeps clupeoides
CGGTGTCCCGCCTGCAGGGCATGCGGCCATGCCAGCTGCATGGCTTCGCCCAACATGGCCGCCGCCCCAACGCTGAGCGCCACCGTTGGCCGGTAACTGGGTTTGATGCCGCCGCCGCTGCAGCTGCATGCTCCAGTGCGGCCTGCGACTCCATGCGCCCGGTGCCCGTCCTCTGTAAATAAAAGCAGACGGCGCCCTCCTCCTCCTCCTCCGGTAGAAGTGCATGCCGGGTATCAAACGCCATCGCACAACCCCAACCGTTTCAAACGAAACGCGGGGAGACCAATCAGAACAATAACCGGCGCGTCTCGTGACGGGCCCTCGGCGCGCACCGTGTCAGGATCTGTACGCCGACTCACTGGGACGCGAAGGGCGAGCGTCCCTCGCGGCACGAGATGTGAAAACGGTTAACCCAGAGCCGCCCACCGCCGGATCAAACGAGCGCTTAACCGTTTCCGCGCCCATTTCCATTTCAGGTTTATTTTTTCTCGGTGGCCCCTCTTTGCTCTTGGACATTTGTTGCCTTCACTTTCTTCCTGCCGAGGTTCGGTAATTTGATTATTTTCCTTCAGGATGATTCACCGCCAACTGCAGGAGCCCCGAAGTTGGAAATTGGCACGTTTATCTTCTTCTGCAGACTTTCCAGAGAGTCGGGCTCCGCTGGCTGGCGTCCACGCCGCCTCAGATCCCCCGCATGAATATTCACGTCATGGGGGGGGGCAGGAACTCTGCTGGTGGCGGGGGAGGGACATCGGACTCGCTTTACAACAAGGCCTGCGTGTGTGTGGGACAAGGTGGAAAATGGACAAATGTGTGAAATACCCCCTTCACACTGCATTATAAACGGTGCATAATGCATTATAATGCGTTTCAAGGAATCTTATAATGATGTTGATGTGAAATCGACATATCTCATAAATGTTAATTAGTAATTATTGCAATAATAATATTATTGCAGAATTTTTTTGTTCATATTATTTTACTGACTGCAGTAGTAGCTACACTCAGAGAAAATATTATTTGAACCCGTGCTAATTGTAGGCTTATTACCAGTGAGAGACAGAACAAAAATATGCTTTTCAAAAGTTCCAAATTAATTCACATTTCATGAATTATTACTGTGTGCTGTGTATAACAATGAATGACAATGAAATGTATCCCCTGTAGTGTGTGGGGACGCTAGGTGCCTTGATCAAGGGGACCTCACTGGTTCCTTGGCAGTTTGGGGTTTGAACTTATCCACTAGGCCACCACTGTCCTTAAATAAGTTTTTGATTCCTTTGCAAAACCTTTGTTGGCTGTCACCATGGTGCTCTGGTGGATAGGGAGGGAGGTTCTCACCCAAGATTTTACAAGGCCCCATCCATCCTCCCTTTGACTCATTACAGTTGCCCCCTTGGGCACTTTACCAAACTTTACCAAAGCATAATGTTTTCCACTCCATGATTGATGGTGAGGATGGTGTTTTTATAGTCATAGGCGGCATTCCTCATCCTCCAAACACGGCGAGTTGACTTGGACTTGTCTGACCACAACACTTTCAGCAGGCTGCAGGATTTCAGTCCTTCACGGCATAGTATGTTACCAACTGTTGGTCTCAGAGATCACTGTGCCTTGAGATCATTGACAAGATCCTCCCGAGTGCTTCTGTATTGGTTCCACACAGTTATCATTATCATTGAAACTCCACGAGGTGAGATCCTGCATGGACCTCCAGACCAAGGGAGATTGGCAGTAATTTTATGGTTTTTCTGTTTGTGAATAATCACACCAACTGTTGTCACCTTCTCACCTAGCTGCTTGGCGATGGTCTTGTAGCCCATTCCAGCCTTGTGTAGGTCCACAATTTTCTCCCTGACATCCTTGGAAAGCTCTTTGGTCTTTGTCATGGTGCAGAGTTTGGAATTTGGGTTTGAGAAGCTCCCATGAGTACCATGAATATCCTCATCAGCCGAATTTCCAATCCTGCCTTGGTGGTGTGATTCAGCCACCCCATTTGCGGAGCTAATGTCACATGATGACAGATGACGCCGTCTTCCTCAGGTAGAGGGCTGGTATGTTACCGCCTCCGTTTTACATTCGCTGCCGTCATCCTGGCTGGAGGCGAGCGGAGGTTGGCAGAGGTTGCGGTGCGTAAGAGCGCAGGGATTTTCTGAGATGAGCCGGAAAACGTGCAGCTAAAAGGTGGAACCGTGGTTTGCCAGTCGGTGTTTCCAAAGCCAAGGCTTAAGACCCTCGTTATTGTTGGTGGTGGGGCTTTCGGGCAGCGAAGAGTGATGCCTCGGTGTATTCGCAGCCCGAGCTTCATTTTCACCCGGATACGAACCCGACCCAATCCTCCCAACAGGGAGGCGTGCGGAGGTCAAGGAGAGCTAAAGAGCAATAATAATACGTCTGTCCGCGACGTAATGAGAGGTGTCAGTTCTGATTGAAAATGATGGTGCCGTTTGGCTCCCACCGAAGCACCTGCGCCACCGCCGCCATCTTGTTAATCCCCGCCCGGAAAGGCGGCGTATGTACATCGCGGTGAGAACCAGACCAGGCTAGCTCTTGTATGCGCACGGTCGAATGTAATACAGCTTGTTAGAGATCGGATTTTGGCGCCACCTACTGGTACGGCTTTTTGTCCAGACCGCCAATGTAAGATGACAATGATTTTTTTCCAAACATATTTTGAAGGGAACGTTCTGTTCACTTGCTACTTTCCTGACCAATTACGGCGATTGCCGCGTTCGTAAATCATCCGGCTGCATATGCATGGAGCACGCCGAGTCTAATGGCTTTCAAAATCCCGCTCACACCTCTTCCGACTGTCTGCCGTGGAAATAAACACTTTAAATTGTGCGTGAAGATGGGCAGCAGAGACGATACCGTAATAATCATCTTTTAGGCTTCTTGAGAGCCGTTGCCTCATTACTGGCTTCCCGTAATTGGCTTCAGGCTGACGAAACGTTCCGTCCGGAGATTAGCGAAACTGCAACGTTTTTAATGCAACGTGTTAAATTATTCATGTCGAGTTGTGAAAAAGTGGCCGGTTCTGCCCGTGTCCTTTCCTCACTTTCTTCTTCATGCTCGCTCAGTGGCGCGCAGGCCTCGCATGGCCCTCACCACACCATTGTGAGTCCATCTTGCGTCCCAGAACACTTAAGAGCTCCACGGCGAGGCAGGTCTCCAGTTCCGAGACCGGTCCAAGTAAAACGCGAGCTGCCCGGGACGAGCCGCGGCCAAGGGAAAGCTTCCGCCGTCAGACTCGGGTCCAAAACACACTAATAAATGTACATTTCCAGCGCTCGCAGGATCCTGTCCATCAGCAGCTCTGCGTGGAGGGGGGCAGGAGTTATGCCGTTCTGCTGAGGGCGGCCGATCAATAGCTACAGGAAGCGTTCGGTTGCAGCCGCGGCTGAAGGTCTTGTAATTACCTGCTGAAGCCGAGGGCCTATTAGTTTTCACACGGGGACGCCGGCCTCTGCCATGGCGTGGTGTCATCAAGAGAGGGAG
The DNA here is from genome assembly GCF_900700375.1 of Denticeps clupeoides. NCBI lineage: Eukaryota > Metazoa > Chordata > Actinopteri > Clupeiformes > Denticipitidae > Denticeps > Denticeps clupeoides. The sequence continues at coordinate 1,150,694 of NC_041708.1, forward strand.
GAGGACGAAAAAAAAAATACTGAGACCTTTCATCCGGAGGTGAGTGAAGATCTGATAACATGGGAGTGTCAAAAAAAAAATCTGCCCGTGAGCAGAAAATCCGGATGTAGCCGCCGTGCAGCTTTTGCTGAACGTCGAGATTTGGGTTCTCAGGGTCACTCCCATCCTCCAGCTCCAGCTGCCGTGATTGGTCAGACGGGTGATCTCAATTTACAGCCCTAATTAAATCCATTTTTAAGGTTCTCAACATGGGCGTACTGTGCACAGGATGATTATACGGTTAAATTGACTTTAAACTACCATATCAGACATGAAATACTGTATTTCACTCACTTTCCGTAAATGCTTGGTCCTTCAGGGGACACGGGGGGACTCACACCTACATTTCAGAGTCATCAGTTCACCTGGCGAACGTGGCCTGCCGGTTGCGGGTTCGAATGTGATTGGTTATATGCGGAGTGCACATTTCACCGTGTCACCGCGTGTCACGTTTCACTGTTTCGCTTTGGATGGACGGACATGGAGGATTCGAACTCACAACCTTGTTGCGCCATCCAGTCTTTTTTTCCCCCTCTTCTTTTCATCGAACTGCATTCCGGCAGTTACTTTGCATGTACTTGTCAGGAGAGCCAGCATTCAGATGCAAATCCCGGACCCTCTCAGTGAGATGTTCCTCACAGTTTCTCAGCAGTTAATATAATGTGGGATATAATTTCACCAAGAAAGCCCTCGGCATAGCAGCTGATCCCACCCACCCAATGCAAACCTTCTTCAGCCTGCTGCCATCAGGGAGGAGACTGCGGAGTCTCCAGGCCAGGACCAGCAGACTGAAGGACAGCTTCACCCATCAGGCGGTCAGGAAACTCAACTCCCTCCCGGCTCTGCCCCCACTCCCCTCACTCCCCTCGCTCCACAAACTTTCTGAACTCTAAATCACACAAACTGACCATGCACCAGTCACTCTGTGCAGCTCTGGTCTGCCATCTACCTCACTTTCACTTCGTCACTTTAAACTTAAAACTCTGTTGCACTATTGGTTTTTGCACTCTCCTGATGTTGCACTCTCCACCATGTGCCCTTATTTGTATATGGTGTTTTTAAAATTGTATATTGTGCCTTTCTTTTTAAATTGTATTTATACTCTGTTTTCGTTACTGTTACTGTTTTTGTATTTAATGTTACTTGTATGGGTCAGAGAGTAACGTAATTTCAATTCTCTGCATGTCCTGTACATGTGGCAGAATTGACAATAAAGTTGACTTGACTTGACTTGACTTGAAATGCAAGGAGGGCTAATGCCTGATGGATCATCCATCTTTCCACTCAGTTGTACGGCCAAGGACAGGGAGGGGTCTGCTGGTGCAAAAATGAATTCAGAGCTTTAAATCCAAGGCCTGTACAAGTAAGTCACTGCTGAGCTGTTGTTCAGAAGTTTTCAATAATCCATGATAAGTTAGGTTCCCAGTAGCTGCACGCATCAGGTTCAAATACTGATGCTGGCCTACAAAGCCAAATGGAGTAGCACCATCCTACCTCACAGCCCTTATTACACCTCACACTGCACCTCGTATACTCCGAGCCTCCAGTACTGCTCGCCTGGTTCCTCCATCTCTGAAGGTAAAAGGAAGACGCTCATCTAGACTCTTCTCCGTCTTGGCCCCTCGGTGGTGGAATGAACTTCCAGCTCAGTCACTGAGCACCTTCACACGGCAGCTCAAGACCTTCCTCTTTAGAGAAGATTTAGATGAACTTGTAACCTTCTTCTTGTCTGACTTCTGTATAGAAACTAGAACAGAGTGAATAAAAAGATTGTATTCGTAGTTCATCAGGGTGGTAGTGGCCTAGTGTGTAACACACTTGCCTATGAACCAGAAGACCCAGGTTCAAACCCCACTTACTACCATTGTGTACCTGAGCAGGACACTAAATTGCTCCGGGGGGGGACTGTCCCCTGTAATCCTGATTGTAAAGTCGCTCTGGATAAGGGCGTCTGATAAATGCCATAAATGTAAATAGTTGGGGGGTCTTAGTGAACCAGAACTGACCACTTCATCCATGGTAACATGGAAGCACGTCGCTCTGGATACGTCTGGTAAATGCCGTAAATGTAAATGTTCGGTACAGCCGTTACTCGGGCAGTTACGCAGAGAACATGAACATTTTCACTCCAGAGCAGCTTGTTTCTGAAGAGGTTCTTCCCAAATTTTAGGTTAATCTCCAGTTTTGGACCGTAGGTAAGCAGGTTTCTTGACCAGCGGTCCTGGCCCGTTCTGTATTATGTTTCTGAATGCTGCTCGTGGATCGCCATCTGCCAGAAAGTTCTTGGTCAGGCCCTCACTGCTTCACAGCCCACCACCTTCATTAGAATGTCATTTCACTCCAGGGTCTGAAGCCCACAACAGCACATGCATATCCTGTGTTTGTGTGTGAGTCCGTGTCCATTGTCCGATTAGATGTGGTCAGATGTGGTATGTGATACTGGTCATTCGCCCTGGATCGGATGTTTTTCTGCATATTGTGTGTGTGTGTGTGTGTGTGTGATGCTCTTTTTTTGTTGTCGACTGTGTTTTGGGCTGCAGCTGAATTGAACAGGAAGTCTGCTCAAGGCTGTCTGTGTTCTGAACCGATAGAGAATAATTTAAAGTAGTTTTAGCTTCAGGTTCATCGTTTTATTTAAATAAATTCCAAACCAAAAAATGAGCGGATTTCTTTACGTCCTGCACGTTGTTTAACAGTAAATTGAATGGCGGTCGTGTTGGCGTAATGGTGATCTCTGTCTCGTATGTCTGCGTATGTGACGGGGCGCCGAGCGCTGCAGCGAATGAAAAATGCATTCGCTCAGCCCCGTCCCGCACTCGTGTCATATCATATCCCTGTCATGTCTGCCGGGTTATTAAATATGCAGCGGCGCAGCGTGGTGCAGGCGGGCAAACTTACCCACCGCTTACACCGGAACTGCGAATATAAACACCACTTACGCCTGGGAGTCATCTGGACTTTATTCATTTATTTCTTCTATATGACTTATTCTCTCGCTACGTTGATTCGTTATAAAATGTGACTTATTTTTACATCAATTTTTTTTTCTCTAAATTCATTAATTCATGTAGATTTTCATTAATTGCATTGATTACTAATTTGATCGTAAATAGTCTTTGCGCCCTGCGTTGGCGCGAAAGTTGCGAGATGATAAATGATTTTGATTGATTTGCCCCAGCATCTGGCGTCTGTTCGCTCTTACTTCGCACCACTTCCAAAAGCAATTTTACCCCGGTACATTTCCCCCGAGCGCCGAGTTGCAGGGAAATGTCATTCTCACTCTTCCACAGACTTCTGCTCCCCGTCCACCTGTTACCATGGTTATGACGGGGTCACGTGATCACATTAACTGTCACGTTAAACAGCACAAAGATGGAATCTGACACGTCCCCGCCTGGAAGATGATAAAGTGCAGGAATGTCGCGATTAAAAAGGGGCGTGTTTGTAAGTACGTACTTTTTTAATAGCCTGGAAGGGGGGCATTTTGAGTGGGCGCGATGACCCTGAGGTCACTTCCTGTTAGTTCAGTTGAGGTGGTTCTTTCCAGAACGTTCCGTCGCTCTTCGTGCCACGTCCAGGAGCTCCTGACTGGTTTATATGGCACGTTCTCCAAGAATGGAAAGTCTGAGGTTTCGTGTGGCGCTGTTTCCATTCGGGTCCTCTCCCCGCTTGACACATCTTGACGTGAAAACGGATCAGCGTGGTCTCCTGTCCAAACAGCTGGAAAAATGAGGCCTGTTTTAGAGAGCAAACTGGGCAATTATGTCTGTTATTAAAAAAAACATGAATGTTATAATTTTGATGCCCACTGTTCTCCCGTCTAACCGCCATTTGTGGACTTTTGGCACATCAGCCGGCAGGCCGGTTGGAAATAACAAAAGAGTACTTATTTCTTCCATTGCCAAATGGTTTTTCGATTATTCTGCAGAATGGCTGGAATGTTTATTCATAATGAATTGTGAAATCAACACCCGGACAAGCTGTTTACTCGACCTCTGTGGGAACGGCCACTATTTGGGTTTGGAACTCTGGTGCACGAAACGTATTTATTTAAGATCGAATCGATCATTGAGCCGTTGTGCTTGTGCAGTTGTGTAGAATATATGTCTAGAACCTCGGTAAAATCTGGGGATATTTGGGAAATGGTTTTTTTTATGGTTTTGGTCAGTGGTGGCCTTGCGGTTAAGGAAGCAGCCCCGTAATCAGAAGGTTGCCGGTCGAATCCCAATCCGCCAAGGTGCCACTGAGGTGCCACTGAGCAAAGCACCGTCCCCACACACTGCTCCCCGGGCGCCTGTCATTTACATTTACATTTACATTTACAGCATTTATCAGACGCCCTTATCCAGAGCGACTTACAATCAGTAGTTACAGGGACAGTCCCCCTGGAGCAACTTAGGGTTAAGTGTCTTGCTCAGGGACACAATGGTAGTAAGCGGGATTTGAACCTGGGTCTTCTGGTTCATAGGCGAGTGTGTTACCCACTAGGCTACTACCACCCTGTCATGGCCGCCCACTGCTCACTCAGGGTGATGGTTAAATGCAGAGGACAAATTTCACTGTGTGCACTGTCTCTCATCTTCAGATGGTAGCGCCTGTCAGACTTGACACTTTTGGAAGTCTTTTCATGTACATTTAGCATCAGAATGAAGACGTGACATCGCTGCCTTATGAGCAGCGCACCATGCGCTTAACCTGCTGGTCAGTGCTGCTTTTAGGTTCATTATTGAATCTTTGTTTATTACATTAAAACATTTTGCTTGGCGACGATCGAGGGGTTTATCTTGGGCTGAATAAATCGAGGTCACGGGCAGGTCCATGGCAGCGATGGAGCACCTCGCCATCGCTCTGATAGGATCTCCTGAGCAATGAGTGGCTGCTGTTGAACCCCGGCTGCCTCTCCGCGGCCCGGTGCGTTGGGGGGATCGGATCCACTGCAAACACTCGGGGGACATTAATCACCGCCGCTCGGTGGGCTTTCGAATTGGAGCGGCGCGCTGGCGTCGGTGTCACATGGCCGGAGGGGAAATAGATTCTTCCTCTCGGAGATGCAGAGATGTGTGTGCAGGGGGGGGGCTTCATTCATCCGCCGCGTTCGGAACGTAACCCCGCCATGGCCGACATTTGGTTCATTTTCAGATCCAATCTGTTCTGCATTACACATAAGCGCGGCTGGTTAAGCTCTGTGATTGGTGCAGTCGCCGAAAATGTAATTGCAATTTCAAAGGCCGGATTTCTGAACGTAGCCCCGGGACGGTTCTTTTTCGCCGAAAAGCTGACACTTCAGTCTTATTATGAAGACATTATGTGTAATTTTCTGAGGTCTCCCTTGTAATTTGCCCTCAATCTGTCTCTCCCCCACACGTCTACGCACACTTTCAAAATTGGATTTTTCACTTTTCAGGAAGATGGATTTTAAAGCTGTGTTTTTTAAATTCCCAGTCCAATTAATCATATTTTGGTATTATTTACTTTTTAATGAGTGCCTGCTTAAATAGTCGAAAATTCCCTTTTTAACTACATTTTTAATTTAAAATGACAGCATTAATCATTGCAATTCATTTACGAATATTGAATGCATTCAAATAAATAAACGAAATTAACCCAGTCACATTGTTTACTTTGTGTCCCTTCGTAAGGATGGACAGGGAAGGAGTTTTAGGGCTGATTCAGGTTTACATATATTTATAAATATTTAAATGCACTCGGTACCAGTGGTTGGGGCAGTGGTTGGCCTAGCGGGTACGGCAATGGACAAGGACATCAGAAGGTTGCCGGTTCAAATCCCGAACCGCTGAAGTGTGCCCCTGAGCAAAGTACCGTCCCCACACGCTGCTCACTAAGGTGACTGTTAAAAGCAGAGGACACATTTCACCGTGTCACTGTGTGTTTCACCATTTGACTCATCATTACCTTTCAAATATTGAGATTCTATTTACCATCAGAGACTGTCAGTTTTTTATAGTTTTATATCTTTACACTTAAGAACTTGTCACAATTAATCGCAGAATGTGCGATTAATTGTGTGGTCATCTTTATTGCCACACTCTTGCACAGATAAGAAGACTTGTTGTTCTCCACGTGCCTTCTGGAGACGGCAGCATGTCACCCACGTGCGGCGCGCTGCACAATAACGGTCCAACGCGAGCGTGCTGCGCTTTCCCGCCGTTCCCCGGCCATGTTCCTCTGACAAAAGCTCCGGCTGTTTAGTCGGCTGCCACTTCCTGCTCCACATGGCCGCAAAGTGCTGCCGCGAGTCATGTTCCGGGAGAAAAAAGGCCAAAGGTCAAGATTGGCTTTTGCCATCGTGGTCGCAGGAGCCCAACGGAGCCGTATCCGGCGTCGTCACCCGGCCAATTGCAGACCTTTTCATGGGAAGGTGGTGGTTTTAAAAATAAAGAAATAAATAAAAAAGAATAACCGCAAGCGGACCCCGGAGACCACCGGCCTGTTTACCGCTGGTGTGAAGCTATTTTTATTTTTCTGAGCGACTTCTCTACTCCTGGCGTGCCAGGGTTTGGCCCTCCGAGGATTACACCGGCTAAGCCCTTATCACTCCGGGAAATTCACTGCCTGCTTTAAAATAATATATAGAAATAGAAAGAAAAAAAAAATGGAGAATGGAGGAGAAGTGGTGTTCTCGCCCCCCACCACCCCGCTCCCTCACCTTATTCCCAGGGAAAGTTATTACTGGTGCGGAGTTGTGGGGGATAAAAGTCCATTTCTGCCACTCGAGGCTCTTTTTCTCCCTTTTTCTCCATGTGTCCACATTTCTCGGAGTTTTTCTGAGTGGAAAATGTGATGGCAGGTGCCGGTGCGAGGCTCGGTGAGGTTCGGCGCGCCTCGCTCTGAAGCGATGTTAAGTGTTTGTTATTCTAATGGGACGCTTCCATGGTAACGTTGTTCCCCAGCTTTCCGGTGGACTCTCTCTCTTTCGCCGGCTTCCGGGCGTAATTAATCCAGCGCCTGGTGTAGACGGCCGGCCGTAATCTAATTTAGGATGTTAAACGGCGTGGCTTTAACCCCCCCCCCCCCTACTGAACACAGCTCCTAATACTCCGTACGGAGGATTACGTAACGCCGGATTATCTCGCTTTCGGTTATGACCCAAGGATCCGCACGAGCCCTGAACATGACACTACTCTTAATCATAGTTATTCTGTTTTAAGAAGCGCCACCGAAGGGAATTACCGTAGATTTTAATAAAGATCGTGATCATTTCTGAAGGATCTTGGTCGTTTTAGTCATGGCTGAAATGCAATGGGATGATTGAGATTCCGGTCTTTGAATTTGGCCACAGAAACCCGGTGCTAAATTGTCCCCCATAATTAGAACATGAGTGGGGAGCCTCAGTGGAGCACAAAACCACTGCACATCTCTCTTTTTTTTTTTTTTATTTTTTTTTTTATTTGAGATATATAATATTTATTTATTTTATTATTATTTATTTATTTATTTTTAAAAAGGGTATAAGATGTGCAGTGGTTTATACACACAGGTATATGTGTGTGTGCGTAGTGCTGCTCAGTTGGTGGAAATCCAGGACAAATGGGATTATTTATAGCTTTGGAGATGATTGCGCCGCCTGTATTCATAAACACACCAGCGCTGCCGATACACCCACTTTCCCCCGCTGTCTGCAGCGATATTCAAACAGCCGCTGCGGCACTCCTCCACTCCTCCACTCCTCCTGCCATTTCCCTGACAGTCGTGTTCACTGAATGTCATCTTTTCTGCTATTTTTAAAACCGGAACGAAGGTGGCTTTCAGCGAGCCTACTCACACCTGAGGCCAATAACACCACACAGAACCTGGCCTGTGGAGCTCACATCTGCCTCCGTCATGTGGCTGCTGTGACCGCGCCATCACAATAATGTGACACCTTTACTTTTTTTGGTGGTTGGGGGGGGGCATAAATATTCCTCTTGTGATCATCACCTGTGAAACCTCTCCAGTGTTGTTGTTTTTAAGGGTGTCAAAGCGAACATGTTAATCTCTTCGATCCGTAGAATGTTGAATATGCTGAAATAAATTAGCCATTGGCAGATATAACAATATTAATATTAAAAAAATTAAAAATTGTTGTATTATGTACATTTTAACAAGCTTTAGACATAAGAATTAATCGTGATTAATCACAATTAATTCATTGCACAATTAATTAGTTACAGCTCTGATTTTTTTTTAAAAATTTAAATCACCTGTGAAATTGTCCTTCGGCACTTGCGATATTTATGCACGTTAAACGGGACGTTACTGTGACACCTCGGCATGGCGCTGCGTTTTGTGGCCGCAACCCGGTGCCCCGTGTTTTGAAAGCCTCCTGCCTTCAAATAAGTGAAGTACACGGTGCACACAGTGAAATGTGTCCTCTGCATTTCACCCGTCACCCTCGGTGAGCAGTGGGCGGCCATGACAGGCGCCCGGGGAGCAGCGTGTGGGGACGGTGGGCCGTGCGGCAGCTCTGAGGCGAATCGGCCCGCTTTCTTCTGGCTGATGTTACGTGGCGAGGAGTCTCTGCCGTTTTTCTCCGCCCCCCGGGCGATGGTGGCCATCCGCCGCGCTGTCACGCTACAGACTCGCGGCGGCCGCGACGAGCAACCGCCACGGCTGTTTACGATCACGACACACGGGGGAAGATGTTCCTCATAACTCTCCTTCAGATCTCCACCGGGAGATTGGGCCTTGAGAGCCACGCCCCATCCCCAAAAGTAGGAACAGCTGCTCGATGGGCTTTTATTTTCGAGAGGCAAAGTACCTGCCAAACGGATGGCAAAGCGGCGTAAACCCAACGAAGCTGCTTCCTCGGGTAATCAGGCTGCTAACGTGAAAGTGAAGTGACTGTCATCGTGAAGCACAGCACATGGTGACACGGTGAAATGTGTCCTCTGTATTTAACCACCCTGAGTGAGCAGTGGGCGGCCATGACAGGCGCCCGGGGAGCAGTGTGTGGGGACGGTGACTTTGCTCAGTGGCACCTTGGCGGATCGGGATTCGAACCGGCGACCTTCTGATTACGGGGCCGCTTCCTTAACCGCTAGGTCACTGCCGGCCACGTCCTCTCACGCTCAGGGGGACGCGGGCTGCGCTACGTTCTGGCCGTCGTTACCCGTCGCTACTCGCTCTGCTCGGCGTGTAACGTTTTAGTCAGTCGCGGCTCTTCCAGGCGTGTAAACGCCGCGCGTCCCGGTTTCCGTGTACGGGGAGACCGTTGGTAGCCGCTAGCGCTGATTAGCAGTGAGCGGTGGTGCTGACGGGGCTGGAAATAAGCCGCTAGCTGTCGGTTGCAACACGGCGGCCCGCTGCACGGATTTAAACGTGGCGGGAAGCACGTGGGTCCGCCGTGGATTTAAAAAGCACTTCGACCGCTCGGGTCACCTGAGAGGTCACGTCTACACGGCGCGCCCTCAGCAGGCGCCGCTAAAACAAAGCCGGGGCGCGTTTTATCGAAGTGACCTTCCCGGCTCCCTCCACGTGGCTCAGCTCTTTCTCGACTGAGACGTTCCGTAATGGCTTTTCGGCTCCAGAGTCCGGAGCCGTGGAGGAACACTTAAAAACAACACCAACATGTCGGGGAGCTTGAGCAGACTGACGGCTCCTGACACCCTCGGGCAGATGGGGAGGATTTGAAAGCCGTATTTTAAGCTCCGGGATGCAGGAACTCCACGTCTATTGAAGCGGCTCGTAGGAGAGACGCCGTTTACATTTATTCTTTAAGGGACCGCCCATCATATTACAGCTCCAATTAAAACAGTCCTGAATTATTAACGCGACATCTTAGCGTCTTTTTCTAATTATTATTTTTTCTTGTTATTTATTTATTGATCTTTTTTTGGGGGGGGGGCACTGGGGGTGCAGTCTGTGTCTATTATTAGAATGGTGCAGAGCAGATGGTGTGCAGGTTTTCAACACGCTACTTTAGAGATGCCCCAGCATCTGGAGACAGGCTTTTCTCACGCCTTTGTAGCTTTTTCTCCTTTCCATGTGCTGTTTTACCTCACGTCCGAGTACCGCTTTAACTCAGGTTTGGTTTTACCTCGTATTTTCTTACGTCCAAGTACAATTTACCTCACGTTCAAGTACAGCTTTATCTCATGTTCAGGTTTGGTTTGAACTCGTGTAAAGGTACCATTTTACCTCGTATTTTCTTACATCCAAGTACAATTCTACCTCACGTCCAGTTTAACCTCACGTCCAACATCCAGTTTAACTTCACGTCCAAGTACAATTTTACCTCACGTCCAGTTTAACCTCACGTCCAAGTACAATTTTACCTCACGTCCAGTTTAACCTCACGTCCAAGTACAATTTTACCTCACGTCCACTTTAACTTCACGTCCAAGTACAATTTTACCTCACGTCCAGTTTAACCTCACGTCCAAGTACAATTTTACCTCACGTCCAGTTTAACCTAGCGTCCAACGTCCAGTTTAACCTCACGTCCAAGTACAATTTTACCTCACGTCCAGTTTAACCTCACGTCCAAGTACAATTTTACCTCACGTCCAGTTTAACCTCACGTCCAAGTACAATTTTACCTCACGTCCAGTTTAACTTCACGTCTAAGTACAATTCTACCTCACGTCCAGATTAACCTAGCATCCAACATCCAGTTTAACTTCACGTCCAAGTACAATTTTACCTCACATCCAGTTTAACATCAGTTTTTACGTCATCTACGGGAACTGCTTTAACGTATGTGCCATTTTACCGCAAAGGTAGAAATTTGTGTACAGGCAGCTACCTGCATGGCATTTCATGAGTTGTGGCCGGCCAGTCTGTACAGTCGTACAGTCCTGTAGCGTACATGGAACCGTTTACTCTTGAATGGGTCGGTCAGTGGCTGTGCACTGCGTGTGTTTTTAGACGAGGATCGCTAGTTTCCTGACGTGGTTTCGTCATGTGGTGCTGATGTCAGGATGTAAGCTTGTCTACGTTCCCAGAATCCTCAGTTCAGGCACCCTAATTAACTTCTACAGCGGAGTTGCCCGTCGGAATCGACCCCTGCCGCCTCTGTGCCCAGCTCCAGGTGGGGGTGGGGGGGGGTGGGGGGGCGCGTGACACGGCGCTGGCACGAGGCCACCAGGTCCCCCCGGGGAGAAATGTGCACCAAATTAGCTCCTCTGGGCAGGGCCTCCATTGCCTCCCGGCAATCAAAGCTCTGTTATTCCAGCCCCTCAACCAAAACCAAATATGATTCAACGGCTTCGGCGATTACCCGCGATTTTCCGTTTGGACCGGGTTTCTCGCACAATGGAAGATTGTCTTGTGTCTGTGCTCCTTTTTTTTTTTTTTTTTAAATGCCTCGGCGGAGTGGCCAACGTTGGGCCGATTAGCCTCCCGCGCAACACCATTAAGCCGCGTAGCTGTATGGACGCGCCGCTACATGACTCTTTGACCCTGTGTTGTGAAAGTGGCTTTCGTGCCAGCGCGGCCCAGCGCCCGAACATCTGTTTATATATAGGTGCATTTTCTAGGCTGTTATTCATTCTTTGGCCGAAGCTTCAAGTAGAACATTTTCCACGAAGCCCTCCTCGCCCCTCCTCGCCGCACTCCGGCTCCTCTTGCTTGCGAGAGGAGGAGCCGAGGACCCCGTCCGGGGTGTTTAGCGTCCCTGCCTCCGTCCGCGGCTGGTCGGTGGCAGCGCTTTCATCCCCGGCGCTGATTAGAACCACCCGCTCCGCGTTCTGGTAACAGCGCCCGCTCGCATGTGGTGTCTGTAAGGCTGAGCCGGTGCTACGGAGCTGAATTATTCTGCGGATTAGAATTGGCACTCGTCTTCGCCTGGCCCTTAAATCTTGTCTGTTTTAAATCTTAAGTGCATTCCTTGGCATGTTCGCCGCCTCTTGGCCCGACCCGTGGCCCCATCCAACACATTTTGAAACATTGCAGCTCAAGGGGAGAGCTGGAACCGCTCTCATCCTCCTCCTCCTCCTCTCCTCTCCTCGTCTTTCTTTCATTTCTTCATTTCTTCTTCTTTTTTTTTTTTTTCTGCTCCTCCGGATCGCCTCCAGAGCTCATCTCTTTATGCCATTAGCGAGACTCTGCGCTCAGTCACGGCGGCGTGGTGTTTGGAGGGTCAGCCACCTCCAGAAGTGGTTAATGTGGTCAGTGCAGCGGGCCGGCCAGCGCGCCGCGGCCGGTTAATGTAATTATGTCCGCGTACGGCCGGACGAATTGCCGAGTTCTGATCATCAGCGTGGCGAGCGAGTCCAAGTGTGTGTGTCTGCCAGCGAGTGGGGTAGGGTGGTAGTAGCCTAGTGGGTAACACACTCGCCTGTGAACCAGAAGACCCAGGTTCAAATCCCACTTACTACCATTGTGTCCCTGAGCAAGATACTTAACCCTGAGTGTCTCCAGGGAGACTGTCCCTGTAACTACTGATTGTAAGTTGCTCTGGATAAGGGCGTCTGATAAATGCTGTAAATGTAAATGTCTGATGTTCAGTGATGGACCATAACATTACGACCACCCGCCTAATGCTGAGCAGGACCCCACTAGACCTCTGAAGGCATCTCCTGTGGTACTTGGCAACAGATCTTTTAAGCCCGTAACATGTGAGATGTTGCCTGCATGCACGTCCCACAGATCTGAATTGGACCAACCTAATATGGGCACAAACACATCAACTTCAAAATGTTGATTTGTTGCATAAAAAATGTCACTCGTTTACATTTACAGCGTTTACCAGACGTCCTTATCCAGAGCAACTTACAACCAGTAGTTACAGGGACAGTCCCCCCCCCTGGAGACACTCAGGGTTAAGTGTCCTGCTCAGGGACACGATGGTAGTAAGTGGGGTTTGAACCTGGGTCTTCTGGTTCACAGGCGAGTGTGTTACCCGCTAGGCTACTACCACCCCACTCGCTGGCAGGTGCCCCTGGAACAAGCTCGACGTTGATATTCACTTCAGCGGTTTTCATGTTGCGGCTGATGATCTGTTTTATGCGTTACTGCACGTTACTGCACGTTACTGCGCGCTACTGTGCGTTACTGTGCGTTACTGTGCGTTACTGCACGTTACTGCACGTTACTGCGCGCTACTGTGCGTTACTGTGCGTTACTGTGCGTTACTGCACGTTACTGCACGTTACTGCACGTTACTGCACGTTACTGCACGTTACTGCATGTTACTGCATTACTGCTTGTTTAAAATGTCGCGCTTCACGTCCCGTGCGTATGAGTTTGTTGTGTCCTGCTCGTCTCGTCCCATGAAGGATGTTGAGCTGGAGCATCTCTGGCCGCAGTCCAGCCCTCCAAACCACGTGCCAGGACCACATGATCGAGTCGTGGTCGGTGAGGCCATGTCACCGCGTGCCTCCGGTGCCGTTTTCCACGCAGGAACGTTTCTGTCCGATCTGGCCTTGCGACCTTCGACCTGACCTGTAACCCCAAACACGTCCCGCATACAACAATGGCGGATACGCTGCACGTTTCTAATGAAAAGACGAGGCTGGGAGGAGAGCGGGGAGTTGCAGCGCCCCCTGCAGGTGTGGAGGGGGACGTTCTCGTTTTTACGTAATGCCGTATACCGTGGCGAAGGACGGCGGCTCGAGTCAGAAGGCGGCTCCAAACAAAACCCCCGCAAAGGCGCGGACTATCCATCCTGCCCTGGACGCCGCGGCTTCACCAGGATGGCCGATAACGCTCCCTCTGATCTTCCGGGCCTCCGGTTAATTCCGTGTGATCTCTGGTTAATTCTCCTGATAGGCCTTGCCGGCCTGCGGTATCGGTGCCCGGAATCGCCCGGAGCATCGTACCGTGTGCGTTTTTACCCCCCCTCACCCACTCGAAATACCTGCCCGCGTTCACAGCGCTGCGGAAATGTCACGCTCGCCGCTAATGAGGATGTGGTTTCCGTGACACACCCGCCGCTGCTTTTTACCAGCGCTGTTTTAATGTCAGCGCGCGGCGTCGCCCCTGCGCCGGACGGCCACCGGCACTTGCTCGTGATAATGACTAATTCGCCTCCATCACGCGCCAAAGTCATGATGGATTATTTCAAACGGATCCCTTACATCAGCAGAATGAAAATAGCCTCAGGCTCGGGAAGAGGGGGGCGAAAGGGAATTTATTTCGTATTTTTTTATCCCCGCAGCCACCTTTAGTGGCACAAATGAAAATGCCCTTCCCCGAATAGACGTTTCTTGCACCTCTGATGTGCGGTTTATTTTAAGCCCGGTGACATCAGGCCGTACGTTGCAGATGAAGGCGCAGGAAGCGGCGCAGCTGAAGAGCAGCTCTGGCAGTAACCCGTTTATGAGGTTATCATGCACAGAGAAAAGCAAAAGAAGGCATCGCAGCAGAGGTTAAAGGTCACAGTAAAAGCACAAGCCAATGACCAGGACATTGGATTTACAGAAAATAATAAATAATAATCGTAAGTAGTGCTGCACGATTAATCTAATCTAATCGTAATCGCGATGTCAGTCTGTGCGATTACATGAACGCAAAAAGCTGCGATTTAAATGATTAGTACATGGATTGAATCGGCAACATATCACTCATTCTCTCAAAGTTTGCGAGCTGACTGAAGTCTCCCTTCAGTCGAATGTGACGTGTTTGGTCACATGACTTTCGATTCGGTTCAGTGGAGACTTCAGATTTGTGACTCACATAGACATATGGGTAGACGTATGTCAACGTCGCCGCCATATTGCGATGGGCTCTGCAGTGGAGTGAAGCATGTAAATGTCTATGGAGAAGTGCATAAAAATGCCTCACTCTTGTGCTGCTTGGGGCTGTACAAACCGCTGTACGCTCCAAACCAGATCCCGGGGGATTACATTTCATAGGTAATGTTCGACAATTGTTTTGAATATATTTGGCCATTATAAAATCCTGTTTTATAAGTCTTAACCTTAGCTAAGCTAGGCTAAGCTAGTGAAGCTATGCATTCCTGTGTTCAAGTCAGCCTCCAAACAACGTTTTGGTTAAACGTAAGAACTATAATACGGGATTTTATAATGGCCAAATATAATCAAAACAGTTGTTTTTGTCGTTCGACTGTAATGTAAAGAGTTTTTTGTGATTAATTTTGTAGAATATTGTATTTTGACAGCACTGGGCATTTCAAGTTATTATAAGTAGTTTGTATGTTTCACTTTGAAATGAAACATTTCACTATTAGTAATTTGTATGCAACTTTTCATTGATATACAAGCAAGTGCCCTTTATCATATCACAATCGCATATCGCAATATTGATCTCAATAATTGCAATATGTCTTTTTTCCCCTAATCGGAAGCATTGAAAATCTGGATTTTCGATTTTCAGTCCTTATTATAAACCTTCCAAGGAAAAAGCTTTACAATATTCATAAAATTCGTTTGGTTTTGGAAAACCGAATACGAACAACATTTTAATCTAGTTGAAAATGACGAGGAGAAGTTTCTGAAAATCCGCGGCGTCTGGGCTCCTCGCGCCAGGCCCCAACTCTCGCTCTGAATGCTTTATTAAGCGCCTCGGCCGGGAGAAAATTGTACAAAGTGTACCCTGCGCTTTGATCCTCCGGAGCTGGAAACGCTACACCGGCCGACTTCACAGAGCGCCCTGACACCTGGGGTAACCCGAGCCGCCACCCCGGCATGTGACCCACACCTGAGCGCTAAAGACTTCTCCACTCTTATTACCGCTCCTCTGCACAACGCCGTGTGTGTGTGTGTGTGTGTACATTCGTCTTTGCACGTCTACATTTCATTAGGTTTCCATGTTCTAATGCCGGGCAGCCATGCAGACAGCGGAGCTTATCAAAGACTCCCAAGACTCCGATGGGAGGTTTTACACCCACAACGCTGTAAATTGCAGATAAGTGGCCAGCATGTCCTTATAAGTCAAGAACCTGCATCCAAGCACCAGCCTCCTAGAACCGTCACCGCATTCTGGAATGCTCTTTAACAGAATCGGTTCGGGTTCAGCGCAGATCTGCGAATAGAATAAACTGAATGAATCGCTTGCAATAAAACTCTGCCGAATTGAATCGATTTATTGTACTGTTAAATGACAATGACTCTCAGTGACAAAAACGTGTCCGTCTGTATGAAAACGATCACATGATGAAACTGGCGACTCCAGCCCCACACTCTGTACTCCATTAAGCATGCGCTGACCTCACCGGCTCTCGCGCTTCATTATTTCTCCAGCGGCCTAATGATGCAGTTCGGATGAGGCGTATTAATTAAAACTGTCGTATGAAAACCAGGACCGGCATTTTGCACATTTGTCCCCCCCAGATTATAATGGGAACATGATTCACAGGAAATGATGTCAGTTTTGAAAGTGTTGCCTGGCACCACAGATCTGTGGCATTGTTTCGGCTCCACGACTCTCTATGACACTATGGAAATGTGCCGCAATTCATTTAAATAGATGAATTGTTTTATTACGACCTTGAAAGGTGAGCCGAGGTCAGAAGTGGCATTTTGAAGGATCACGTGATCATCAGAGGATCCTAATCGCTGCTGTGAACGTCACAGTTTGCAGGAATAATGAAGCTGGACGGAAGTTGCGGTGGCGGCCCGGTGGCCTTTGATCAGAGGCGGCACCATGACAGTTTATCTTCACGTACGAAAGGCCAATTTGTGTCAGGAAGTAATCTTCCCTTCCATTACCCGACGGCTGAAGAACGGCGCACCCGGCAGCAGCTTAACCTACACGTAACTGAGGTTAAAGGTCACGAGGAGTTCGCTGACGTTTGGGGATTGTGGGGCATTTAAATGTTCGTTTTATCTGCAGAAGATGAAAATAACCAAATAATATTGACTATCTCGGTACGGGGCAGTGGGCGGGATTTATTAGGATGTGTTGGAAGTTCCAAACTATTATTTTTTACCAACATTGTAGGGGGTATAATACCTAGTGGCTAAACAGTGTTGAACTAATGTTAGTTAGAAATGGCATATACTGCTGGCGTTATTGGTAAGGATGGCTAACTTATAGCTAACAGAATACCGCTATCTAGCCACAAGTGTCGGCTTATGGCCAGTTTAATCTTTAGGGGCAATTAGTGTGTGTTTTTTTTTTTTTATATATATAAAAAATGCAACAGAAAAATAATAGTAAGATAAATCATGTAATTTCTTGCACTGATGAACTCTGCAAGTGATTATTTGAGGTAGAAGAGAATTTTTTCGACCACTCTGTGATGGCCGCTGAAAGGGTTCGTGCTGGCTCTGATGGAACCATGGAAGAACACACAGTAGATCCCAGTTTGTTGCTGCAGACCACCAAAGGTCCTACAAATGGACACATGAGCTTCAGAAATGCATCCTGTTATCTCATCATATGGATTACTGGGTTATTGTTTTAGTAATATGAATATAATGAATCGCAATGAAGATGAAATATCGGATCCAGATGTTAATACCATAAACAATAAAGTGTTTTACACTCAGAATGTAGTCATATATGTGAACTTTGGCAGTGGAATTTTGAAAAAGGAATTAGTGGGTGCATGTGGCGGGGGGGCCATGATAACATAATGAAGCGTGCACACACACACACACACACAAGCACACGCCGCCGTGTGATATTGTGTATTAGCCAGAGAGCCTCATGCTTTCACACACACCAAAGGTCACCTGCCCGCCTACAAATGTCAGCAGATTTAATGACTTTTGTACAACAGAGGCCGGTTTCAGACTAAACCAAGCGTATCCTCTCTCTCTCTCTCTCCTCTTCCCCCCTCC
Source organism: Denticeps clupeoides (assembly GCF_900700375.1). NCBI lineage: Eukaryota > Metazoa > Chordata > Actinopteri > Clupeiformes > Denticipitidae > Denticeps > Denticeps clupeoides. The sequence continues at coordinate 1,168,420 of NC_041708.1, forward strand.
CTCACCCCCCAAAAAAAACCTATTGTGACACCGGGGGTTATGGGGAGTTGTGCAGCTGAAAAACAAGGTTAAGGAGATCGGTATCAAAGGAGAAGGGGGGCGTTTTTTTTTTTTTTTTTTTTTTTTTTTTGTGAGGTTTTCATAAGACTCTCGCCTCGGATTTCGCGCCGGTGCGCCGAGGTGTTTCCTTACCTGATTCGTATTCATTCACACAATGCAAGAAGCGGCCTCTCCTGTTTCCGAGTAAGGGGATTCTGGACGGGACTTCAGTCCCCCCCCCATCATCGGATACATGCACGTCGCTTCCCTCCCCGAGGCCCGCCCTCCACAGCTCTTCACCGGAGTCTTGACTCGTTTCTTCCTGCGTCTCCCCAACGCTCTTCCCGGGAAACGGTCCCCCCTTCCGGCACGTTTAGATACCCGGCGGGGGGAGAAGCCGCTCCGCAGTTTGCGTCTGTAGCACCTTCGCAGACACGTACGGAGCATCAGTTCCTGTTGAGGCGAATGCCGACCTGCTAATAGATTCTAGTTCGTTGCTTTCTTCCCCGTTTCATTACTGCATCCTTGTTCAGCCGATGTACAAAAATCACGTTTTTTGGGAAGAGACTGCAAGACGTGGACATTTCATCATGATTATTATTACGGTGGTGTATCGTGGACGGTGCAAATTGTACAAATGGAGGAATGAACTTTAACCTTTGGTCAGTCCTGAGGAAGGTTTCTTATTCCATTATGAATTAGGCTGGTGAGATCTGTCATAAATGATGATCTAAGGAGGTTCATCATGAAAGATGTGGGTCCCGCGAGAAGGTTGGACTCATGACTTTATTTTGTGCTTCCAGGGCTTCTTCCTGACTGTCTCCCCCGAGTCCATTCTGAAGGTGGCGAAACACGCCTCGGACCACAACAAGACGTTCGGCCTCAACCTCTCGGCCCCCTTCATCAGCCAGTTCTTCAAAGACCCTCTCATGAAGGTCCTGCCCTACGTGGACGTGCTGTTCGGCAACGAAACGGTCAGTGAAGCTATGCGTAAATATGTCCACCTGCCACACGTAATCCGTGTCCCGCGTATTAAAGCACTTCCCTCCTGCACGAGCCGCTCAGCCTGATCTCATTACGAGCGAGACAGAGATGCCGTTTCTCCTGGATCCGAGACATTTGTTGTTTGCGTTCGTCCTCCTTATCTGCACCGATCTGCAAGCGGCCACGAATCGTAACTGTGAGGCAGGGGCGTGGCCCGGGCGTGGCCCGCACGGCTTTGCGCCTGTTCCGTGTGTAAATACGGACCAGGGCATCCGAAACATTGACCGCGGCGTCGCCGTAAAACATTATTATCATTATTATCATACTATTACCCAGAGCGACTTTCTCTTCGCTAGCGAAGACACTCAGGGTTAAGTGTCTTGCTCAGGGACACAATGGTAGTAAGTGGGATTTGAACCTGGGTCTTCTGGTTCATAGGCGAGTGTGTTAACCACTAGGCTACTACCACCAATAGTTTGAGGTACTAGCAGCCATAAATAACCAAGTATAACGTAACGCATATAGTTTATGTGAAGGCGTGGCCGTTCCACCATTATAACTGAGGCTAAATGATCCGAACGAGGCCTTGTTTTCCTGTAAATATCGCTCAGACGCGGTGAAGTAACATGGTCGGCTGCAAATGCCGAACGGCGTGGAACATTAATCAGTGCATATCGGCGCGCTCGCAGGTTCTATTTTCTGTTCTCTTCTCGCGCGTCACGGGCGGGTCGGGATGTCCAGGAATTTATCACCGCTGCTTACTCAAGCTGCTTCTTCCTTCCCCCTCCCTCGACCTGCGCGAATGCCGAACCTGCCTCCCAGTCGCCTTTTTTTTTTTTCTCGCTCATTCGCACCAATTTTTCAGTGCGTTTCGCCAGGCGTTCACACGTTTCAGAGGGGCGTTCCGGGCCCTCCGCTGATTGAATTAAACTTCACATCATGTTAGAGGGAGGTTAGCGGGTTCCATCGCAAATCCACAATAGAATCCCATTCAAATTTTGGGGCAGTGGTGGCCCGTAATCAGAAGGTCGCCGGTTCGAATCCCGATCCGCCAAGGTGCCACTGAGGAGCCACTGAGGGTGGTAGTAGCCTAGCGGGTAACACACTCGCCTATGAACCAGAAGACCCGGGTTCAAACCCCACTTACTACCATCGTGTATCTGAGCAAGACACTTAACCCTGAGTGTCTCCAGGGGGGGACTGTCCCTGTATCTACTGGATAAGGGCGTCTGGTAAATGCTGTAAATGTAAATGAGCGAAGCACCGTCCCCACACGCTGCTCTCCAGGCGCCTGTCATGGGGCCCACTGCTTACCAAGGGTGATGGTTAAATACAGAGGACACGTTTCACCGTGTCACAGTGTGCTCTGCTGCAGTATTTCACAATGACAAACACTTCACTTTCACTTTGACAAAAAAGTAGCCCCCGAGGCGGCGCACAGGACCCTCCGTGGTCCCCGAGACTCTCTGTGACATTAACTCTGCTTGGCCACAAGTTCATTGGGCATTAGAGGCTGCATGTTATGTAACACGCTCCCTTCAGCACCGTAATTACAATCTTTTGGTGATGGGGGGGGGGGCGAGCAAATCGGCCCGGCCGTTTCCATGGCGCTGGGAGCCACGAGGGCCAGCGCCACACACTGCTCCGCTTAATTGGCAAACATGTGCGGCGTAACCTGGGCACACCGCTGGACTAATCGTGTCCTCCTCCTCCTCCTCGGAGAAGATAGAGGCGGTCCGTCTCTCAACACTTAACAGGCCCGAGCTGATTGATAAGCTACCAGCGGAGGAGCGCTTGTTTGCCCGCTGGGAGCGAGGTGCAGGAAGAAAGAAAATAAAAAAATACTACCAAATTAAACATGCACTCGTTCACGACCGCACACATGCACTGCAGCATCCTTCCATACATCTATTATTAACAATAAATGACGTAATAAGTCATGTAAATAGCATGTCAGGGTGTGCGTGTCAGTTTTCAGTGGGCCGCCGCGGAATATCCGGTGACATGATGAACTTGGCTCCAGACGTAAAGCATCAAAACACAAAAGATTATTCGTCTGTTTTAAATTATTTTCTGGGAACTTTAAATAAAATAAATATTCCCAAATGATCCTCGAGCCACCACCACCCACGTACCACTAGCGGTGGTATCCGAGGTAATTTCTTTCCATATTTAACAGCTTAAATAGGCAATAATACAATTGTAACTATAGTAGCTGTAGTAAAATAGTATAATAGCTATTCCAACTGTCAGTGGTTATTCATTAGCAACAGTTATACTCTCTCAGTACTGCATACGCAGTGTGTTTAGGATGTATTAATAGTCACAGACCGGCGTATTCCCGGCGTACCACCAGTTTGAGAACCATGGTCCAGTAGATTCAGCATTTAGAGCCAAGATCATGTGGCCATGGCGAGGTCACAAAAAGAGCCTCATTAATAATAAGAAAGTAATAATAATATATATATATTTTTTATGTTGGTTGTCCATGAGAAATGGCCTGTTTCTATAATAGTCCTAATTCATACGTTTTTTGTTTTGTTGCCTTTTCTCTCCCTCAACCAGACAGAATAAGAGAAATTCTGGAAAGTTCCTATAAACTCATGGTTTTGGACAGTGATTGGAGGGCACGTTTAGATGATCGGTTACGTCTGCTTTCCCTCTTCGCAGAGGACTTTATTTACGGAGGCCAAGGTCAGATGAGAGAATTGAAACCTTGATGGCGCTCGCTGCCGAATGGCCAGGAAGGGTGGCGCGGACAGTGAACCGTTAATCGTCCCCTTCTCAGCCTCCTCCTAAAGGCCGCCTGTCCTCCGCAACGGCCGTGGCGGGGGAGGGAATGGGGAAATGGCGACTGTTCCTCGCCCGGTTTCACGCCTACTCGGGTATCGACTTTCGCGGGACGCTGAGGTTCTGCAGGCCGGCGGGGATCTCCCGGTCCCGTTTTGGGGCGGGGTTGTTGGCGGGTTCGGAGGGGGGGGTTTTAATCACTTTCCCAGCTGAGCTGGAGTAGGCTGAGCTGGGAGGGGAGGGAGGACACGAACATTTTCACCTCCTCGTTTGGGTCGATGGGACGTGGCAGGAATGTATTTGCATGAAGTGTGTGTGGGTGGAGGGTGGCCATGTTCTCCGCTTGTTGGGGCTCATTTGGCATCCCAGAAGCACCCGGCACCCTGGAGCTGCCCGGGAGCTGCAGCTCTCCGGCCTGGAGACTAATGTGCTAATGCCTGTTCGTACTCCGGGCGTTTACGGGTCCCGGGCTGATCCTGTATCAGAAGCGCTTGCAGTCGAGTCCTCCATCCGCTGCTGCTGGGTTGGCATGAGAGCAAAACCAAGCTAATTACCCAGAAGTCCTTGCTTTATGAGCTGCCATTTGTTTTCGTTTTTTCTGTCACACACCGTGACCGTATTTGCACTCTGTCAACGGTTCTAAAAGGTTCTAATGTGAATAAGCATGAATTCTTAGCACTGCTGATGTTAAAGGCCGGTTTCTGAATGAGTTAAAAAAACTGATCCTGAGTCAGACGGGCTGCTGATTCCGACTAAGCAGGGCCAAGAAAGCTTGGAGAATGTTGAGTTGTGTTTGTCTGTACGATCTGTGAATAAATGTCTGATTATTGATCCGTGTCACGACTAACGCAAGATAAAAACTGTGGTGGAATTATTCTAGAAATTCCCTAAGCCGGAAAACCCCCGACCGCCATTACTGCCTACTACTGCTGTGCTGACATTATTATTATTATTATTATTATTAAAAATTACATTTTAACCTCCGTTCTGTTTTCTTGCGTTTTGGGGTGTAAATATTGAATAAGTGTCCAGGATGTCTCTCTCTGTCCATCTTACCAACCCAGTGAGGACTGCGGTAAATAATCTCACCATAACTGGGCATAATAACCCAGAGGGATCATAATTCTGACTTCTAATCATAAAGTATGTCTTCTGATATTCAATGCAGTTGTGACGCGAAAACTAAACCAGCAGGTATCTTTTAAAATAATGATAAGCCGAGCAGTGTAGGGGTTTTAGTGGGGACTCTTTTATGGCAAATATGTGTTGATACTGAATACCAGAATATGGATTTTTCTTTTTCTTTGTATGACTGGGAATTCCCATTGAAATTGAAATCATGATGCATCCTTTATGATGCACTGAAAATCCAACATATGGTCATAAATAATTTATAATTATGTATAATTGCAGGGTGGTAGTAGCCTAGTGGGTAACCACACTCGCCTATGAACCAGAAGACCCGGGTTTCGAATCCAACTTACTACCATTGTGTCCCCTGAGCAAGACACTTAACCCTAAAATTGCTCCAGGAGACTGTCCCTGTTAACTACTGATTGTAAGTCGCTCTGGATAAGGGCGTCTGATAAATGCTGTAAATGTAAATGTATAATTTTCTGATTGATTCTAGATGATTATGTGTCATTGTTGCATAATCGTGGGTGTATTTAAAAAAGAAATCACGCGAACACATGATACAAAGAATAAATGAGGGATTACACACTAAAGGAAAATCGTGAACCATGCATGTCAGCATATTACGCTCCGTCAGGTATTCGTTTCGCCCATAATCGCCAGATTCCTTTTCGTTACCCGCGGGATTACTTCCGAACCTCCAGCTCTGCTAGTGGCCCCCGGTTCTGGATCAGAGAGCGGCCCCCGGCGTCTCCTCGTATTCCGTCGGCATGAATTGCTGCTGTAAAAGCGGTGTGAAAATCTGGCTGTTTCTGTCATGTGGCAGGGGAGCGTATCGATGGCGCTCCTGCTCCGGGGACCCCGGGTGACGGCTGTAATCGTGGCCGCCGTTCGGATCCCCGCGATTTGAACCGTGAGGAAATTTTCAAATTGCCGGGGTTAAAGAGCGGCCCGCCGCCGCGGAGGCGATCCGAGGCCTTCCGGCATCTTAACAGGCGGAGAGAGGGCGGGGAATAATTACGGGGTGTAAGGCGGGATCGATGGCGCCTGAGCCTGCGGGTGCTGGGCCCTGCAGGGGGGTCAGCTGGAGGGCCGCTTTTCCGGCACACGCCGATATCCTCACCGGCCACTCCTCCGGTGGCCACGTCCTCATACCAACCATTACCAAACTATGGTATGTGCCATTGGTCATGACATTCTGTTTGAAGAATATCATATACATGTTAATGGATGACCGATTAATCGAGGGTGATTAATTCCTTGGTAATTGGTCTATTCCAGAGATGAAGTAGCTGATTTAAAAAAAAAAAAAAAAAAAGAATGAATAAATTAAAAAGTTAAATATGTATAAAAAAAAACAAACAAAAAAAAAACACGTCTACCGACAGACATCACGGGTTTGTGTCCATGTTCAGTGAAATGTGTCCTCTGCATTTAACCATCACCCTTGGTGAGCAGTGGGCACCATGACAGGCGCCTGGGGAGCAGTGTGTGGGGACGGTGCTTTGCTCAGTGACACCTTGGCGGATCGGGATTCGAACCGGCAACCTTCTGATTACGGGGCCGCTTCCTTAACTGCTAGGTCACCGCTGCTGTCTCCTCAGCCGTTCTCAGGGTGGAAAATACATGCTGGAATTAAGGGAGGATGCTGGGATCTGTATTTATTATCGGTCCAAGTAAGACGTTGACGTGGACAGTGGCGTATTTTACGAAGGAGGAGGAGCCTCTCCGTCTTCGCGGCCACCATCAACAAAAGAGCCGAGGCTCTGCTGATGACGAACGCGTGTGACGGATCGGCGCCACGCCCTGTCCTCCTCGATGCCGGACTTTATCGGTCTGAAGTTAGGAGGATGATGGCAACCCCGCCCTACATCACCCGATACGGCGCACGAATTGCGCTATAAATCAGACGGAGCCGTCACAGCGCAGGAGCTTTACGGCTCTTTGCCGCGCCTCGGCTCGGCTGGCTCTGTTTTACGGAGAGACGCCACCCCGTTCCCGCGCGAAATCGAACGAGTGAGCTTATCCGCCGCGGCCTCCATTGTTGCGGGGCTTTTGGCTGCATCACGGCAAGTCTTCCGCAGCCCCTCCCTCCCCAGAGAGCCTCTTGGACGTTTTCCGCTCCACGTTGGCCGCGTGCGAGGCTGTGAAATGGCCCGTCCACGCTTTTTTTTTTGGTGTGATATTCGTACAGCCGGTTCATTACCGCGAGTCCTTCATCTACGGATCGTCCCTCCGTTTCTTTTTGCCGCTTGCCGAGAGCGCGTCTTTGTTCCTCGTCATGGAGAACGAAGCTGAACGCTCTGCAGGTTCCGCGGTGGCTTTTCGCGGCGCGTGGTTTCTCTCTTCTGCTTCCTTCCTTCCGGCTTTCGACCCCACCGAACCACAGCGCGGCGTTCACGAGACCAGGTGACTTCCTCTCGCCGCTTCTGCGCCTGTTTTTGTCTCTCGTGTACGCCGGTGGTCCGTAACAGGGTGACCTTTGACCTCCTGCATCTGATCGCCCCGACCTCCAGATGAAGAAATGAGTAGCCAGCGACGGTGCCACTGAAGCGGTGGTGTGGTGTGGCCGCGCCCGGTTGCCACGCAGCTCTGTTCTGTTTTTACCGCGGGGGCTGGACGTTGGCCTTGTGAACAGGTCTCTGTTTTCTCTCTGTTTAACTCCACAATAAAGCGTCACTAACGTCACATCACGGTAGAAACAGGAAGTGGCTGCATTTTTTTCTTAATCGTGTTTGTTTATGAACAATGTTTTAAAAGGGGAGGAGCTTGTAGGCATGATTGACAGCTTTCACACGCCCTACTTCCTCATTCTGGACTTTTATTTACCCCCGTCCTGTCAACACATGACACGCCCGGGTGTGGCGCAGGATCCATTTTCTCCTCCGTTTCCCTTCATTCTCTGCATTCCTAATACACTGGACCACGCCCACCACCAACATGTACACACACACACACACACACACACACGCACACAATAAGAATACCAGTATAAATAGTGATAGATGTTCAGTTCTGGGAGCCTTTTGTGCTTCAAACCCCTTTGTTGACCGTCATCAAGTGTAAACAGAGTAATTAGAATATTCCATGATGTCTGTCATGGCTTCCTCCCTGGAATCACGTTCTGATGGAGTCTCGACAGATCTCATATTCCCCTCATATCCCGGCAGAATCGGTCCTCTCTTCACACTCGGCCGTAAACGCCGGTCATTGGCGGGCCCGAAAAAGGGGAAACAAGCGCAGAGCCCCCCCTCCCCCCTCCCCGTTGTAAATAGGTTGTCGGGGGCAACCTCCTCGGCGGCTCCTCCCCCTCAAACACAATTCAATTTCGAACCCGACATCAGCCCGGGCTAACGCGCTCGAGCAAATGCCCGTTCCTCTCGGCGGCCCGAGGGACTCTCGCTTTTCAGCTCCTCAACTTTTATTAACCTCAGCGCCGGGCGCGCTCTTCCAGCAACGTTCGGCGCCGCCAAACTCCGCTCTCTCTCTCTCTCATTACACACCGGTAACATCTCACACACACACACACACACACCAGCTGCTGGTGTCGGTAATCTGGTTTCATTCCTGTTTTCCGGATTATCTCGGAGCGGACAGGGGTCGGTGTCGCAATCCTCCGCGGTTATTAATTAACGCCGTTATTACACCGGCTAATTAGTCCAATTCCGGAGTTCTGGCGCCCGTCGGAATTGCACAGACCAGCAGGCCTGATATTTAACACCGGCAGTGGAAATTCCCACGAGCACTTTTGAGGCTGAAGGGTGCATAATGTCCTTTAGAGAGTCCGAAACACACACTCACACACACACACACACACTCTCTCTCTCTCTCTCTCTCTCTCTCTCTGTAAAAATAGAAACTGAGACACGAGCGAAATCCCTCCCTCTGCACCAAGCGCGCCTGCTTCACTGCTTGGTTCGGGGCTTTTGGATTATTCGCTTAAACGCTGTGAAAATATCCCCCCGATCCTCGAACCCGCCTGACGGCGTCCATATTGATGTCATTGTGTAATGAACAAGTGGAAAAAGGTCGATAAGTTCATTTATTAAGGTTTTTTTCTCGATTGATCGGAGGTCGTGGCGACGTTCCACTGATGTGAATAAATATATATATAATATTGTGGAAAAAGCACTAGTGTGTAAAATATTCAGGCTCCGTGTAATTAATGAGTAATTAAGGCGGGCACGGGAGGGGGGTGATAGCTGAGCCAGGCAGTCTTTTTTCCTCCACCGCGTTGGAGGTGACTGAGGGCTGTTGCGCCGACGTCGCCGCGGGGACGCCGAGTCCTTCGGCGGACGTCCTCCACCGCCAGGTGTGATTAATAAATCATCGGCGTTTCGTCAGCTCCCTCCTCGGCCTCGCCGCGGACGCCGCCCTAATGCCCTCCTCTCCGTTTGTTTCGCTTTTTTTTTACTCCCCTTTAAGGTCTCTGGCAAATCTGGCAAACGGCTCGTGGATTTGCGGCGCATCTTAATTTCCCCAAATGCTATTTATTACACAGCCAGGCGCCGAAAAGCCTTCAAACGTCCCCAGATAATAACTGTTTACCTCCGGAGGGGACGTGCAACTTCGTTCCCGCTCGAAAATGAATCATTAAGAGCGCCGAGGTTTCTGCGCTTACGTAACCGTTGCGCGCGTTCGGCCGCCGGTTTCACCGATGCATGATGGGCAGTCCCGCTCGCCGTGTCCCCCCCTCTAACAAGCCACATGAATGACAACTGGCGACATCCAACAACGCGGCCTCTTGGAGGAGTGGTTACGGCGCGCCGGGCCGGGAAAACCGAGGCCTTATTAAAAGCGCAACGGAGGACGTGGCGGGCATTTAGCGCGCATTAGCCGGGCCGTTCCGGCGGCCTTCTCGGCCTGTCGGTCGGGCCGGCGGGCCTCTAATTGGATCGTTAGGCCGCGGCGCCATCGACTCGCCGCTTTGTCCGGGATGGAGATGAATGGGGTAACGAGGGGTTCGCCGCCTGATTGATTGCCGCTCCGCCCCCGCCGGCGTGCGGCGTGTTATTGGCGTGTTGTGGAGAGCCCTGGCAATTAACCCCGCCTCTCTGCTGTGTTTCAGGAAGCGGCCACCTTCGCCAGGGAACAAGGCTTCGAGGTGAGTTGACCGGTGATTGCACATTAAACAGATTTTAAAGGTCCGTGTGTGTGTGTGTGTGTGTGCGTGTGTGTGTGTGTGTGTGTGTGTGTGTGTGTGTGTGTGTGTGTGTGTGTGTGTGAGTGTGTGTTTTTTTCTGCTGATAATGAAGTTCTTTTCTGGACAGTGATTGATGTGCTATTATACTCTCCGGGCCTTGCAGCAGTTGCCATGGCAACCTGGCAGTCGTCATGGTTTCTTTGTTCCGACGGCTCTTTCGGCGGCGTGACGCACTCGGCTAGGTCTGCGCCCAACATCGCCTACAGATGTTATTTATTGAATTTTGAAAAGGCTCATGGGAGATCTGGGTGGGGGGGGGGTTCGGGCACGGTTTCAAGCCCTGCCTCGCCGCAGACACCGCCGCGGCTCGTCGGGTCGCTCGGTTAAAAAGCCTCCTCATTAGCCGCATTACGCCGCGAGGATGATGCGCCGCCGCGCAGAACACACACACTCCTCTTAATAACCAAATCGCCGCCACCTGTGGTCTCGGATTATGCAAATGAACATTACGCCGCTCGTTATTACACGCGATGCACTTGTAACAAGGAGGGGACCCGCTTCCTCCGCCGCGCGGTGTCATTGGCTCTCTGGTCCCCATCACCGCATCAGGCACATGCTTATTCCCCTCCCTGGCGGCGAGTAACAGTCATCCGGAATCACCTACGGTGTGATCAACGTGACAGGAAAGAACGTGAGCCCTGGTGGCGGTGACAGCTCTTTTTGTGTGTGTGTGTGTGTGTGTGTGTGTGTGTATGTGTGTGTGTGTGTGTGTGTATTCTTGCTGAGGGGGGAGCATAAATACAAAAAGGGGGCAGGATGTCAGCACCCTGAGACGTAACCCCGCCCCCTCCGCTGACAAGTTTTTCGTTCATAACTTCCCTCTGGATCAATATATTCTGTCTATCGATATATATCTCTGTCCAGAGGGACGTTGTTACGTAACGGAAATTAAGGTCAAACTGAGTTTAAAATGGGAGGAGCCGGATGATTGACAGCTCTCAGTCGTGTTGCTTTCTTAATTGATCTAATTAAGCTTGATTAATGTGACCCGTTTGAAAATGGGGCCCCATTAAGTATTGATCGGTTAGCAGCTTACGCGCGCCCCTAAAACCCTGATCGCCGTGGGAACGTCTCACCAGACGCCCCTTTTATGAATGAGGCCGACACATGGCCAATGGGACGCCTGCTCCTCCTCGTCTTCTCTCCGGCTGAGGAGCCGTAATTGAATCTTTCCCCCCGTCAACTGTCTCACCAACACGTTTCGGGCGGGAGATCAATTTTTCATTAGTCCCGACACGGACACCGCGCTTTACAGCCAAGCGGTGGCATATGCACCTCACGTGCGGGTACGTGTGCCACCTCCTTCTTAACTTCTCAACAAAGTGCAGTAGTGGCCTGGTAGTGGCCTATGAACCAGAAGACCCGGGTTCAAACCCACTTACTACCATGGTGTCCCTGAGCAGGACACTTAACCCTGAGTGTCTCCGGGGGGGGACTGTCCCTGGAACTACTGACTGTAGGTCGCTCTGGATAAGGGCGTCTGGTAAATGGCGTAAATGAGACGGAGCTGAAGATGGACTCGACCCTCTGCAGCTGCCACACGCCCAATCCATAAAATCGCAATTATAAGCAATAACGCTGAAACGGCGTCTTGGTTAAACATCGGCAGGTTTTACAGCTTAATGGCTTCTTATTTTCACCTTCGTTATCTTGCCGCGGCCCATCCCGCCAATTAAGCGCCGCCGCCGCCGCCTCCTCCTCGCTGTATTTATGCTAATCGTTTACGGTTTGATCCAAATTGAGTTTCCGCGCAGTAATTGGTCGTCTTTAAGGCTCCGGTGTCTCCCGGTTAACCTCGCCCCGCCCCGCCCCGCCCTGATCCGTTCCGGCGGCCCGGGGAAGCACTTCACTCCCACTCTGCGTCCCAGCGCCGGCAGGAGTGGTTTCTATTAAAACGGCGAAGATCTAATAACGGAGACGGATCGTCCCGTGCCGCCGCCCGCTGTCCTCGGCGGCATCAACCTCCCCATTAGCGGACGTCTCGGGGCTGGTTAAAGGACGTTGGGGACGCGTCTCGGGGCTGGTTAAAGGACATTGGGGACGCGTCTCGGGGCTGGTTAAAGGACGTTGGGGACGCGTCTTGGGGCTGGTTAAAGGACGTTGGGGACGCAGCTCGGATCATCTCGGGGCTGGTTAAAGGACGTTGGGGACGCGTCTTGGGGCTGGTTAAAGGACGTTGGGGACGCAGCTCGGATCGTCTCGGGGCTGGTTAAAGGACGTTGGGGACGCAGCTCGGATCGTCTCGGGGCTGGTTAAAGGACATTGGGGACGCGTCTCGGGGCTGGTTAAAGGACGTTGGGGACGCGTCTCGGGGCTGGTTAAAGGACGTTGGGTACGCGTCTCGGGGCTGGTTAAAGGACGTTGGGGACGCGTTTCGGGGCTGGTTAAAGGACGTTGGGGACACGTCTCAGGGCTGGTTAAAGGACGTTGGGGGACGCGGCTCGGAGCGTTGTAGCCCCTCGGGCCGGAGCGGAGTGTCCCTCGGCCGCTACAGGCGGGCCGTCCCCTGGTTAATTAAGCAGCAGCGGCTGGTTCCGGCAGCGTTTGGACGTTGGGGGGCGCGGCTCCAGGCTGGTTAAAGGACGTTGGGGACGCGTCTCAGGGCTGGTTAAAGGACGGAGCGGAGTGTCCCTCGGCCGCTACAGGCGGGCCGGCCCGTCCCCTGGTTAATTAAGCAGCAGCGGCTGGTTCCGGCAGCGTTTGGAGTCTCCGTCCAGGACGGTTTCGGGTGACAGGCGCTGTTTTCCTGCTCTGGCCGTCGGGGCTTTTATGCAAATGGCTGAAAAGTGAGAACCTGCAGCCGCTGTGGCTTTGTTGGACGTCTGAATGAACCGGGACACGGGCTGCTGCCGCCGCCAGAGCCGGGTCAAACCGCCCTCGCCAACGATCAAATTCTGCGGGGACCGGGCCAGGTTGGCTCGGTTCAACACACGGCCAGGAGAACCACGGTGTTTAAAACGTGACCGTACCATTAACGTCCGTGGTTCTTGGTATGTTCAAATCAGGACCACAGGTTCTGTCTCTGGCTGGTGGTCGTCTTCTGGTTCTGTGGACCAGCTGGTGGCGGGTTTGCCGTTAGTGCCGTATAGCTTTTGTAACCAATCATCAGTGGTGTTAGTAGTGGGTGAACCAGAAGACCCAGGTTCAAACCCCACCTACTACCATCGTGTCCCTGAGCAGGACACTTAACCCTGAGTGTCTCCAGGGGGGGACTGTCCCTGTAACTACTGACGTCTGGTAAATGCCATAAATGTAAATGTGTTGGTAGACCCGCCCCCAAATTCTAAAGCTGAGCAGGGACTCCGGAACTGTGGGACAGCGGAGTGGAAGTGGAGGTTTGGCCCTCAGGAAAGTGGAGACGGACCCCGGGTTCCTGATCAAAGGGGGAAATGCTGAGGAGACGCGCGTTTCCCCACAGGGGGCACGTACCGGGTCCACACCTAGATGTCGGTGTTCCGTTAGTTAAGCCATGTCCGGAACGCGCTGCACGTTCACCAGTCGTCTCACCGAATCTCTGCCGTTTTCTGCAGACAGAGGACATCGAGGAGATCGCGAAGAGGGTCCAAAACCTGCCCAAAGTGAACAAGAACCGGCAACGCGTTGTGGTTTTCACACAAGGCAGCGAGGACACGGTCGCCACAGTAGGTACTGAACGCCCTTTTCACCCGAAACCTCGAGCACGTAGTGGCGGAGACGCTCCGTTACCGGCGGCAGTGAGTGATTTCGTGGCGCCGCTTGGACGCCGCCGGACCTGTATTGGCTTTCTGGCCATTGTGGAGTAATGATCCTCCACGTGGGGCCATTGCGCTTAGAGGCATTACCGCCGGGGTCGATGTGTTGTGGTAGAACACACAAAGCGCCGGCGTGGCTATCGATAGATTTGTCAAAGGCATTGGAAGAGGGGTTGGGGGTAAAAATGCACATTTTTCATTCGCTAAGAGCTCTAGATGGTAAATGTGGGCGTGGCCGAGGGTTCAACGGCACACTAATGATACTGATGGACGTAATTTAGGACATTTGGCATCTTTGATTCAGCAACAGCTATCAGGAAATCTGAAGTGAAAGTGAAGTGATTTTCATTGTGAAGCACAGCACACGGTGACACGGTGAAACGTGTCCTCTGTATTTAACCATAATTCTGTATTTATCTTTTGTTTAATTAGCATGTTCTTACATTCACGACAGATTTTATTTATTATCTAGGCCAAAATCACAGACAATTTGTTCTCAATAGGCTTTGACAGTCCCTACAGTTGACATCTGCCACACTTTGACCTTTTATGCACACGAACAAAAAAAAATGGAGAATCCTTGAGAGAAGGATCAAGGTTGGTATAAAGTAGTCCAACTTGGTGCATTGGAGAATGTATCTGTCCATGTTTGAAGGTTCTGGACAGTGCAGAGTATGTTTTAACTAGTTCAGTGTCTTGGTCCGTTATGATGATATTGGTAATGTTGTTATGACAATACATCGTAGTCATTGAATATTTTGAATGTGATAAGGAAGAGACGAGGTGAGGTGTAAATGCTGGTCATGTGACAATAACAATGAAATACAGTAGAGGCCAAAAGTGTGGACACCTTCCTATTCAGCGCGTTTTCTTTATCTTCATGACCATTTACGTTGGTAGATTCTCACTGAAGGCATCAAAACTATGAATGAACACATGTGGAGTTCTGTACTTAACAAAAAAAGGTGAAATAAGTGAAAACATGTTTTATATTCTAGTTTCTTTGCTCTGATTCCTGCTTTACACACTCTTGGCATTCTCTCGATGAGCTTCAAGAGATCGTCACCTGAAATGCTTCTCCAGCAGTCTTGAAGGAGTTCCCAGAGGTGTTTAGCACTTGTTGGTCCAGCTCACCCCAAACCATCTCGATTGGGTTCAGGTCCGGTGACTGTGGAGGTCAGGTCTCCACTTTTTGTTAAGTACAGAAAACACATTGAATGAGAAGGTGTACAAACTTTTGGCCTGTATTGTGTATCATGTTATATTGTTAAAAAATAAAAACAAGACTAAAAATGATTTACAAGATAAAAACTAGACAAAAAGTCTCTTCAATTTTGTTGACTTTAAACGAGACGAGACGTTATTTCCTGCATCTCCCGTCACAGATGACGTCACTTCGGCAATCGCAGCATTAGTTAGATTTCAGGATACTTGTGGTGCTTTATCAGATGGTTGGGAGAAAATGATGAAGCGATCTTTGGACTAACTTTCTTTACAATCATGTGGAAAAGAAAACAGAACGTATGTCAAACACGTAACAAATCAGAATGTCTTCCGTGTCTGGAATGGATGTCGAGTATTCTTGAGTCTATAAGGTAACAATAATATAATAATTAGATAACCTTGTTTTAATTATGAAATGGGTTTGACAAAAATAATGTTGTTTTTGTCTGTTCTTGTTGTACTATATTGACTGAGTTAAATAGAACTTTTGGTTGACTAAAATTAGACTAAAATGTCATTGGTTTTCATTCACTTTAATAAAATATTCATGGCTAATTGGGACTAAAATATGACTAAAATGCTCAGACCAACATGTCTACCGAAGCTTGACTGGACTAAAATGAGTCTGGACATGACTAACGAAGACAAAAAATAAAGACTAGAACTAAGTTTTAAGACAAAAACAGCTATAGACAATGGTCCACGTGAAGACCCCTCGGCCTTCAGTAGTTATAGTGTTGGTGGACAGGTTTAAATCAAGCTCACTTAAAACAAAAAAAAAATTCCCAAATGCAAGAAAACAGATACTTACGAGGCCCCGCCCCTGGTAGTCGTGACTGATTTATAGCCCCGCCCCCAGCCTTCAGACAGAGACCGCACACTGCTTCGCCTTCAGAAGAACGGACGTCACCAGACGATGCCACTGTTTGGAGTCATGGGTGTTCAGCCAGGAATCTCGCAACACAAATGATTAATAGCGGCGTTAAAAAGAGAATGAAATATTACTGCTCTGATAAACGCGATCTGTCGTTTTGTTTGCGCCCCCCCCCGACCGTGGGGGTTTGATGCTGCGTTGTCACATTAAACCCTTTTACGGTGATTAAGGGCAGGAGAGGAAACGTCTCCCGCTCGGGTAATTTGCTGAAAGAGATGTAAATTTCTTTCCCGTTCTCCCCGCCTGGACTTCATTTGAAATGTTAAACCAGCCTTTCAGCGGCCCGTTGAAAGGTGGTAATGAAGAGTTCGCCATTAGCTTCGCCGCTGATGGTCCAAGTTTTCCAGCTTTTAATTAAGATTGTGGCACCCAGGTCTAATAAACCGCCGTTCGGCAGGTCGAGGCGCCTCTGATCGCTAATGAGGGCCGGAGAAAGCCTGAGTCGGCTCCCCGGAGGAGCGCCGCGCCAACGCGGCTTCTCCCGTGGGTGCTTCGCGAAATCGGCCGGTTCTGGAAACCTCACCCCTCTCCACCCCATCACTTGTGAGGACAACGTCCAAACTTACAAATAAGTCTCTTTAACATGCAGCATTTCTCGCATACTTTACTAATGTTACGGCATTTATTTTACGGCTTTAGAGAAATAGAAGCAGGCCGTTTAAAAGGGGGAGGAGCCTGTGGGTACGATTGACAGCTGTCACACCCCCTACATCCTCATTCTGGACTATTATAACCCCTCCTGTCAATATGCGACGCGCCCCGGTGTAGCACACTGTCTTCGGTTCCCTACCGTTCTCTGCACTCCTAATACCCCAGGCGTGACCACGCCCACTACCAACACCACTTTATATTATCATTTTTTACATTGGACCTTTGTTTCTGTTACAGGTAAGCACACTTGAAAGTACGTTTTAATTAAAACCAGCGTGCCTCTTTTTCCTCCTTCATAGAGCGAAACATTTTGGGACCACTTTTTAAAATGAGCTCCCAACTCCCACAGGCGCTTATAATTAGAGTAGCAGGTTCCAGCAAATCAGACCAATCAGATTTTATTAAAGCCATTTAATCAAAGCACATATTTACAAATTGATGCCTCGCCAGGAATTGATCTACAAAATCATAATTACAAAAAATAATGTACATGTGTACATGTACAGTGTGGCAGTGAAGTGTTGGTGAGGTGGTCATATTAGTGCTAGATCCTTATTAGGGTGGAGAAGGGCATGTAACTGGAGTTCGGTGATGAGCGCGGCTCATCTTGGAGGTGCAGTTTGTACTTTTGGGTGCTTATAAAACGCGGTTTATGACATTGAGCTGTTCTCTTGTCCTTCCTTGTGGAATTTCTGCAATTTAGCCACTTTATACGAGGAAATAACAGGCTGACTTCAGCCCAGATGGCTGTGCTGGATGTCATTTTATAGTCTAATACTTTTTTTTTTTGGTCCTGCAGTAATGCGTTTCTTTTTTTGTTTGTTACATAAATCATTGCTCAGAACACATTCATTACCTGCTTTTAATTCATCCGTTCTCAGAATGTGCTCTCTGTCCTTCATTCTGACCTTCAGCGACCGCGGCTGAATTATTTCCACTAACTTGGCGGGCGGAATAAAATAAAACAAGTCGCTCTGACTCGTGGTGATTTCATAAGGCGTCGGCTCCCTGGCAGCCGCCCGCGTTCGAATGCGGTGAATTAAAGATCTGCCTCAGTTTCATTTTCCTGGGGCCGCTCTTCATTTTGACTTCTTTTTGAATCTGAAACTCGGGATTTGTTGAAGACGTGGCGTTAAGATACCTGAATGTTCATTTCATCAGATGGGATTTCAGACCTCCACTCCAAAGTGTGAAGAAATGTTCTCACGATGCATTTTGACCCATAGGATCATTTTGCGAAGGTGCGTCCGCACCTTTCCTGAACTCTGGTTGGTATTTTTGGTTCTTATCGAGGGGGAGGAGCTGTTGGCGCCTGCAGAAGAACGTGCATTAGAATGGATTTATTTTTAGGCTGTCGTGTCAGGCCTGTCGGTTTTGTGACGACAGTAAACACGCCGGGGCCTTCAAAGAACTTTTATGGAGCCCTTTTCCTCTTAAACGTGACTCACTGGTGTATAAACCAGCGGCACGGCGCAGGAAGAGCCGCCGGGCTACAGGGATGTTTATACGTGCGCCGCAAGGCCGTAATAACAGAGAAAAGTCGCCGCGCCGTTAACACGCAACTGCACTTAATTACCTGCCGAGCGTCAAGCCGCGTTCGCACGTTACTAAAGACCCGGCGACCGGCTCTCTGGTTTCCGTAAAGACTGACCGTCCTGGACGTTCCGTAAAAAGAGTCCCGGCGCGCCGCATTCATCAAGTAGAGACGCCACGTCATTAATTAACCCGTCCAGAATATGGAATATAACATAAATATTCGAGAGAAGTTTATTACAAAAACTGTTTTTTTTTTTTTTTTTAACAACTTTCTCGTGCATGCAGCAAAATATTTACATTTACGGCATTTACCAGACGCCCTTATCCAGAGCGACTTATATTCAGTAGTTACAGGGACAGTCCCCCCCTGGGATGGTAGTAACCTAGTAGGTAACACACTCGCCTATGAACCAGAATAAGGGTGTCTGGTAAATGCCGTAAATGTAAATGGAGACACTCAGGTTAACTTTATGTACACTCTGTATATAGGATTTAGTTATTTGCCTATTTATTTCAGTAGATATTGTTATTTATAAACAGCACAAATTCCACAACTTGCACAATAACACGTACACACATCCTGCATATTGTTGTTGTTTTTTCTACTCTGTACTTGAGAGACACCGTCTACCGGAATCAAATTCCTTGTATGTGCTGCACTTACTTGGCCAATAAATACGATTCTGATTCTGAAGTGTCCTGCTCAGGGACACAATGGTAGTAAGTGGGGTTTGAACCTGGGTCTTCTGCCCGCTAGGCTACTACCACCCATATAATAATATGGGGCAGTGGTGGCCTAGCGGTTAAGGAAGCGGCCCTGTAATCAGAAGGTTGCCGGTTCGAATCCCGATCTGCCAGGGTACCACTGAGGTGCCACTGAGCAAAGCACCGTCCCCACATACTGCTCCCCGGGCGCCTGTCATGGTGCCCACTGCTCACTCAGGGTGATGGTTAAATGCAGAGGACACATTTCACTGTGTGCATCGTGTGCTGTGCTGCTGTGTATCACATGTGACAATCACTTCACTTTTTTTTTAATAACTTGTACACACTGTTGTTGTGCTTGTAACGTAACTTGTACGTACTAGAAGATCGTTTCCGCGGACGTTTGGGGCGTAGCGGGCGCGGTGGGATTGAGTCAGTTACGGTCTGTCTGGAAGTCGCCTTGCGATTTTCCTGTCGTGGTCGGAGAGACCCGCTGGATCACATGACACCGGCGTCTAAGTGAGTGTGGCGGCTCAAGCCTTCATATGCTCTACTTTCTGTGTGTGTGTGTGTGTGTGTGTGTGTGTGTGTGTTTTCCCCCACTGTTATCTAGGATTATCTTGCTCTCAAGCTCTCGTCTGTCACAAGTAGAAAGAAAATCCCCCGGTAGAGTGATAAATTCCCGCGCCGTGCATCTTCTTCGATGCGTCTGCAAACGCGGCCGTTATTAACGATGCTGAGCGGCGCCGGATTGGCTGGTGCGTTCGGCTTTATTTACTGATGCTCAGGACGCCGGCGTTGCTTCATTCGCTGTTTACACGCTCCTTACGGCTATTTATTTATGAACCCCTCGCAGTTCTGTCCAGGGTAGCCATGCAAACACCATATTTTACCAGATATCGTCGTAAAATGCACAAAATGTTGTCCTCAGTTTAATAGTTGCCTAAAGGTTGTCCTACTAGATCATTATCAGATCGTATTAATCGTATTAAGATATTAAGATCGTATTATGATGAAGTATGTTTATACATTTTTATGCTTTATACATTTTTTTACATTTTTTTTTTACATTTTTACAGCATTTATCAGATGCCCTTATCCAGAGCGACTTACAATCAGTAGTTACAGGGACAGTCCCCCCCTGGAGCAACTTAGGGTTAAGTGTCTTGCTCAGGGACACAATGGTAGTAAGTGGGGTTTGAACCTGGGTCTTCTTGTTCATAGGCAAGTGTGTTACCCACTAGGCTACTACCATCCTTTATAGATGTAGATTCAATATATGGGCCAGCGGTGGCCTGGCGGTTAAGGAAGCGGCCCCGTAATCAGAAGGTTGCCGGTTCGAATCCCGACCTGCCAAGGTGCCACTGAGGTGCCACCGAGCAAAGCACCGTCCCCACACACTGCTCCCCGGGCGCCATAACCAAGGTTGATGGGTTAAATACAGAGGACAGGTTTCACCGTGTCACCGTGTGCTGTGCTGCTGTGTATCACAATGACAATCACGTCACTTCACTTTCAATTTGTATTTTCCCTTTATGTGAAGATTTCCTGTCTTTCGACCCACGTTGTGCCTCTCCCTCCCTCCTCCAGGCGATAAAGTGACCAGGTTCCCCGTTGTGGACATCGACCAGAGGGACATCGTGGACACCAACGGAGCCGGAGACGCGTTTGTTGGAGGTGAGGCAGCTTTGGCGCTGATGAAAGGACCGTAATTACAGCGTAATAGAGCGGTTATAACAGCACGGTATGTTAATAATTGAGCGGCTTTTACAGAAACAAGCGCCGCTTTCACACTCGCACTCGGCGAGCGCAGCTAGCGCCTCGCCATTGTTTTCCCGTCTCCGCGTTGTCTCCCATGGCGACAGTCCGGCCATGTGCCAGAAGTGCATCGTATTCCGGGATGTAACTCCGGCCGGGCGGTGTATGGGCCGTGGGGGGGTTTTTTAGGCCAGAAACAGACCAGATCCCTCCTTGGCCATTGTGCCGCGAACACAAATCGTTTCCCGAGACGGCCCCGGCGCCTCTGACATCTGCTAATTAGGTTCTTATACTCGTCTCCTCTCATTTCTCGGCAGGGTTCCTCTCAGAGCTGGTCCAGGACAAGCCGCTGGAGCAGTGCATCCGCGCGGGACACTACGCCGCCAACACCATCATCCGGCGTTCCGGGTGCACCTTCCCGGACAAGCCCGACTTCCAATAACACACACACACACACGCCTCCTCGACTAACGCCTGTGTTCCAGATCGCCCGTGCCTCTTCACCGTTTACCGAGTGCGAGCTAACGTAACCGCCACTCGCCGTTTTCACGTCCTGGAAAAGCGGCCGCTTTCATTTAATGGTTCCTTTAACGGAACAAATTGGTTTTAACTTCCGACGCCGGGGACGTGTCTGTCCAGGCCACTGGTTCTGATGTACCAAATCGTTTATTTCTACGCACAAAATGCACGGGCACAAGCTGATCAATAAACTGTTTTGTTTGCCACTTTGCGTTCGTCCTCATTTATTGAAATCAGAACATTAATATAAAAGAACTTTTTTCACGTGAAGTGACCGAGCGTACCAATGCTTGGATTGCATGTTATGTTTACTAGTCGCGGGCGGCGGGTTCGTGGGGACGCTAACGGCCCTGAGCCACCGCTAGGTGGTGCTGTGTTCGTTCAACAGACGAAGAAGACGAATTTCCCTCCCGTTTTCGGTAGTTTTGGTCCACAACTCCGCGCAGGACTGGACGATTTGGAGATGAAATGTTGTTTCGTTGTTTTAGTATATTGCGACTTGTTTCGTCTTTTCTTGCCGATAACATTTTAAACGTTAATTATTTTGTTCACGCCTCAGATGAAGGTGAATATTGTTGGTAGGTTTTTTCTGCCCTTTAATCCTGTCAGGTTCCCAGTCCAAGGGTCTTTGGTGGCGGTTAAGGAAGCGGCCCCGTAATCAGGAAGCGGCCCCGATCCGCCCAGGTGCCACTGAGGTGCCACCGAGCAAAGCACCGTCCCCACACACTGCTCCCCGGGCGCCTGTCATGGTGCCCACTGCTCACTCAGGGTGATGGTTAAATGCAGAGGACAAATTTCACTGTGTGCAGTGCTGCTGCGTATCACAATGACGATCACTTCCACTTCACATTAAAACGAGGCGTCTGCACCAGAACACGAGCACAGGGGTGAAGGGGTGCGGTCGGGAGCAGGGGTCCGAACTGGTCCCCGTGAGCCGGATCCTTCCGGAAACGAATTAATGCGCGTATGCTAATGCCGGTGGGTGTGGCGGCCAAATTGTAATTATCAGCTTAGTGGCTTTTATTTTTCTCAGCTGCATTTCTTTCTTTCTTCCTTTTTTTTGTGGCGTCGCGCACGGATCCGGTTTGAAAAGGGCCGCACTTCTGATTGGACGAGCCCGGGCTCCGTGGCAGCTGGTTCATTTTCCGCTCAAGGTGACAGATGGCGGAACACAAACAGGGAAAAGCTGGACGGCTCCCCGGCTTTATTTCCTGAGAAAGCCGGAGCGCCGCCGCTGCCTTTCACCCCGATTCCCCAATTCTGCAGCCTCCCTCCGGCTCGGCTCGGCGCGTGGACGGGGCGCGGGCGGCGCCGCTGGCCCCTGCAGATGGGGGGTGGCATCCGCGGTGTGGCATTTGGCAGAGGGAGGCGTGGGGGATGGGCCCTGCTGGGGCCCGGGTGACATTCATTATATCTGGACACAGATGTCTTTTGTCACTCCTGACATGAATCCTAACTGCATATGACCGACGTGGGCTTGTCAATCAGCGTTGTGGTGACGACGATGACACCGCCACCACCGTCATCGTCCAGCAGGACCTCAGCTGGCAAGTGAACATCGTCTGACGCCAAAGTCTCAGTACGTTTCATTAAACACCAGGGTCTTTATTATTATAATGCGAGAAAATGTGAACTTTTGAAGTGTGAGCAGGTGGCAGGTGGACGTGAACCCTCTCATCAAATCTGTGATGGTGGCCCAGCGTTGGTCTGATAACGACTGATGGAGTCTCGCCTGGGTCATTATATGTTTATTAATTATAATAAAAAGGTTAAGCTTCTGGAACATGTATTAATTTGGTGAAATGTCCCTTTTTTTGGGGGGGGGGGGGGGGGGGGGGGCAGCGTGGTTTAGTGACCCCTTGTAGTACGTTGGATGTCACTGTCGTGCCTCTCGAGGGCGCAGATAAGTGACACAGACAAAAAAACGCTCCACCTGTCTCCACGCCGAGCCGATTATAGGAGTTCCGATTATTTTACTGCCCAAAAAAATCGATCAGCGACGGCGCACGACAGACAGAGAGAGAGAGAGAGAGAGTGAAGAGGGGGGGGGGGGTCACATTCGTGCGGCTTGCATGATGAACCCTCTCAAGACGCCGCGTCCCTCTGATCTGCGACAATAACCCGGGGACCCACTCTGTCGCCACGTAGATCACCCCTTCAATTAGTTCGTCTCAATCAGGTCCGCCAGACAGGACCGATGTCGTGGAAGGGGGGGGGGGTTTATCCCCTGAAACGAAGAACGGATCTCAGGGAAAACTTGCAGAAGGTAAAAAAAAAAAGGAGAGAGAGTGAAGAGAGAGAGAGAGAGAGAGAGAGAGAGAGAGAGAGGAGGAAAACTAGCAGCTCCGCGGCCGCACGCCACTTCTGTTTTCGTGCATGCTGCATGTCTGCGTTTCTTTTTTCTTTTTCTTTTTTTTAACAATTCACCCCGAGAACGACACGCGTTCGCGGGAAAGACGGATATCAGCAGCGGCAGAAGTGGATTATGCGCGTTCGGCGGCGGACGGATATGGATTATTACCCCCCTCCTCCTCCTCTCTCGCCCCGACGGGGGCTCGTTTCTCCCCCAGGAAATATTCAGATTGATAAATCGTAAATGCCGAAATCGCTGGTAGGTTTTTAATACGGTTACGGTCCGGCTGAGCGGATTCCTTTCTTTCTTTCTGTCTTTCTTTCTTTTTTTTCCCACCCCGGTGCAAGTTGCGAAGAGCCTGCGCGGTTCCGTTCTTAATACCAGCGTCCATATGTGGACGTGCGTGTGTGGCTGTGCGTGGTGCTTTATAACCGCATTTTACTGCTTTATTTAACCTCGGAATCACTGCGATCGCTCCGACTTGGGCCGGTTTCGCGCCGAGCCGCTTTCGGGCCTTTTTTTAATCGGCGACCAGCGACTAACCGGTTAAACTCGCGGCGCCGAAACGTCGCGGCGTTTCGTCGCGTTTCGTTTCTGTCGTTCTTTTGGCGTCTTTTCCCCGCCGCGCTGTCAAAATACGATTAGCGCGACAAAGTGTCTCCATTACGCGCGCTGGCGGCTTCGGGGGGCGGGGCGTCGGCAGGAAGTGACAGGCCGCGCAGCCAATCCCCGCCCGCTCGCTGATTGACGCGCCGTTTATCAAACCAGGAATCTGATGTGGCTCTTTTACAGCCAGTATTAAAGTCGGTGGGCAGGGCGCGTCGGCGTGTAGGTGAGCTTTAATGAGGCTCCATTGGATTGTAATCAGTGTCATGTCGGATTCACGTAAACTACAACATTGTAACAAAATGGCGACGGTGTCGGGCAGCGGCGACTCGGCGCAGCCGGGCTGCTGACGGCGCCACAAGGTTCGGTCGGTTTTCCTCTTATTTTGCAACATTTAGTCGCAGCGTGGACGTAGACGTGCTAAATCGCTCCGTTTAGTTAAAAAAAACGAGTTTGACGTCCGCCGCTAAAACTAAGCGTCGCTTGTTTAACTGGCGTTAGCATTTATGCTAACGGCTAGCGGTGCTGTGCATTCCGGCTCTGCTCCGGGAGTCGAATCTTTCGACTCGGATCACTTTACAGATTTGAATCGTTTGAATACCAAAGGTCTCCAGAAGTTTACATTTCTGCAGTTTCCGCTATTTTAATTACGTTACAACACTAATGATCAACGTTTTGCCAATGCACGTGCAAATACACACATGCACAGAGCGTTTAGACGTCCTGCTGTCAATTCTGCTTTTTTACGATTTCATGTTGTCTTTAGTCAAACTAAATATTAAATTTCATACTTAGTTGGCTGCTGTTAGTTGACTGGTTATGTAAATGGTTACGTGAACTTTGTAAACATCGAGAACTTTCCGGCGATGCTGTTTTGCACGTCGAAATGAAGCGGCGTTGGGGGAGCGCGCTCGTTCGTTTGAAGGAGTCGGTTCAGCTCGCTCGCCAAAAAGAGCCGTTCGCTCGCTAGCGGCACGTAGCTAGCAGCTAGCTGGCGAAACTGCACCCGAGCGGCCGACCCGTCGGCGCAAGTCCGCGGGTCAGCCCGGTTCCGTTGGCGGCAGGCGCCGCAGCCAGCTCCGGTCGGGAGCGGCCAGGTGTCGGCGGCGGCCGCCGAGCGAGTCCGGCTCTCCCGAGCCCAGGCTAACGCTAGCTAGCCGACTGCTACATACCCGCGGTCGGCCACTGTGGACCCGAACCGACCCGAACCCTCCGGCCGCGGTACGGGTGCTTTTCGGGGGTTGATCAGGTGTGTGTACTGGGTCTGCGGGTCACCTGCCGGATCGCGGTCCGACGGGCACCTTCCTCGGCCTCTCTGTGCCACTCTGTCGAGCATTAAAGTGTCGTTTACTCTCTGTGTTCGGTTGGAACCGAACATAAGTATTTTTTGACTTTATATTTGTTGTATTGTGTGACTGCTGGTTGTAATATCTGTCGCGTTTCCTTCTTTTTGCAGGTTGAACATGCACGCTGGTGTCTTGTGTAGATGAGCATCCCGACCGCGGAGGAATTTATCGTCCTTGTGCAACACGTTGTGGGATTAAGCGCATGTTTCGGATGGGGATGTATTGACGGCCGGGAGGAGGGGTTATTTATGGATCGCCTTGTCCTGCTTCACGCCCTCCAATCATGGTGAAACTCGCGAACCCTCTGTACACGGAGTGGATCTTGGAAGCAATACAGAAGATCAAGCGGCAGAAGCAGCGCCCGTCGGACGAGCGGATATGCCACGCCGTGTCCGCGCTGCGCGGCCTGGACAAGAGCGCCGTCCTGGAGCAGTTGGAATTAAGCGTCCTGGACGGCGCCGTCCTCAAGGTTACCAACAAGGGCAGCGCGTCGTACAAAGACCCGGGCCACGCCGGGCGGATCGCGTCGCACAATCACGGGGCGGCCGCCGCGCCGTCCAGGGAGTCTACGTGGAATCCCAGCGACCTGCGGCACGTGGACTGGAATAGGGTCCTCAGGCGGGCCATCGAGGGCCTGGACGACTGTCACGGCTCCTCCCTGAAGAACATCGAGAGGTTCCTGCGGACCCAGGACGACCTGTCGGGCGTCATGGAGAACCCGGCGTTCCGGCACCGGCTGCGGCTGGCCGCCAAGCGGGCCGTCAGCAGCGGCCGCCTGGTGAAGCTGGGCCCGCGGTACCGGATGAGCGGCGCCGGCGGCGAGGACAGGGGGCTGAGGGGACTGAGCCTGGCGCCGACGTCCGTCACGCTGCTTCCGCACGAGCGCGACCAGGTAGGCCTTCCCGACCCCTGACCTTTGACCCCTCCCACCCCCGAAAACACGCCAGCTTTTTTTTCCCTGGCGCCTGACGTCACCCCCCCGGACGTGTCCCTCGGCGGGGCCGCGCGCCCGTTTTAGAGGTGTGAACTGTGAGCAGCTGCTGGGATCGACTTTTCCGTGACGCCGATCCGGTTTCCTGCCGGTCCGGTGTCTGCGTGGCCGAGAAGCTTCGCCCGGCGTAAATAACTCCGTTTAGTCTTCGCCCTTGCCTCGGCAGGGGGGTCGGAGGTCGTCCAGTCGGCTCACGTGACCCCGGGGCCGCTGCGGAAGTCGGGCGGAGTGGAAAATTCCTGGACGGTGGCACCGCTCGCTCGTTTGGAGGACCGCCGGGCGCTTCGGAGAGGAACGGGTTACGTAACCGGAGCGGCGGCCTGGTTTTTACCAGGTGTCCCCTTTCATTCCGCGGTCGGTACCGGCCACCCCGGCAAAAACCAGGCCTCTACCTGAGCGGGACGGTCCGGGCCTTATTATCGTGTCCATCGGCCCACTTGACCTTTTTGACCCCGCCGAGGGTCCTGATGGGAGGCGGCGTAGGCTGGTAATATATTCCACCGCGCTTTCGTTTGTAACGTTATGAGACTTTTCAGTGGCCATAATGCTGGTCTCCGGAACGTTCCGCGGTACATTTCCCGGCGTGTTTTTTGTAGGTTTACACACTCCGTACTCGAACTTCTAGACGCATTTTGGTTTCCGTATTCGCCCGCTGCGTCGGGAAGGTGCCGTAGGACCGCGGCTCCTCTTCGTACGTTAATTGGCCGTAGACTCGCCGTTTGAGTGCTATTGATAAGGCTGTTTGGGGAAATGGAGCGCTTATTGATCGGCCCCTGAAGTGCCTTCTCGTGGTGGCCGATCGATTGGCCGGTGGCAGCGGGGCAGGGCGTCCCGGGCCCTCGTTCTCTTTTCTCCTCGGCCCCCCACCAGTCCGTCGTAAACCCGGTTCTTCGTGAAGCGTCCAGAGCGGTTCGGAAATATTACCGCGTCCTTAAACTGTGATTATTGGGCCCATCCGTCGATTTAACGAATGAAGCGGGGACTACAGCACGGAATTAATTTAATTGGTGCTCCGCCGCGGCGGAACCTCTCTGCCATTACGGCGCCTGTCCGTAGCGGATTGTCCGAAGAGTGGATCATAGATGCGCGTTCTTATGGATTTTAGTTTTAATGCTCTCTCTCTCTCTCTCTCTCTCTCTCTCTGTAGACCCGGGCCGACCCGATTCCGATATGCAGTTTCTGTCTGGGAACAAAGGAGTCCAACCGGGACAGGAGACCAGAGGACCTCCTGTCCTGCGCCGACTGTGGGAGCAGTGGTAAGCACTCCGACCCCTGACCCCTCTCTTCTCCTGTTCAAGTAGTCAAAGCAACTGTGATAAAGCGCCGCCGTCTGCTGCATCACCGGCCGCGGTTCCCGGAACGTTGTGTTTGATTGGTGTCCTCTGAACTCCACGTTTTACCGTAAAAACGTATTTAAAAACATGTTTATTCACCAAAAAAAAAAACCTGCAATATGACGTCCAACAAAGCGCTTCGGCATTTACACGTAAATAAAATGCGCATTTCATGCAAATAACTTCACGGTTGACCTCAGCATAAACTTATTAAATAAATAAACATCGTGCGGCCGGGAATGTGTCCAGGACGACTGGAACGATGGTGATAAACGCACGCTTTGAATCGGCTGATTTGTTCGCTGCTTTTCTCCATTTACATTTACGGCATTTACCAGACGTCCAGAGCGTCTTACAGTCAGTAGTTACAGGGACAGTCCCCCCCTGGAGACACTCAGGGTTAAGTGTCCTGCTCAGGGACACGATGGTAGTAAGTGGTATCTGAACCCGGGTCTTAGGGTTCGTGGACGAGTGTCTCACCCGCTAGGACACTACCACCCTTGTCCCTGACGCGAGTTGTTGACTGCGAGTCAAGTTGGTCGGCGCGTTGGTTCTTACGCGAGCGTATGTGCGCGCGTGCTCGGAACCGATCGGGCCGAGCGGTCCAGACTCGCCGCGGTCGGCGTCTTCGCGTGGACGCTGCGTTGCCGTACGAAAGTCCCGTCTCGACCGGACACGCACACCCAGAAACGCGAATCGTCCACCATTCCGCATGTTTCTAGCGGATTCCGCGGTTCGATGTTGATGTGTATGATTCCGTACGGATTCGGTGCAGATCGTAATTGATTATGCCGCGATCGCGCTGCTCGGTACGTAAATTCTGTTCGGGTTTTTCTCCAGTGAGCAGAAGAAATTGCCGGCGTTCCGTCCTCGCTCGCCTGGCGCCGCGGGCGTCCGAACCGGCCGTTTTTCGGCAGTTTTTCGGCCGTTTGTGGTGTCAGGTGTGCGCGGACTGAACGCCGACCGCTTTTTCCCGCTCGCCGGATTAAACCAAAGCGTGACGGGCTGAACGGCGCCAAGCAAACGTCACGACAAGTAATGTGGACGGTTTGTGGGACGCGTCGATAACCGAGGCATTAATAATCGTAACCGTGCGGTGAGACCAGCGGAGGGTCCGCGTCCCCCTCCGGGACATCCTACGACGCACGTCCCGGGTCGCCGGGCTCGATAGTCGCCGACGGTGACGGGTCGCGCCTGTCCCGTCTGTATCAGAGGCCTCGTAAAACCATCGCGGGTAACGGTCTGCTAATCCGCCGGCGCTAGTGAGGCACGGCACCGGTTTGTTTTTTGCGCCGCGACCGATATTCCGTTTTAATGATCCCGCCCTTTTGTTCTCCGCGGCGCTTTGCCGGTTGGACGTGGGGTCTTTTTGTTTTTCGAGGGGTGGACCGGGCGTCCCTTCGCCTCGCCGGATCGGTGCCATTTTTGTTTTTGTTGCCGACCAAATTGCCCACCTCTCCGTTTAAACTACCGTCCCCCGTCCCTCTCTCTCTCTCTCCCCCCTCTCCCCCTCTCTCTCTCTCTCTCCCTCTCTCGTGCGGCCCAGTTATTGTAAATGGCACGCGGAGCGGCGGCGGCGGCGAGCCGGGTTACGCGTTCGGTTCGCCTCCCCGCTGGAAGACAGCTGTCGTGCTTTTTATTTGCGCGCGTTTTTCACCGCCAACGCATTTCTGCCTCATTAAGATGAAATTATCTTTAATTAGCCGCTCGTGCGCGCGCTCGTTGTGCCGCTTTTAGCCGCGGCCGGTGGGTTCGGCTGATGCGCTCGGTGGCCTTGCGGTTTGTCCGGTTGCAGTTTATTGAACTCTCTTCACACCCTGTAGTATTATGTATTTTTGTGTGTGTGTGTGTGTGTGTGTGCTTATTATATCTTAGTGAAGTGATTGTGATGCACAGCACACGGTGCACACAGTGAAACGTGTCCTCTGCATTTAACCATCACCCCTGGTGAGCAGTGGGCGGCCATGACAGGCGCCGGGGAGCAGCGTGTGGGGACGGTGCTTTGCTCGGTGGCACCTCGACGGATCGGGATTCGAACCGGCGACCTTCTGATTACGGGGCACCGCCACCCCACTACTGCCCTTAGTGGGTTAAGCAAATGTCTGCCAGTGTGAGCCTGAACCTTCCCGTCTCTCCCGAAGGGCACCCGTCGTGTCTGAAGTTCTCCCCCGAGCTGTCGGCGAACGTGAAGGCGCTCAGGTGGCAGTGCATCGAGTGCAAGACCTGCAGCTCCTGTCGAATACAGGGCAAGAACGCGGTAAGTCCGCCTCCATCTTGACCCGTGGGGGTCGCCGCGTAGCGGTCCGCTGACCCCACGGTCAATCCAGCGCCGCGCGTTCTCAAGCCCACTCTTCCGCTTCAGGAGGACATGCTGTTTTGCGATTCCTGCGACCGCGGGTTCCACATGGAGTGCTGTGACCCTCCCATCTCGCGGATGCCTAAAGGTGAGCGTTCCGGGTTCCCTGGTGTGGGCGGGGCTTGTCACGGCGACCTCGGCGTTGACGAAGCCATGGTCGGTGTTGTTTTTCTTTCTCCAGGCACGTGGATCTGCCAAGTCTGCAGGCCGAGGGAGAGGGGGCTGTCCCTGCTGCATAAGAAGGCCAATCAGATCAAGCGGCGCTACGCCAAGCCAATGGGGAAAGCCTGCAAGAAGCTCAAGCAAAGAATGTAGGTGGCTCCCGGCAAACGGTGCGTGTGCGATGAACGCCGGCTTCCGGGAGGTGTGTTCTCACGCTTGTGATCTGCCCGTAGGTCTATATCCAGGGGTGACGGCTCCATGATTGCACTGGCAGGAAGGGGGTCACCTGGTAGGGGTCAATCAATCACAGTCTGTACCACACTCTCATCTGCTCATGCCGCATCTGTGAAGGATGTCCGAAGCAGATTGGCTGCCGCAGACCCCGGTTGGGCGGCCCGTTTCACACCCCTCCCCCCCCCAACTCCACCCCCACTTCCCACACCCCCCCCCTTCACGCCCGCACCCGCCTCCGTCCCGGCCGCACACACGGTTAACAGGAAAACCAAAGGGCTCATCGACGGCCTCTCCAAGTTCTTCACGCCGTCGCCGGTGGGCCGCAGGTCGCGGGGAGACGAGTCCGGCCCCGCCCGGCCCGGCCGACCCAGGAAGCCACGCCTCCCGAAGCTTCCGTCCAGCCACGAGTCTGCCTCCCCGTGCTATAGCCTGTCCCTCGCCCCCCCACCGGCCGAGCGTAGCCCCCCGACCTCCCAGTCCGCCCCCGCCACGTCCCCCAACAGCTCGTCCAGTCAGTCTAGCGCCCCGTCCATAGGCAGCGTCTCCACCAACAGCCAGCTGAAGGGGCTCTTCGACGGACTCTCGCATATCTTTACCACTCAGGGACAATCTCGGAAAAAGGGACTCCCAAGTTACGCCCCGCCCAAGCGGGGGCACCGCCGCGCAGGGCAGTCGCCGCGGACCCCCGCCGACAGCTCCGCCCCTAAGCTGCTGGGAAAGAAGCCTGTTAAGAGCAGGCTGCTGGCCCTCCCTCCGTCTGCATCCGGGTGGGGCGCGCCCAGGGGCCGGCCCTTTAAGACGGTCGCCCACTTCCTGCGTAGCCCCTTCCTGAAAAAGCACCGGCTGCTAGGCAGGTTAAAATATAGGCCCTTCTCCGCTCCGAAAGGGAGCCCCCCTCCGGAAACGGGCGCCAAGACCAGCGGGCGCGGCGACGATGGTAAGAAACGGCCGGGCGCCCCCGGCCCCGGGCTGCACGTCCTCGAGAGCGGGCGGCTTGCTGCCGCCGCTCGCGACTCTTCTCTCATTAACCCTCTCCGACCCACCCGGCGGGAGCTGCCTTCCCCGCCCCCCCCTCCTTCTGCTTTTTACCGTCCTCTACTCTCATCAACCGCTCGACTAACCCCAGGTTTACGTTCTTGGTTTACTTTCTCACTGTGCTTCTCGTAGTGCATGGCCGAGAGACTCCGCCTCTTCCTCACGCATCGCTGTGTATGTGCTCCTCCTCCCATGCCCCGCCCATCCTTAACCACGCAGATATCATCAGTCACCTCGGCAGCCTGACTCAACATTTCATCATTAATCTCAATTCGGTTTGCTAATTAAAACCCCGGTATCCCTCATAACTAATGAGGGGGTGTGGTTTACTCACCGGGCGAGAAACGGGAAGGAAGTGGAGTTAAAGTGTCTGTGCGGTGGACCCGAGGACGGGTAGCGTTGCTCGGCTCTGTGTGGAGTTAATGTGCGGGTGAATAACGCCGTTCCTTCCGCCGAAACAGGCAGCGAGGGCCAGTGCCAGAGGCGGCCCGACGCCCAGGCGGGATTCGTGGCCGTTGCTAAGGAGCACGTGACTGAGGAGGATGTGGAGCTGTTCCGACGGGTGCAGGAGATCTCCGCCCAGGTGAGGAGCAGCGGTGTGATGTTTGGAGGGATCGTGGCACCAGAAAATACCTTTTTTTTTTTTTATAGCATATTTTATACTTTTATAGGTAATAAGTGAAAAGAAAGTTGAAAGTGAAGTGATTGTCACGTGTCATACACAGTGCATTTAACCAAAGTTTGGACACCTTCTCATTCGATGTGTGTGTTCTTTATCTTCATGACCATTTACGTTGGTAGATTCTCACTGAAGGCATCAAAACTATGAATGAACATGTGGAGTTCTGTACTTAACAAAAAATGGTGAAATAAGTGAAAACATGTTTTATATTCTAGTTTCTTTGCTCTGATTACTGCTTTGCACACTCTTGGCATTCTCTCGATGAGCTTCAAGAGGTCGTCACCTGAAATGCTTCTCCAACAGTCTTGAAGGAGTTCCCAGAGGTGTTTAGCACTTGTTGGTCCAGCTCACCCCAAACCATCTGGACTGGGTTCAGGTCCGGTGACTGTGGAGATCAGGTCTCTACTTTTTGTTAAGTACAGAACTCCACATGTGTTCATTCACGCGAGACTCTGAAGAACCAGCGAGTTCACTAATGATCTAGCAGCCAACTCCTACTTGTGACTAGACTGCTTTATGAGAATTTAATTCTTATTCTCTGGTTGTGTGTATGTAGAGATCCGGGAGCCCTCTGAACCCAGACACCGGTGGGCCGTACCCTGCGGTCATCGAGTTTGGCGCGTATGAGATTCAGACGTGGTACTCGTCGCCGTACCCGCCCGAGTTCTCCAGGTACGGTGATCGCGGCAGGGCCTTTCTGCACCGTTTCCTGACAAAGGGACGAGGAAAATGAACTCTTGTCGCTCTTCAACAGGTTGCATAAGCTTTACTTGTGCGAGTTCTGCCTAAAGTACATGAGAAGTAAGAACATCCTGCTGAGACACATGAAGAAGTGCGGATGGTTCCACCCGCCGGCCAATGAGATTTACCGAAAGGACGATCTGTCTGTGTTTGAGGTCAGCCTCGTTGGCGCGTCATGGATCCTTCCTCCGTGTCAGCGTGGTGTTCCGCTTGTTCTCAGTTGTCCTGTTTTTGCTGAGCAGGTGGACGGCAACATCAGCAAAATATTCTGCCAGAACCTCTGCCTCCTGGCCAAGCTGTTCCTGGACCACAAGACCCTGTACTACGACGTGGAGCCGTTCCTCTTCTACATCCTCACCCAGAACGACGAGAAGGGCTGTCACCTCGTCGGCTACTTCTCCAAGGTGAGCTGAGCAAGGCCCCGGGTGGGTGTGGGCGTGTCAGACGGCGAGCTTCATCTCCGCTCTTCCTCCTCCTCCCCGCAGGAGAAGCTCTGCCAGCAGAAGTACAACGTCTCCTGTATCATGGTGCTGCCCCAACACCAGAAGCAGGGATTCGGCAGGTTCCTGATCGATTTCAGTAGGTTCCTCTGGACCTCCTTCAAACAAGTCTCTCCATCTCCATTAAACATGTTGTCGGTCTAGTTATTTTGCCTAAATACAAATACAACTTCTCATAACTGCATAATTCTCACTTGAGTGAAAGTGTTGTGATGCACTGCAGCACAGCACACGGTGAAACGTGTCCTCTGTATTTAACCATCACCCTTGGTGAGCAGTGGACACCATGACAGGCGCCCGGGGAGCAGTGTGTGGGGACGGGACCATCAAGGGGACCCCAGTGGCGCCTTGGTGGACCGGGACTGCGTACGGGCCCGCTAGGCCGTCACTGCCCCTCGTTATTGATTACCGAACGGAAATAACTTCCAGTTGGAGGTCCGAATCGGTGTCTGCGATGGTACAAATTTAGCATTTTTAAATGGCTGCTTTTGGAATTTGAGAGGGTGAAGGCCTGGCGAGCGTCGCGGAACCTGCAGCATCGTGACGGATCTTCTCGGAGCCCCAGGCGACGGCCGGAACGCTTTGCAGCATTTAGCGGAGTGATTGAGACGCTCTTGTCCCGTGGTCTTTTGTTAGCTCAAGGCTCTGTCTTTGATGGGATCTGGAGTATCGTGTGTGTGTCTTTTGTAAGAGGTGTAATGAGACGGTTTGGTTTTGGTTGCGCCGTGGGGAGATATGAGAGCGTTCTGATGACAAAGGAGGAGATTAGGGGGAGATTGAAGGCTCGCCGCTCTCCACTACATGAGAGCTTTATTGGGGAATGTGATTAGATCCCTTTATTTAACTCTTGTAGAGGGTTTTTAACCGTTCTTTAATCAACTAATTGGCACGTGACGTGATTTCTTCCCAAAACGCACCTCATTATTCCTTGTTTGGGAACAGGGCGTGTCAGGAATGAATTTTTTTTTTTACTTTAATGTCTCCTTTTTTTTGAAGGTTACCTTCTCTCGAGGCAAGAAGGACAAGCCGGCTCCCCGGAGAAGCCGCTGTCAGATCTGGGCCGCCTGTCCTACCTGGCGTACTGGAAAAGCGTGGTCCTGGAGCATCTGTACGAGCAGGCGGAGCGGCGCGTCAGCGTGAAAGGCATCAGCAGGGCCACGGGGATGTGCCCGCACGACATCGCCACCACGCTGCAGCACCTCAACATGATCGACCGGCAGGACGGCAGGTGGGCCGCCGTAGGCCGGCCTTCATTTCACCGGCAGGCTCGTTTTAGTCTAGTCACTTTTCAGTCTGAGCCTTTTAGTCAATTATCCGTGAAAATTTTAGTCTAGTTTTTAGTATTTTAAGTATTTTTGTTTCTTTATTTCTTTCTTTTTTCTAACAGAGTAGAACAGACAAAAACAACATTACATAACTAAAACAAGGTTATATTTTAGTATTTTACTGCTACCTTATAGACTCAGGACACGCATACTAGACATCCATTCCAGTGGCTGCATTTCTCCCTGTGACCCGCATTCGGTTTTCTTTTACACTTTATTGTGAAGAAAGTGCCCGAACGGTTGCTTCGTCTTTTTCGCCCAGCCACCATATAAGCATTCTGAAATTTTAATAATGCAAGAATAGAACAGGACTTGAGGAAGTGACCTCATCTGCGACAGAAATACTGCAAAATAATAATAACGCGATTAATCGAGAGGGAGTCGTCAGCAACATTACAGGAAATATTTCGTTACAGTTAGTCACATGTTCAGCATGTTTGTCACGTCATGAAGGTTCATTGACTAACATGTTTTGTTGACAAAAACCACACTAGTCTTATGGGACATTACAAGATGAGTCTGAACTTTAAGGGGCAGTGGTGGCCTAGCGGTTAAGGAAGCAGCCCCGTAATCAGAAGGTTGCCGGTTCGAATCCCGACCCGCCAAGGTGCCACTGAGGTCCCCTTGATGATGGTCCCGTCCCCACACACTGCTCCCCGGGCGCCTGTCATGGCGCCCACTGCTCACTCAGGGTGGTCGGTTAAATGCAGAGGACAAATTTCACTGTGTGCATCGTGTGCTGTGCTGCTGTGTATCACAAGTGACAATCACTTCACTTTGAGTGAAATTGACTCCAAAATGAAGAATTATTCCCCCAAAACGGACCAAGAAAGACTATTCGAGCTTCAAATGTTGCGGTTTTTAATTTGTTTAATTTGTTAGAAAAATCTGACGTGAATTCAATGACTAATCTTCAATGTCAAGGTCTTTTGCACAATCAAAGCTGAAGAACCCTTGATACCAGCTGAATTTGCAGCACTCCAGTGTAAATTGTGGTTCTATATATTTTTGTGTTTTGTTTTTTTTGCGCTTTGTCATTGTCACACGGTGAAATGTGTCCTCTGCTTTCAACAATCACCCTTGGTGAGCAGTCGGAAGCCATGACAGGCACCCGGGGAGCAGCGTGTCGGGACGCTCAAGTTAAACAACGCTGCTTATTGTGCCAGTGGCACCTTGGCGGCTCAGGATTTGAACCGGCAATCTTCTGATCACCGGGTTCGCTTCCTTAACCTCTAGGCCACCACTGGCACACTACGAGGCGGTTTGTTAACCGAAACCCAGCCTTGTATTCCTGCTCTTAATGATCCCGTTTATACCGACGTGCCCTATGGCCTCGGCAGAGCAGCTTCTAATGAAGTTGTGGCATAAACGGTCTAATCTCGTTCGAACTCTGCTTCTCCCGTGGGCAGGGTGGTGATCGTCCGACGGCTCCGGCTGATCCTGAAGCACGTGGAGCAGCTGCGGGCGCGGCCTCGGCAGTACGAAGTCGACCCGGACTCGCTGCGGTGGTCACCTGCGGTGTCGCTCAACGCCATGCTGTCCGAGGAGGAGCGCGAGGCCGAAATGGACGTACGTGTGATGATGCCACCATAACGTGACTCTGAATATTTAATAGTTTTAACTATTTTCATTTAGCCCATTTTATAATATGTAAACATGCTGTTAATTGATTAATAGTATGTATATGTGAATGTTTTTGTGCTTTTTTTAAAAAAACATTTGCATACATTTAAAAGCACTCTGTAGTGCTTTTAAATGTAAAAAAAAAAAAAAAAATGATAATAATTTTATGTTTCCGGTGCTAATAGAGAACCGCAGTCCGGTTTGTTCAGTTTAAGTACGTTAGAGGTCTAAATGCGTTCGCTGTCGGCAAACACGTAATG
The DNA here is from genome assembly GCF_900700375.1 of Denticeps clupeoides. Classification (NCBI taxonomy): domain Eukaryota; kingdom Metazoa; phylum Chordata; class Actinopteri; order Clupeiformes; family Denticipitidae; genus Denticeps; species Denticeps clupeoides. Next base: position 1,205,176 of record NC_041708.1, read on the forward strand.
ACGTGCAAAATGAGCTGAATCGGTGTGGCTGGTAATGAACTGTAAATAGCGCGCTGCGACAAACACCTGATCAGAACCTCCCGCCGCCGTTTATTAATGCGTTCGTCTTTTCAAAATATAATTACCGCCGGTCTGATGACGACGACGATGATGATTCTGTGTGTGATCAGGCCGAGCGACTGACTGAACAGGCCAGCTGCTGGGAGAAGGAGGAGCGGGAGCTCTACGTCAGCCACAGCAGCCGGCAGCCGCTCACCAAGGTCCACTGCCGGAACCCGTACCGCCGGGCGAGCCGGCAGAGCAGCGGCGGCGACAGCAGCGGGAGCGACGACGACGAGGACTACGAGGGCGCGCCGCCCATCCTCACCAAGGCGCAGGCCATGCTCGGGGTCAAGAGGAAGGTGAGGGTGTTTCCTGAACCCCGTGTCCTTTTGACTGAAGATAAGTTTCACCAGACCAAATATTTGTAGGTTTCTCTCTTCACCGTTCACGTCCGGGCAGAGGCGTCTGCCGAGTTGCAGCGCTGCCCCCTGCTGTCGGACGCTGTATTACAACCCAGGACGTGCTCTTCTTTTAAAGCTTAAAAAAGAAAGAAAAAAAAGTCAAATGACTTTTTTTTTATATTTTTTGACAAGCAAATGTAATTTTTTAAATTTTATTTATTTATTTTGAGTGGTTCAAATGACTTATGGGTTCGGTTGTGCTTCATGGCTCATTTGTGGCTTTCAAAAGTCTGCTGAGGACAAGCTTGCCCAGGATTTGCGGTTCTGCATGGAGCCTCTGATGCTCTTTCCTCCTCTTGGTGTATGTGGGGATTTTTTTGGCTTCCCCCCCGAAGCTTAAGCTTTTGTAATGAGGCCGCATTCTGAAGGCTCCATTTAAACCATAATTATGCGCTTTTAAAAACATTTGGTGGAAAGAAAGCTGTCTGTTACTGCGTGTGTGTGTGTGTGTGTGTGTGTACACTTAAGCTCCAACCATGACTGTTCATATTTCAGAGAACAATCAACCTCAAGCGGAAGAGGGGTCGCAAGCGGAAAAGGATCAATAGCAGCGTCACCACCGAGACCATCTCCGAGACGACCGAGGTTCTCGACGAACCGTTCGAGAACTCTGAGGACGAGAGGCCCATGCCTCTTCTGGAACGTTCCAGCAGATTGGGCGAAATGAGCGACGAGGAGAAGCTCACGAGGCCAGCCAAGAGCCGCCGGGGTCGGCCGAGGCGCATACAAACCGGCGAGGACGCTGGCCAGAAACGTCGGAGCGAAGGCAACGCCAACTTTTTTTTGTTCTGTAACATTAGACTCGATGAGTCAGTGCTTCAGCTGACCTGGAATTATTACCGACCCCACAAACCACCGCGCTGTGGTCTGAGAGAACCGATGTTTCGTATCGCTTTTCTAACCATTTATCAGTCTCTCCAGTCCCGATCTCAGCAGTTACAGGGTGCTAGTAGCCTAGCAGGTAACGAACCAGAAGACCCAGGTTCAAACCCCACTTACTACCATCGTGTCCCTGAGCAGGACACTTAACCCTGAGTGTCTCCAGGGGGGGACTATCCCTGTAACTACTGATTGTAAGGGGGGTGGAGTACTGAAAGTAGGGTTGGTAGTAACCTAGCGGGTAACACACTCAACCCAGGTTCAAACCCCACTTACTACCATCATGTCCCTGAGCAAGACACTTAACCCTGAGTGTCTCCAGGGGGAGACTGTCCCCTGTAACTACTGATTGTAAGGGGGGTGGAGTACTGAAAGTAGGGTTGGTAGTAACCTAGCGGGTAACACACTCAACTATGACCCAGAAAACCCAGGTTCAAACCCCACTTACTACCATCGTGTCCCCGAGCAGGACACTTAACCCTGAGTGTCTCCAGAGGGGGACTGTCCCCTGTAACTACTGATTGTAAGGGGGGTGGAGTACTGAAAGTAGGGTTGGTAGTAACCTAGCGGGTAACACACTCAACTATGACCCAGAAAACCCAGGTTCAAACCCCACTTACTACCATTGAGTCCCCGAGCAGGACACTTAACCCTGAGTGTCTCCAGATAAGGGCGTCGCTCTGGATAAGGGCGACTGGTAAATGATTTGAATGTAAATTAACACATTCAACCGACCCCAATGAATTCTGCATGACCTTACAACTTTGTCTCCTCACCGCAAACTTGGCCAAAAATTTGACCAATAAATAGTAGAAGTGTGAAATGAAACATGGAGAGGGGTACTAATCATACAGATCAGTTTTATTTTCTTAGACATTATTAAAATGGTGGGTGTCAGAGCGTAACCTCTTGTTCTTAATTTAGGTTCTGGCCTTCCAGAGAAGGCAGGAAACCCTCGTCCAGTCAAACGCAAGAAGGGCTGGCCCAAGGGTGTGAAGCGAGGTCCCCCGAAGTGGAGGCTGAAGAAAGAGAGGAAGCTGGGCTTCAAGCTCAACCTCTACACCCCCCCGGAGACGCCGATGGAGGCCGATCACCACATCCCGGCCGAGGAGCCGAGAGAGGACCCGGACGAGCAGCGGGCCACCGCCGAGGAGCGCTGCGAGGCCGGCTCCGCCCCTGGTTCCAGCGCCGCGGACATGGAGCCGCTTCCCTCCGAGCCCCCGAGTCCAGACCTGGCCTCCTGTAAACCCGGCTCGCCTGCGGCGTCACCCGAGGGCTCGCCCGCGGCGTCGCCGGGACACTCCCCCACTCCAGAGGAGAGCCTGAAAGCCCCTGCCTTGGTTGACCATGAACAGGAGGATGCTGAGAACGACCGCGAGGAATCGGAGGACCCCAGAACAATGGCGGAGGATGAGGACGAAGAGGAGGACGAGCAGCCTCGTATCTTGGACGACCAGGACGCGGACGACGAGGACGACAGCCACAACGACTCTGCCGTCACTGAGAGAGACCCGCCCGGCGAAGGGACGAATGAGCCGCCCGGCGCTTTTTTAGGCTCTGGGGACCACAACAATGCACCACTGGCTCCAGATAACCAGGCGGTACCCAGCAGCCTGGCTCCGTCGCCAAGGACGCCTGGCAACCGGGAAGAGATGGCAGCGGAGTTCGGCCCCACTGCCAGCTCGGAGGTTGAGGAGGAGGACGAGGACGAAGAGGAGGAGGAGAACAACATTACCAGTCCTGCTCCTCAAGAGCTCCAGACGCCAGCGGCTCGCTCTTCGCTCAAAGACCCCCCCTTGTGCCAGGAGATCGACTCCGAGACGGCACAAGCGGTTCAGTCCCTTACCCACGAGGCCGAGCAGCAGGACGCCGGCTACCAGGACTGTGCGGAGACCCGCGAAGCCTGCCGGAGCCTGCAGACGGCGCTGGAGGGGGGGTACGCCCAGGTGGAGCAGAGCCCCCAGGTTGCGCCGCCGATGGAGGATTTTGGCCAGTCGGCTCACAGCAGCCCCATCTCGTCCGTCCACTCCCACCCGAGCCAGTCGGTGCGCTCCGTCAGCAGTCCCGCCATCACGGCGCTGGAAGGGGGCTACACGCAGATCAGCCCCGAACACCAGGGCGGCGCCATTTCCGTCCCGTCCCTGCACAACATGGAGACCAGCCCCATGATGGACGTCCCGTCCGTGTCGGACCACTCCCAGCAGGTGGTGGACAGCGGCTTCAGCGACCTGGGCAGCATCGAGAGCACCACCGAGAACTACGAGAACCCCAGCAGCTACGACTCCACGCTGGGTGGCAGCGGCGGCGGGGGCATCTGCGGCGTGGCTTCCACTCAGAGCAGCTGCTCCTACAGCGGCCTCGCCCAGAGCGGCCTCGCCCAGAGCGGCCTCGCCCAGAGCAGCTGCGCCGTCACCCAGCAGATGGCCAGCGTGGGCGGAGGGTGCGGCCTGATCCAGCCCAACGCCCTGAGCTCGCCGCAGCACTGCAACGTCAAATCGCCGCAGGCCTGCGTCGCCGAGCGGCCGCCCAGCACCAGCCAGCACAGCCAGCTCGTCCCGCACGGGCCACGCCCCCAACACGGCCCTCCGTCGCAGCACGCCCCTCAACCCCAACACCGGCAGCACGTCTCGCAGTCCCAGCACGCGCCGCACCTGCACCACCAACACGCGCTACACGGCCACGCCCAGCACGGCCTCCACTTCCCCCAGCAGCAGCAGTGCGCGCTGCCCGGCAACTTCTCCGCCCCGGTGCAGCTGGCCGACATCTCGGAGTCGGGCGGGGCCAACCTCAGCCTCTACGAGCGCTTTAACCAGGGCGAGTACGGAGGGGGTCATTACCCCCAACCGTCGGCGACCTTCAGCCTGGCGAAGCTCCAGCAGCTCACCAACACGCTGATGGACCACCCGCTGCCCTTCAACCACTCCGCGGCGCCGCACCCCATGACCTCCTACGCCAACAGCGCCTCCATGTCCTCCCAGCTCAACACTCCCAACCTGGTCCCCCTGGCGCAGTCCGCCCACGCGGTCCCGGGGGGGCCCCAGGTGCAGGGGTCCATGACCCCGGCTCCACCGAACCTTTCCTCTCCTCCTCCTCCGCCCATGATGCTCCAGCGAAACATGGCGGCGTCCAACATGGCCATCCCGCCGTCCCAGCGGATCCAGGCGCAGGTGGGCTCCTCCTCAAAAGGTCACGTGGCCATCCGCTCCAAGTCTGCAGCAGTGCTGCCTCACGCCCATCCTCACCACCACCACCACCACCACGCCCACACGCACCACTCGACGCACCCCAGCCACGCCCACCAGCAGCAGCAGATGTACGCCCGCGGGGCTCCCCAGTCCGTGCCCATGCAGGCCCCGGGCAGGACGCTGGCCATGTCGCGCATGAACATGGGCGCGGTCAACATCATGCCGGCGCCGGCGTACAACGTCAACTCCATGAACATGAACGTCCCCGCCCTCAACGGCATGAACGGCTACCGCGTGAGCCAGTCCATGATGAACAGCGGCTACCACGGCAACCACGCCTACATCAACCAGTCGCCGCAGTACTCTATGCAAATGGGAATGGTGGGCGGCCAGCCATACCCCCAGCAGCCCATGCAGGCTCCGCCCCACGGCAACATGATGTACCCGCCCGCTGGCCACCACGGGTACATGAACACGGGCATGTCCAAGCAACCCCTCAAAGGCCCTTTCATGAGGCGGTAGCTCCACGCGTCTCTCTTTCCGTTCTTTTTACGTAAATGTTACTTTCATCCGAAAACGTTACTGAAACCAGCACTTGGCAAGAATGCAAAAATCTCTCAACGACGATTGGACGAGAGCGAATCGCGCGACTTATTTTATACGTTTTCTTTCCTTACTGAAGCCTTACTGATTTTATAACGAAACTAAAGAGTCAATTTAGCGTTCTTGTTCCCTCCGGAAGAGAAGGGGACGGCCGTCTCGTAGCAGTCTTTCTAAAGAAGCCATGAAGCGTGCCTGCTACAGACGGAGCAATCAGATGCCAGAGCCTTTTCAGTCTATCTGTCTAACAGTGCTGAAAGTTTGTACCATACTCATGCCTTTGTACATATAAATTATTCTACTTATTTTGTAAAGTGACAACTTAGCATGCTACAGAGTCTCTATGTTAGTGACAGTGCATTTAAGTAGTACTGTACTAGTGTCGTGGTGAATAGCAAGCCATTTTAAAAATGTCTGGCCTTCACTGAGTTTCCCTGTAATGGGAGAGAAATGAAATTATATTTTGTTAAATTCTGATACTGTTAAAAAAAACAAAAAAAAAACAAAAAAAAAACGTAAACTTAGTCTTTCATTTGTTTTTTTTTTTTTTTGTTTTTTTTTGTTCTTTTTGCATTTAAAAGTTTTATTGATCTGAATTGTATGTATAATTCTGAACTCTTTGTAACAAATTTCTTCATGGCAGCTTTCTGTTTTATATTGCAGACTGATGTGTCAGAATAATAATAATAATAAAAACTTATATCGCAGTTTGTACCCAATTCAGTTCAGAGACATTTCAAAGCGGAAATGGGGGGGGGGGAGCAAAAGATTATAAATATAGAAACTTAATAACTGGTCCAGAGTTATTATTTTACAAAAGAGGGGGGGCCTTTGAATTTACACGTTCATTCCATGTGTAGATTTCTTTTCTATCTTTATAAAATGTTGGATTTATATTTTACATAAATGTGGTGTCCAGCCTGTGAATAGACCAAACGGCGCTAATGCTCTGCATGTAAAAAGCTACCTGTACTTCTGTGTTCTGTTCTTATCGCTCTTTTGTAGCCTTCGTACCAGAGTGGCTGGTACCGTAGGAGAGGGGAGACGGAACGGGCCACACCCGCTCATTTGTACAGATAGGAGGAAATGACAAGTCATGTATTTATGAGGTACCACTTAGTTCAAATACAAATGCTGTACATTTCTAGCGGAAAAAATAAATTATGATCAACCATGTGCAAAATTCTCCTGCTTCTCTGAATCCTCCCAGTTGGGTCGCAGCCGCTGCCGAGTGCCAAGTTCCGTATTTCGCTCTTAACCGGACTCATCGGTCCTTGGCTTCCGCTTGTGGGACTTTTCCAGAAGCCGCCCCGGCTCGTCTCTGTTCCAGCAGGCAGGTGTCCAGTCGTCGCAGCTGCTTCAGGAAGCCCCAGTTGGGGACGATCCGCCTGCGCCGCTTCACGTGCTCGATGGCGTCGACCAGGGTCATTTCCTTGTAGATCATGAGGTAGGCCAGGACCAGCGTGGCCGAGCGGCTCCGGCCCAGCACGCAGTGCACCAGCAGCTTATCTGCAGCGCCAACAGAGACACATTACTACCATCGTTTCCCTGAGCAGGACACTGGGTGTCTCCAGGGGGGGACTGTCCCTGTAACTACTGGTTTTAAATCGAGTCCAGTCTTACTCTCTGGTCTGCTGAGGGTCTGGTCAATGAAGAGTCCGGCCGGGTAGAAGTACTGGCTGATATCGAAGCCCGGCACGTCCTCTGCCGCCACCCCGTAGTAGGCGACGCCCATGCCGCTGTAGTAATCCGCGCCGGTGTCCACACAGTTCCACGTCCCCTCCGCGGCGTTCAGGACGTGGGTTACGCCCATCCTCTCCAGGCCGTGGCGGCTCCTGGCGGTTTCCCTACAGAGATGTAATATTATACCTGCTGCACTCCGGTTGGGAACGTTCCAGAATGTAACTTGAGAGCACGAGTGCTGTGTACTGTCTAGTGGGTAAAAGTGGGTGAGACGCTCGCCCACGAACCAGAAGACCACAAAGTCCCAGGTTCGTCCCCACTTACCACCATCACGTCCCCGAGTAGGACAGTTAACCCTGAGCGTCTCCAGGGGGACTGTCCCTGTATCTACTGACTGTAAGTCCCCTCGCTCAAGACTTTATGAGCATTTTAGCATTTAGCTTAAGTAGCGACATTTACCATTTTCCGTTTGGTTTTTAAGCCAAGTTCAAGTTACTTTTAAAAAATTTTATAAGAATTTTTTATATAATTTGAGTCTTAATGAAAAGTCTTAAGGCGCTGCTGAATATTAGCGGTTCAAGGCGACTGTAGCTAACTAGTGTGTGAACCATATAATAATGATATTATATCTAGTTATTTCATTCAAAATAGTTAACATTTATTGACCAGACTAACTTAGTGTCACGTAATTCACTGCTAATTGGGTCTTTTTGATTGTAATTCATGGGTTTAATGTGTGTTTATTTTGGCAGATCACCGGTGGGCTTTTCAGAATCGAAATATCTATTCCTCCTGGAAAACATGACAATTTTTTTTTTAATCCTGTCCTTTCTATCAACATGCATGATTGCCAGAGCTTTTCCAGAACATACAGGTATTCCAAGAATAACATCCATAATCTTCTTGTTGGAATTTTTAGTTTAAATTTTTTTGAAGCCTGCCCGACCTTTCGGTTGAGACTTACTCGTCTCCGATGAAGACGTTGGGCCACACCTCGTTGACCCGGGTGTACTCCACACACCCGCGGTTCAGGAGCTTCTCCAGCTCGTAGCCGCCTGGCGTGACGTACTCCTCCGCCTCCTTTTCAGGCGCTGCTTTCTTTGGGACCTTTATTCTTTTGCCTGGCGTTCTGCTGCGAGAAGCCATCATGTTCGGCCACTGCTGGTCCAGAGAGGCTTCCTTTAAAGCAGGTTTCACCAGTTAAATTCGCCGCTGCTTTTGTAAGGAGTTTTGTGATGTTGGTAATGCCGTGTTCATTTAGATGGAAATAATTTGTCTGCTCTGGAACTGCCAAGGTTGAAGGTCCCTGTGAGTTGTCCTCTGTAAGAAGCTTGTGTAGATATGATATGCTGTGTGAAACATGCCTCCAGTGGCGTTGTAATGAACGTGTGTGTGTGTGTGTGTGTGTGTGTGTATCTTCTCCTGCGCCTCCATGTTGTGTTTGGGTGGAGAAGAAGTGGGGTTCCGGCTCTAATTACGGTTCTAATACCGCATCGGTCGGTATCTTGAGTCAGAAACTTGGTCAGAAGGAGCCATTGAAGGAAAGTGCAGGGATTATTACCTGGACTCCGAGCTGAGCGGAACGGGTCCGTTTCCTGGGCGCGGGACGCCAGTGTGTGACACGGTGGCGGCCGGAATCTTGCCTGCGGGTATTTTTAGATGGCTCGGGGCCCCGCCCGCCCCGCTCGTGACGGAGGTAGGACACTCGCCGGCGGGTGTGCGGACGAGTGACTGATTAAAGATGAGCTTCTGGAAAGCTCATCTTCATCATTTTGTCTGATGTAATCGCGGATCTCCCGTCGTCCTGAAACGAGAGCCCGATCTCCGCGCAAACGTCGCGGTGATTATCCGCCGAACCCTTCATCAATCCGGTCGGTGAAAAGGGCCGCTTTTCATCCCCTCCACCTCCCTCTCATCCTTCACTTCTGCAGTCATCCGGCCCGACGGAGAAATCCTTAAACCTGTGATATCCCATTCCTTTCATTACGGCCCCGGAGGGCCGGGCCCCCGTCGGCGCCGCCGGCGGCCGTTTCATCTCCCTTCAAAGACCGACGCTCGGCGAGGCAGATTCGTGGGCAGGATGGATGTTGTACTGACAGCTCCTGGTGTGAGATCTTCATGGGTTAGGAAGCCGTCGCCGTGGCGAGCGCGACCTCCGCCGTCCGGTGACCTCCGTAAAATCAGAGATTTTTCAGTCTAGATTGTAAAAGGTTCTGAACACACTGGGCTCTGTTCTTCAAACTGGTTTTGAAGTTGAGCTTTTTGCGGTCTTGGTCTCGATGGGATTAAGAAAAAAGGAGAGAATGAGCGCGTCCTCACATCATCATCATTATTTATTACGTGCCTCAATTTTTTATTTATTTTTTTCTCTCCCCCCAAAAACGATTTCTCAACGGACTCACAAGTCAGAAAGGAAACGTCCACAAATATTCTGCTGTATCGCCTTGACTGACAGCTCAGATTCAAACTTTATTTGTCACGTACACAGTCATACATGGTACGATATGCAGTGAGATGCTTTAGCGACTGTACAGACCACAGTATTGCAAATATTGCAAGTATACAGTGAACCAAAATGCAAATATATTGCAAACATAACCAAATATTACACTTTTATGTCTTTAACATAAAATATGTGTATATGTGGTAGGGTGAAGGTGTGCAAATGAGTGAAGTCAAAGTAAAAAGTAAAACAAGGATTCTGGAAGGATCGAGTCCATTCAGGTGGGACAATGTCTGCGTGGACCAGGCACCATGAAAAGTCAGATCTTTGACTGGTTCTGCGTTCCTCGTCGTCAAACTATGAGGGAAAAACTCCTGAATCTGACAAAGAATGTCGTGTATGCGCGCTCAGTACAGGCTTCTTTTTTTTTTTTGTTGTTGCAAGCAGCTACATCACTATCCTTTGTTTAGACACTAACTGTAGATCAGTGAACCAGCACTTTCTTACTAATGTTAATTTGATTAATTCACTACGACAAAATGTATTTAAGAGTGTCAGTGACTACTTGAGAGCCAGATGTCCATTGTCTTTAATTCAAAGCAAGGGATCATTTCACAGCCATATATTCATATCTTACCCGCGTTCTCTGTTCTGGGTATAAGAGACTTTACATCTCTTTCCCTTCACAAGGTCCTCAGCCCTCCTCTCCTGTAACCATCTTATTTTCAACAAGGCCTCCGAACTATGACAAATCTGGGAGATTTTAAATGGGAGAAATGTACAAGATAATTGAGAAGATAACGGGAATTTGACATCTTCCTTGGAATGATTTTAACTTCACATGTGCAAACATCATTAGGAAATAATTCCACACCAAGATAACTACTGAGCGGTACGTGTCTTGATTTTACAGATTCCGAGTGCGCCTTTAACTTTACACTAGCAAACAAATCGCCCCCGACTCATTTATGGGTCTCCAAACTATGAAATAACGTGCATGAAGTTATCTAGTCCATTTAACAAATGCGTAAAAAACAGTGAGCATTGCTGTGGTGGCAGCATTTCACACTTTTACTAACGTTCTTTAAAACCGAACAGTCGGCCGTTCCAGGGCAGCGTCCAATCAGTGGAGTTGGGCCTCCCGGAGCGCCAGCCCCTCCCCGATCATGAGGTAGACCGAGCAACCAAGACCCGACCTGCCAGTGCACACAGCTACGGTGTGGAAACGAACAATTAGCACGATGGGTCTTCTCACATGAAGATGCGTACAGAGGAACTGACCTTTTGGGGAGATTCCTTCATGGATGAACTCTGCAGTTGGGAGGAAGGAGGTCAAAGTCCTTGTTGTATGGTGCTTCTGCTCTGCAGTACTGGACCTCCATGTCTGAGGAGAACCCAGGTCCGAGAACCCAGTCTGCTTGCTGGTTATTTTTGTTGGTTTGTAATTATTTCTGAAGACCAGAAGATTAACTTTTAATGGTGTTTTCAGAATTGATGTTTTAAAAAAAAAAAAAAAAGTCTCTATGTAGGTCAAAATCTGGCAAGCAGTGTTTTTTTTTGACAAAAATGTAAAAAAAAAAGTGCTGAAACCATCTGATAAATATTTTACCACCATGAACACTCGTCATACTTTAAATGAGTTTTGGGTACCACTCCTGGACAAGTCAGTTTTTAACACCCCCCTCAACCCACCACCCCCCCCCCCCCCCCCCCCCCCCCCCCCCCCCCCCCCCCCCCCAACCCTGATTGCAACGTCCTGCCTCATGTCTTCCTCCGGTGTTCCCCCTCCCCTTCTTTGCTTTTAATGTGCCTTGTTCTAGTAATACTTTCGCTGATCAGAACTGAAGAACATTTGCGAGATTCACTGTCTTGTATAGAACAACAAAAAATGCACTTTCTATCTAGCTTTTGCTAGTGGGCCAGCCTTTGGCTGGCGGTTCTTCTGAAGAAGATGGAGAAGTTCCGAGGTGCTGGGCTTTTTGTTCGAATCCACCATTCTCTGCATCATTCTTTTAAAATACATTTGGTGCGGTGTTTTAGTATCACCAATAAACTCACCAATAAGACTTAGTTAAACCTTGTTCGCTAATGCAACCTGACCTCTGACCTCTAAAAAGGCTGTGTAGCCGCTCGTGTTAGTTCTGCACAAAGGTCGTTTTCGGCCACTTCACCCGTCCTCCTTTTCTCCCTTCCTGCTTTCCTGGGCACTCGTGCTGTGCCCTTGCCAGCGGAAGAGTTATTTTTGGACGGTGCGTCCCTCGTTGGCTGTCAGATAATTATAGATTGCTGTGAGAGTCACAAAATCACGTCCAGGCGCCGGGAGGACTGGCTGAGGAGCGTCTGGTGCAGTGAAGCCGTAATGAGATAATTGTACTTTATAGTGGTAGGAGCTCATAAAGAAATTGTTTTATTGTTCTGGTTTTACTGTGAATTAAAAGTAATAACAACCTTGCAGTATATCCATATCAGTGGAGTTTCTGGTCGAGGTGGCGGAGCTGCTCCAGAAATCCGTCGTTGGGGCAGATGTTCCGGTTCACCGCCACGGCCTTGATGGCGTCCACCAGGGTCACGCCCTCATGAAGCATCAGGTAGGCCAGGACCAGCGTGGACGAGCGGCTGAGGCCCATCGCGCAGTGGACCAGCACCTTACCTGTCAACAGAAAGGTCAAGGGTCAAACTGTGTACTCCGCAATTCATGACACGCACAGTTCCTGGCATCCGGCTGAACAAGAGAGGGAAGTGTAACGTTTCTCAGTAATAAATCCGTCTGAGCAGGTCAGCTGAGGTCTCAGCTCAGCCCTCCGCCTCAAACATCAGCTTCCGCACGACCCCGTCCAGCCTGGTTCTTACCATACACACTTTTAAAGGTTCGAAAAGAACGGAAATTTGAGAATTTGTGGATGTTTACGGGCAATTTTCATGGCCGAACTGATCAACATAGACCCAGTTTCAAACTAAATTATAATCACAATACTATATAATATTATCAATATAAATAAGTGGGGGAACAAACTGAGAGTTGAATGGAGTGTCTGTCTTTTCCTTCAGGTTGACTATTCCAATAAAATGCTTGCAGGTGTCCTTCCATGACGTGGGTAAATACCTCCGCCGTCCACGCAGCTCTTGATGAAATCGGCCGCTGAGTGGAAGAAGGGGCTCATGTCGAACGAGGGCGCGTCACAGGCCTCCACGCCGTGGTACGTGATGTCGGTGTCACCGTAGAACTCGGCTCCCGTGTTGACGTTGTACTTGCCGTGCGCGGCGTTCAGGACGTGGCTGATTCCGTTACTCTGCAGTGCCCGCTTGTCTTTAGCGGCGTACCTGCCCAGGTAACACAACCTCACCCAGTTACTGATGGAAAATCCCCATGTCTGAACATCTCAAGACGGCAGAAGAAGAAATATTAGTGTTATTGTACCTTTACATTTTATATACTAATTTTTAAAAATTTTCTTTTCATTTTTACACATGAATAAATGTTAAATGTATGTTACAGTACAGGCCAAAATTGTGGACACCCCTTCTCATTCAACGTGTTTTCTTTATGTTCATGACCATTTACATTTTATGTACTTAACAAAAAAAGATTAACATGTTTTATATTCTAGTTTCTTTGCTCTGATTCCTGCTTTACACACTCTTGGCATTCTCTCGATGAGCTTCAAGAGGTCGTCACCTGAAATGCTTCTCCAACAGTCTTGAAGGAGTTCCCAGAGGTGTTTAGCACTTGTTGGTCCAGCTCACCCCAAACCATCTGGACTGGGTTCAGGTCCGGTGACTGTGGAGGTCAGGTCTCCACTTTTTGTTAAGTACAGAACTCCACATGTGTTCATTCATAGTTTTGGTGCCTTCAGTGAGAATCTACCAACGTAAATAGTCATGAAAATAAAGAAAACACGTTGAATGAGAAGGTGTCCAGACTTGGACTGTATGTAGTGGTGGCTTGGTGGTTAAGGAAGTGCCGTCCCCACACACTTTTTTTTTTTTTTTTTTTTTTTTTTTTTTTTTTTTTAAACGTGAATATTAAAATGGAATATTATTCCAACGCTCTCACATGTCTCCAATGTAGATGCGGGGCCAGACCTCGTCCATGTGCTCGCGTCCCACCTTCTTCACCCACAGCAGTCTCTGCAGCTCGCAGGCTGGCGGGGTTTTGTAGGGACCTTCGTCACTCATCTCTGTGCATCTCCGACTGCAGGCAACAGGTCATTTAATTTAGACACAGTGTCCATCAGTCCCAAACCCAAAAAAACCCTTCCAACTTGTTCAATCACAACAATTCAGACCGACCTTCCTTAAAAGTACATCGTGAAGAGTTGCAAACCTGAGTTTTAACTGACGACAGTGGTGGCCTGGCGGATAAGGAAGTGGACTCATAATCAGAAGGTTGCGGGTTCAAATGACAAAATAATCACTTCTGCTTCACTTTCAAGATGACCTATGTTAGAAATGTCACACGTTTCATAATTTACAGTTTGAAAAAGGGTTCATGTCAACTTTACTACCCACAGTCCTCTCTCTCTTTCTACCATCAGCTGTTTATGAATTATAGCCCCGCAGCATCTTGGTTCCTTCTGCGCCGGAGCAGGGACCCGAGATCTTCTCCTCTCCCGAGACATTGTGCAGGGGCTGCTGCTCTCGTCACATTTCCTGAGGCGACGCCCTCTTCTCGTCCCCGTTTCCTCCCTGTCCTTCCCTCCCACTTCCTGTTCTGTGTGCACCTTCGCAGTCCTCTTATAAGACATCTCAACCAGTTTAAATCGTCTCTGGAACTGCATTACATCTGGTCATGTACCATCTGTCTTTAAAACAGCAAGGGTTCTTCTAATTCTAAAGAATCCCACGGCTGATCCTGCAGACATCAACAACTACCGACCAGTGTCTCTTCTCTTGTTTCTTTCTAAGGCCCTTGAGCGCTGTGTCCTAGATCCCAACCAGTCTGGCTGTAGAGCAGGTCATTCTACTGAGACGGCCCTTCTGGCTGTTTCTGAGAAGCTACATGGGGCCAGATCAGCAAAACTCTCATCTGTTCTTACTCTCCACGACCTCTCTGCAGCATTTGACACAGTTAACCACAAGACTCTCCTGTCTGTCCTGAAGAGGCTTGGAATTTGGGGCTCAGCATGGCAGTGGCTTGCTTCCTACCTTGATGAGCGGTCTTAACAAGTGACTTGGAAAGGATCAAGACCTGCTTCACACAGACTCTCCACTGGTGTCCCTCAGGCCTCAATACTCGGTCCCCTCCTTTTCTCCCTCTACACAAGATCACTTGGTGAGGCCATTTCCTAACATTGGTTATCCTACCACTTCTATGCTGACAAAACTCATCTTCTCGTTTCCTCCCTCAGATGTACATGCTTCCTCCAAGATCTCTGCATTTCATCTTGGCTGGCAGCCCATCATCTACATTTACATTTACAGCATTTACCAGACGCCCTTATCCAGAGCGACTTACAATCAGTAGTTACAGGGACAGCCCCCCCCTTGGAGACATTCAGGGTTAAGTGTCCTGCTCAGGGACACGATGGTAGTAAGTGGGGTTTGAACCTGTGTCTTCTGGTTCATAGGTGAGTGTGTTACCCCTAGGCTACTACCACCCCCACCAAAACCAAACTAATATAGATTCCAGCAGATTCTTCACCACATCAGGATCTTGCTATCTATGAGGAAGACACTCTTCTAGACTCTTCTGTCTTGTCCCCTAGGAAGTGGAATGAACTTCCCCTCGAGGTCAGAACAGCTCAGTCACTGAGCACCTTCACACGGCAGCTCAAGACCTTCCTCTTTAGAGAAGATTTAGATGAACTTGTAACCTTCTTCTTGTCTGACTTCTGTATAGAAACTAGAACAGAGTGAATAAAAAGATTGTATTCATAGTTGGGGGTCCTGGTGAACCAGAACTGACCACTTCGTCCATGGTGACATGGAAGCACGTTGTAAGTCGCTCTGGATACGGCCGTCTGGTAAATGGCGTAAAATGTAAATTATGGGCAATGAGTTCTTCCAGATATCAACATTACAGTTATTGGTAACAAACAGAACCGAACCCTCCTAGACTCCTGAACACACGCTCACCTGCCTTAGAACGCTGCTTGTGGAGATGTGGCAGTTAGCGGAACGTTCCTCTGGAACGTTCCCTCTGGTTCAACCCGTCGGCCACTGGCTGCAGGGCGTTTTTTGCGTCTTCGTGAGTGAATAAAAGCGGCTGCAGTTGACGTCCGGCCCTCTCGCGGGCTGCGCTGCGCTGCGCTGCATGCCACATGTCCCAAAATAGCCGACCTCATTCTTAAGGAGCCCAGTTTAGAAATAAGGCCGCAGCTTTTTTTAATGTGCTCCTCGTCGACTTTTACTCAACATATTCATACGCGTTGTGTACTTTCTCATTCCGTGATTAATCTCAGACACGACTCGCATGTTTTCTTTTTATTTGATTTCTTTGGTCCACAGTGAATCTAGTAATAACAAAATAAGCACTCGTATGATAAAGTATAAACTGGCAATTTTGAAAGTGGCTGGGTGTGTGTGTGTGTGTGTCCCAGACACCCGGTCATGGGCAAAACCAGGTGCCAGTTCGTTACAGCATGTCCGTCCGGCCTCACAGGATGGAGCACGTCTTCCGCTTGGTCTTCAGCTGAAGGTCGAGGTCCAGCAGCAGAGCCAGGAAGTTCCTGTTTGGGTAGATGGCTCTCTTCTTAATGACTTTCTGAATGGCGTAGCGCAGGGGCATGTGGTGGTAGAGCATCAGATAGGCCAGCACAAGGGTGGATGAACGGCTCATTCCCATGATGCAGTGCACCAGAACCTTCCCTGAAGTGGAGAGGACAGTCATCTTGTTAATGACAGGCAACATGGACGGGCTCCAGGATGGAAATACTCTATCCCAATGGGGTCTGCATGCGGCCCAGACCATCTCCTTCAAATGAATCCCCAACGGACCTTTCATGTTCAGAAATATATACTGTATATACAGTACAGGCCACAAGTTTTGGACACCTTCTCATTTAATGTTTTCTTTATCTTCATGACCATTTATGTTGGTAGATTCTCACTAAAGGCATCAAAACTATGAATTAACACATGTGGAGTTCTGTACTTAACAAAAAGTGGAGACCTGACCTCCACAGTCACCGGACCTGAACCCAATCCAGATGGTTTGGGGTGAGCTGGACCAACAAGTGCTAAACACCTCTGGGAACTCCTTCAAGACTGTTGGAGAAGCATTTCAGGTGACGACCTCTTGAAGCTCATCGAGAGAATGCCAAGAGTGTGTAAAGCAGTAACCAGAGCAAAGAAACTAGAATATAAAACATGTTTTCACTTATTTCACTTATTTTTTTGTTAAGTACAGAACTCCACATGTGTTAATTCATAGTTTTGATGCCTTCAGTGAGTATCTACCAACGTAAATGGTCATGAAGATAAAGAAAACACATCGAATGAGAAGGTGTCCAAACGTTTTGCCTCTACTGTATGTACAGACAAGAGTGGGTAGGTGCATTATGGGGAAAAAGGAAGTAGCTGGAAACATCAATACACTTTCTGTTTGTTTAATTGGACTCACCGTCAGACGACTTCAGTGCTTTGTGGATGAAGTCAGCCGCCGGTCTGAAGTAGACGTCCAGGTCGAAGTAGGTGGAGTCTTCTGCTGGAATGCCGCAGTACACAAAGCTGTTGCCATAGAAACGCTGGTCCCCTATGCTGCCGCGCTTTGAGTGGGCCGCGTTTAGAATGTGAGTGATGCCCAGCTTCTGCAGGGCCGTCCTGTTCTGGGCAATTCCCCTTATAGAAGACAAAAAGGAAAGTTAGGGACTCATTATCATTATTATTTGTTACTGTTAGTTTATTCAATTTATCCGTGTTTGTGTCTGGTTTCTATTTATTGTTATTTACTTTTTTCTTTTTAATCACTGCCATAATGTTCAAGTAAAACGGATTATTTTTGTTGTTACTTGTAGTACTGTTTGTATTTGTATTGGATATTCATGTTTTTGACATTTAATATTCACATTTACAGGTTCAAAATTACATTAAAAAAAAAAAAAAAAACATCAGAATTAGACATAAAATGATTGCATGCGTTATAATCCGTACTGCACTCAGACCCTGTACTCGACCGTTACTGTACTTACAACTGTAAGTACGTCAACACGACACTCACACGTTTCCTATGTAGATATTGGGCCAGACTTCATCTATCTGGTGCAGATCCAGTTTGCAGGAATCCAGGACTTTCTCCAGGTCCTTGACGGACAGGTACTCCTTCCTGGGGTCCTTGTGAGCGGCCATGTCCCCGCTTGTTGTATTTGGCGGGCGGGGCAGCGCTGTACCGCGCCGTGCTGATCAGTCTCGACAGGTGTTTGTTTACAGCCGCTGGCCAGTTACCCGATTTAGTGGCCGGCTGGAACGCGATTACCCCAGCATGTGGCCGCTCTCACAGGGCCACCGTCCCTCTGCGGCCCCCAGGAGCTTCTCCATGTCCTCGGCAGTAGAACATTTGATGCAGAAATGAATTACGCTTCTTTACATTTAACGCCCTGCTGTTCTGAGCCGCAATCCCAAAGCAAACATGAGGCCTGCGAGTCTCAAATTCCTACATGCAGAGCATTAGACCAACATGATGGACCCCAGGGTCCAGAGAGGCGGGATTTCTTCATTCTAATCTCATGAATTAAACATACTGACAGAACGAAGGGACCAGTGGATGGTGGCTTTTCCTCGTTTTCCTTTTCCATTGTGTCTTGGCGAGGTCTGAGTGAGGCAAAAACAGCAGGTGCGTCCCTGATCTAAAACCGGATTTTGCTCTGGGGCGGGGAGCAGCCATGCTTAGCGGTGTCTATTCTACAACATGCTCGACTCAACACATTTCCACCAGCAATTCAGCACTTAGACCCGTCACAATGCATCGGCCCATGCCGGACGAATGCGGGTGAGACTTTGTTCTGATTTCACCAGTCATTACCATTAGCAATGCACTAAAATGAGCTTTTATCTTGCTAAAACCCGAGATCTAAATTCTACAAATTACGTGTTTTGCATAACTGACTTTACTTGTTTTAAATGAACTGGTTTGGAAGATATTTGTTCTTAATAATGTACAGTACAGGTCAAAATTTGGACACACCTTCTCGTTCAATGTGTTTATCTTCATGACCATTTACATTGGTAGATTCTCACTGAAGGCATCAAAACTATGAATGAACACATGTGGAGTTCTGTACTTAACAAAAAGTGGAGACCTGACCTCCACAGTCACCGGACCTGAACCCAGTCCAGATGGTTTGGGGTGAGCTGGACCAACAAGTGCTAAACACCTCTGGGAACTCCTTCAAGACTGTCGGAGAAGCATTTCAGGTGACGACCTCTTGAAGCTCATCGAGAGAATACCAAGAGTGTGTAAAGCAGTAATCAGAGCAAAGAAACTAGAATATAAAACATGTTTTCACTTATTTCACCTTTTTTTTGTTAAGTACAGAACTCCACATGTGTTCATTCATAGTTTTGATGCCTTCAGTGAGAATCTACCAACGTAAATGGTCGTGAAGATAAAGAAAACGCGTTGAATGAGAAGTTGTCCACACTTTTGGCCCGTACTGTATATATAGTTTTTGCTGTAATATCCCAGCCGTGGCCGCCAGGTGTCAGTGTCGCGAGTCTCCGCAGGCCGCGGGGCCCGGACGCTCCGCTTGTCCTGAGCGCGGCCACGGCGCGATGGTTCCCGCTAGACGCGGCGGCGGCGGCGACGCCGAACAGAATCCCGACATAAAGCCGCACCGGGCGACCGCTGGCCACGCATGAGGCTCAGGTGAGGCTCCCCGCGGCTTAACCAGCTAAACGCGTGAAACATTTCCAGCGTTTACCAGACGCCCTTATCCAGAGCGACTTACAGTCAGTAGTGACAGGGACAGTCCCCCCCTGGAGACACTCAGGGTTAAGTGTCCTGCTCAGGGACACGATGGTAGTAAGTGGGGTTTGAACCCGGGTCTTCTGGTTTGTAGTAGAGTGTGTTACCCCACTAGGCTACTACCCTGATAGGGACGTGTTTGTCTCTATGGCGCCTGCGCGGCGGTTTAGATGTCGAACGGAGCCGATTCGTTCACACGAACGATTCATTAACCTCGTCAGCCTTGAACGCGACGTCGGGCGACGTCGCCCCCGCTGCGAATCCTGGGAAATGTAACGCGGGGCCGCGGACGGTCCGAACCAAGAACCGACTCACCGCGGCCAGCAACGACGGCGTCCGACGAATCACGACACGGTGACGTACCGAGACGCGCCTCGTAATTACACCGATTATAACAGCAGGAACACCCCCGTCACCATCATCATCATCATCATGTTCTAATCGCGGGACTTTCCTCTCCGCGTCGAAAGGAGCGCGGACGTGTCGTTCCCTGGTCGTCGTGTGACCTCACCGTCCTGGAACCTACGTGCGTTCTGACCCTGTTGGACATTTAGTGGATCTTGTGAGTATGGACATGTCCGTTGTTGCCTGGCGAGTAACACACTCGCCTGTGAACCAGTAGTCCCGGGTTCAAACCCCACTTACTACCATCGTGTCCCCGAGCAAGACACGTAACCCTGAGTGTCTCCAGGGGGGGACTGTCCCTGTAACTACTGACTGTAAATGTTGTTGGTGTCGGTTCTTCCCAACGGTGAGGCACGGGGTCCGGCTTCCAGCTTCCTGGGGTCCGATGATACCGCTGTTTTAGAAGTAAAATATGAAGATGTCTTATAAAAGGACACTCTGTCGTGTTGACGTAGGGACACTCGGGGTTGTCCTGCTCAGGGACACGATGGTGGTAAGTGGGGTTCGAACCCAGGTCTTCTGGTTCATAGGCGAGTGTGTTACCCACTAGGCTACAACCACCCACCTGTGTTGACGTAGGGACACTCGGGGTTGTCCTGCTCAGGGACACGATGGTGGTAAGTGGGGTTCGAACCCGGAGCCGCGCAACATCGGTTTATCCGGCGCTCCCTCCGGGCCGTGCTAGCTTGTGCATTAACGTCCTGCGTACGCGTAACGGAGGGGACAGTTCCCCGTCCCACACGATCCCACGAGCATTATACTTGCGTATTGTAGAGGCGTGTCGGTTGCGTTGATAAGCTCGTATCTCTGAGGATGATGAAATGGAACTTGCTGTCTGACACAAAGTCCACCGGCAGCCCGACTCTCCATCGCCGCACCACGTTCATGCCGCGTCTTCTGTGTGTTTGGACAGTCGGAGTGAATGGGACATGGCCGGTTCCCAGTTAAGCGTCCGCCGCTGGACCACCAAGCACGTGGCCAAGTGGCTGAGGGACGAGGGCTTCTGCGACTACGTGGACCTCCTGTGCAACAAGCACCGCCTGGACGGCACCAGCCTGCTGACGCTCGGCGAGTACGACCTGCGGTCCCCGCCGCTGGAGCTGAAGGTGCTCGGGGACATCAAGCGTCTCATGGTGTCCCTCCGGAAGCTGCAGAAGCAGAATGCGGACGTGCTGGAGGAGCTGGGCCTCTCGTTCGACGGACACCCGCCGCTGCCCGGGGGCGGGGCCGACTGGCTCTGTAACGGCGACCCGGGGAGGGACTGTGACGCTGTGGGGAACGGGTCCGGAATGGACCAGTACCACCAGTACACCAACGGCAAGTACAAGCAGCACGCCCGGCGCCTGGACCCCGAGTACTGGAAGACGGTGGTGAGCTCCGTCTACGTGGTGTTCGTCTTCGGCTTCACCTCCTTCGTCATGGTGATCGTGCACGAGAGGGTGCCGGACATGCGCACCTATCCGCCCCTGCCGGACATCTTCCTGGACAGGTGAGCATAACCCCGCCCTCAGCCTCGTAAGTGTAACCTTGCCCTGTCTGTGAGTAACCCCGCCCTGCACTTAGCTCCTGTGTCTAGATGTAACCACACCCTTCACTCGGTGTTTGTCCATGTGTAACGCCACCTTCACTTACGTGGTGTCCTTGTGTAACCCTACCGCCACTCTCTCTGCACACTGTGTGGAACCCCGCCCACCCTACATGTCTGGATATAACCCTGCCCCACCCTCTCCATGTGTGTGTGAAACCCTGCTCCATCTAGACATCTCTATGTAACCGCGCCCCCACCTGCTATACGCGTGTATATGTAACCCCGCCCACCAGCATCTCAGCATGTCCCTGTCTAACCGCACCTCACACTCTACACGTGTATATTTAACTCTGCCCGCCAGCATCTCAACACGTCCCTGTGCAACCACGCCCCCACACTACACGTGTATCTGTAACCCCGCCCCCAACATCTCAACACGTCCCTGTGCAACCACGCCCCCACACTACACATGTATCTGTAACCCCGCCCCCACCCTCTCTACATGTACCTGTGCAACCACGCCCCCACAGTCCACACGTGTATCTGTAACCCGGCCCCACCCTCTCTACATGTACCTGTGCAACCACACCCCCACACTACACATGTATCTGTAACCCCGCCCCCACTCTCTCTACACGTCTGTGTGGAACCCCGCCCACCCTACATGTCTGGATATAACCCTGCCCCACCCTCTCCATGTGTATGTGAAACCCTGCTCCATCTAGACATCTTTATATAACCGTGCCCCCACCTGCTATACACGTGTATCTGTAACCCCGCCCCCCCAACATCTCTACACGTCCCTGTGTAACCACGCCCCCACCATTACTATACATCTGTGTAACCCTGCCCCTCTCTTCACATGGTTAACCCCACCCTTCTGCGTAACTCTCTCTGTAACCCCGCCCCCAGACGCTCTACACATCTATATGTAATCCCGCCCCACACATCCTGTGGATCCCACCCCCTCCCATTCTTATACCCCAACTCCAATAGTCCTTGCCTCGCCGCCATCCTGTCCACAAGTCTGGCTTCGTGTAGCCCCGCCCCACGTGTGGTCGAGACCAGGCAGCGTCCTCACCGAATGTCTCCGACGATTAAACTCCAGGGCCGCCCCTCTCTCCCACAGCGTTCCCAGAATCCCGTGGGCTTTCGCCATGGCCGAGGCGTGCGGCGTCATCCTGTGCAACATTTGGCTGCTGGTGCTGCTCCTCCACAGACACAGGTAAACAGGGTCACCAGGGTCACCAGGGTCACAGCAGTGGATTAAGGGCCAGAGGTGAAGGGGTGACGTTCACAGGTAAACAGGGTCACCAGGGTCACCAGGGCCACAGCAGTGGATTAAGGGCCCGAGGTGAAGGGGTGACGTTCACAGGTAAACAGGGTCACCAGGGTCACAGCAGTGGATTAAGGGCCAGAGGTGAAGGGGTGACGTTCACTGGTAAACAGGGTCACCAGGGTCACAGCAGTGGATTAAGGGCCAGAGATGAAGGGGTGACGTTCACAGGTAAACAGGGTCACCAGGGTCACAGCAGTGGATTAAGGGCCGGAGGTGAAGGGGTGACGTTCACAGGTAAACAGGGTCACCAGGGTCACAGCAGTGGATTAAGGGCCGGAGGTTGAAGGGGTGACGGTCACCAGGGTCACCAGGGCCACAGCAGTGGATTAAGGGCCAGAGGTCAAAGGAAGCCGTTAAAACCACCACGATTGTTCCATATAACGTTTTTAACACCCACAACATTTAAATTTACGGCGTTTACCAGACGTCCTTATCCAGAGCGACTTAGTCAGTAGTTACAGGGACAGTCCCCCCCTGGAGACACTCAGGGTTAAGTGTCCTGCTCAGGGACACGATGGTAGTAAGTGGGGTTTGAACCTGGGTCTTCTGGTTCACAGGCGAGCGTGTTACCCGCTAGGCTACTACCGCCCCGGAATGATGCTAAGGGTCAGTATTTGTGGTCCTCTGCCGTTATTTCGGTGAAATGGCGTCCTCGCTGTTTGGAAAGTTCTTGTCCCGCTGGGAGAGGGCAGCAGGACACTTGGATCTCGCATTGTTGAGTAACTTCCTGAGGTTCAGCTGTTGCCGTCTGGACCGCAGACGTGACCTTTGGCCTCGGTTCGTGCGGACGTCCAGAGCAGAGCCCTGAAGGACGTTTTCTCCCGCAGGTCCATCCTGCTGCGCCGGCTGTGCAGCCTGATGGGGACGGTCTTCATGCTGCGCTGCATCACCATGTTCGTCACCTCGCTCTCCGTGCCGGGGCAGCACCTGCAGTGTTCCGGGAAGGTACCTCCTCCACGTACATTTAACGCAGGAAGCCCGGCCCGCTGTCCTTCTGAAGGACGCCTGACCGTCTGTCCTCCTCTTCCAGACCTACGGGGACATGTGGTCCAAGCTGCAGCGCGCCGTGGCCATCTGGAGCGGCTTCGGCATGACCCTCACCGGCGTGCAGACCTGCGGAGACTACATGTTCAGCGGCCACACCGTGGTCCTCACCATGCTCAACTTCTTCGTCACCGAATGTGAATGTCCCCGCCGATGATTATGAGGATCGTTTTAGATTAAACTTTTCAGATTGCTGCAAATCCGCCACTCATTTTGTAACCAGGACGCGGGGACGTTTCTTCTCGCCGAATTATGCAACCGAAGAGGAATTATTGCTGTTTTAAAACCCTGAGCCGGTTCCCGTGGAACGAAGCGTGGTGCCGGTCCAGTAGCTACAGTGTAAAAAGTGAAAGTGATTGTCATTGTGATGCACAGCACGCGGTGCACACAGTGAAATGTGTCCTCTGCATTTAACCATCACCCTGAGTGAGCAGTGGGCGGCCATGACAGGCGCCCGGGGAGCAGTGTGTGGGGACGATACTTTGCTCAGTGGCACCTTGGCGGATCTGATTACGGGGCCGCTTCCTTAACCGCTAGGCCACTACTGACCCGCTGCTATATGGACGAAATTGTAAAAAATTAAAAAGTGCACCAGAAGAAAGCGTACGAAGAAACGGGAGAAGAACGTAAAGTGGCAGGTGGCAAGTAGAAAGACAACAGGGACTAAAAGGAGGGACCAAGCGTTTTCTATTACGACGTAGTGGGCGTGGCCTGTGACGTATCATCAGTCTAGTGTAAGGGTAGCAGCCCCGTAATCAGAAGGTTGCCGGTTCGAATCCCGATCCGCCAAGGTGCCGTTGAGCAAAGCACCGTCCCCACACACTGCTCCCCGGGCGCCTGTCATGGCCGCCCACTGCTCACTCAGGGTGATGGGATAAATGCAGAGGACAAATTTCACTGTGCTGTGTTTCACAATGACAATCACCTCACTTTCTTTCATACTTTCGGTTCCCCGTAGTGGGAATGAGTTCTCGTCCTCTGGTTGTGGAACCTGTATGTTGACAGCCCGCTTGTTTTGCCCGCAGACACCCCGAGGAGCTGGAACTTCATCCACACCCTCTCCTGGGTGCTGAACCTGTTCGGCATCTTCTTCATCCTGGCCGCGCACGAACACTACTCCATCGACGTCTTCATCGCGTTCTACATCACCACCAGACTCTTCCTCTACTACCACACCCTGGCCAACACCCGCGCCTACCAGCAGAGCCGCCGGGCGCGCATCTGGTTCCCCATGTTCTCCTTCTTCGAGTGCAACGTGAACGGGCCCGTCCCCAACGAGTACGGCTGGCCCTTCTCCAAACCGGCCTTCCTCAGGAGGCTGATCGGCTAGAACCCGGCGACACCTTCACTAGACCCTTCACTTGCCATAAGACGGACTGAGAACGCCGAGCGCGGAGTCTTCTCTCTTTGGGATGGTCGTTAGAAAGGGGACGTGCATGCGTTTATTACTTCCCTCTTCTCCCGACAGCTTGCTCAGCCGCAGACCGTACCAGTATTAGCGTATCGAGGGCCTTTTTACTGTACAGTAGCATCTCATGGACCCGGCACCGGCCTCCGGTTCGCCGCACCTCGTCCGAAACGCGTCAAAGCAGGGACCCAGTTGCCAAGAGACAAAGAAATCCCGTTCTGCGGACCTGCTGAGCCGCGTTCCTGCTGCTTTATAGTTTTACCAACGTGTCTGAAGGCCGAACGACGCCAAACAGCGGAATGAAAGCGGCGAGTCGTTGTCTTAATGGTCATTCTGTTTGCCAATGACGTTTGATTCGAGTGGCACAGTGTTCTTTTAACTTGTAATAACTTTGTTGTGCTGCTGCTGCTGCTGTCGTCTCACATTTCCGGGCGTGGTCGTCGTGTTTACACTGTACAGGTAGATTCTATTCTGCTGGATCCCGTCTGGGTTTTTGTAAGAAGCGAATCCTTTGCTATCGTAACCCTTTTGCTGTCTTTTAACTGTTTTAATAGTGATGTCTGGTACTAGTTTATTGCGGGGCAGGATTCGGGTTTGTTGTAGAATTTACCTTTATAATGTATAAAGTAGCAATAACTAAGCTAACCTCTTCTGGTTATCGTTTGTATTGTAGGTCTCTAATGTATTAAAAAAAAAAACGGAATATCTGCCATTATCAAACCGTTTCCGAATGAATAAAAGTATGTTTGACCATCAAGCTGATCTCCTCCAATGAATACAAAGTAAAAATGTAAATATTATTTCAGTCAAACGTCATCATTAAACCTGAACATGTGCATCAGCCTACATTCTTTTATGGGTTTTTGTTGTTAATGTTCAGAAGAAATCAACTGAGCCCATGGAAATCTGTAAGGGAACAGAATAATTGTACTTGTCCAGACAGAGATTTTAATAATTCGACAACGATCGCGTAAAAAAAAAAGGAAATTATTCATTCATTGTGTATATTTGATGAACATAGTTAATGGTGAGGAAAAACTGAAAAACACTTTCGGTTAGCAAACAATTTAAAAAAGAACATTTTTAAAAGTGTGTATGTATATATACACGCACACGCAGCTATAAAAACGAAGTGTTTATCGTGTTAAAATGCTGCATATTTGAGTTTTAGTCCGGCGAGACTCGGGGCACCTCGCCTCCCAGCTGGGGTCCTAGCGGGGTTACGAGAGTTCTCCGCGACTCTGACGCGTCTCCTTCACGCCGCCCTCTCGTCGCCCTCCGGCCGCAGCCGCTCCTCGTCAGCCGGGCACAAGAAGGACTTATTTCACCCCCGCGTCCAGGTAGGACCCGGCCGCCCCGCGGAAACTCCGCTCTCGTCCGGCCGCCCTTCTCCGTTAGCCTAGCGTGCTAAGCTACCTGAGCCGGGAGACCCGCGCCGGTTCGGGGTTCGTCTCAGGAGTCGTTTACAGTCGTTTAAAAAAAACAGAACTTCCTCAGGGGTGTCCCGGCGGGCGAGGAAGCGCCAGTAATCGGAAGGTGCCACCGAGGTCCACTTGATGATGGTCCCGTCCCCACACACTGTTCCCCGGGCGCCTGTCATGGTGTCCACTGTCACCAAGGGTGATGGTTAAATACAGAGGACACGTTTCACCGTGTCACCGTGTGCTGCGCTGCTGTGTTTAACCATTTTAGTCGGTACCTCTACCTCTAGTGGAAATAAAGTTAATTACCTGGCAGCTCCATTTACCCAGACTGGAACCGGAACTTCAGAATTAAAATCTGGAAAGTTAACACTGACATAGATTGTGGGTTTTTTGCACGCATTGTCGAGGGTGTGGCCGTGGGTGTGTCCCCTTCTGCGTGACCGTGTCCTACACCTGTGTTGCAGGTAAAATGGCTGTCCCTCCAGCATTCAGCGACCTTGGCAAATCGGCAAAGGACGTCTTCAACAAAGGCTACGGTACGACACCCGAACGATTTTCTATCGCTCACAAATATCCTTTATTTATTTATTTATTTATTTATTTTTTAATATGCATTCTTTTTTTTTCTAATCCCAAGGCTTTGGTTTGGTCAAACTCGACGTCAAGACCAAGTCTGCCAATGGCGTGGTACGTCCGTCTTACATTAACATTTACGCCGTTTACCAGACGGCCGTATCCAGAGCGACTTACAACGTGCTTCCGTGTCACCATGGATGAAGTGGTCAGTTCTGGTTCACCAGGACCCCCAACTATGAACACAATCTTTTTATTCACTCTGTTCTAGTTTCTATACAGAAGAAGGTTACAAGTTCATCTAAATCTTCTCTAAAGAGGAAGGTCTTGAGCTGCCGTGTGAAGGTGCTCAGTGACTGAGCTGGAAGTTCATTCCACCACCGAGGGGCCAAGACGGAGAAGAGTCTAGATGAGCGTCTTCCTCGTACCTTTCGTGACCTTTTTTGTCTGTCTCATCGTCAGGAGTTCAAAACATCCGGTTCGTCCAACACCGACACCAGCAAAGTCACCGGGAACTTGGAGACCAAGTACAAGTGGGCGGAGTACGGGCTGACCTTCACCGAGAAGTGGAACACGGACAACACCCTGGGCACCGAGATCACCGTCGAGGATCAGGTGTGACGAGCGGTGAAAAGCTGGTAAAATGTCCAGTGGAGCTGATTTTGGGGTGGCTTTTGACGACTTCTTATGCTTTCCAGATTACCAAAGGCCTCAAACTTACGTTTGACACGACCTTCTCACCAAATACTGGGTAAACGTCACCGCGATTGTGGTGTTTAGCCCCTCGCTCCAAGTAAGAAGGGTCCGAACTGGTAGTTTTTTTTTGTTCGTGTTCGACAGGAAGAAGAGCGGTAAGGTGAAGACGGCCTACAAGCGCGAGTTCGTGAACCTCGGCTGCGACGTGGACTTCGACTTCGCCGGGCCCACCATCCACGGCGCCGCCGTGCTCGGGTACGAGGGCTGGCTGGCCGGCTACCAGATGTCCTTCGACACGGCCAAGTCCAAGATGACCCAGAACAACTTCGCCATCGGCTACAAGACCAGCGACTTCCAGCTGCACACCAACGTGTGAGCGCCCCCGTTCCTCCCCCGCCGCGTCACGCCGCGCACGAGCTGTTACTCGCACGACTAACGAATGGCGCGTTTTGCTTCGGCAGCAACGACGGCACCGCGTTCGGCGGCTCCATCTACCAGAAAGTGAACGACAAGCTGGAGACGGCGGTTAACCTGGCGTGGACGGCAGGAAGTAACGGCACGCACTTCGGCATCGCCGCCAAGTACCAGCTGGACGCCAGCGCCGCCATTAGCGTGAGTGACTGTGAGACGCGCGGCGTGTCTCCGAGTTCTGGCTTCCGGAATGAATCTCTCTGTGTTTTTGTGTTAATTCGACAGGCGAAAGTGAACAACACCAGCCTGGTCGGAGTCGGCTACACTCAGACTCTCAGGCCGGGTACGTACCGTACGCGCTCTTTAAAACGAAACGCGGCGTCTCTCCAGAAGCTTCTATTTACAGCCGGTATCACTGCGGCGGAGGAGGCATGGACCAACACACTGCTCCCCGGGCCCCTGTCATGGTGCCCACTGCTCACTCAGGGTGATTGTTAAATGCAGAGGACACGTTTCACTGTGTGCACCGTGTGCTGTGCTGCTGTGTCTCGCAATGACAATCACGTAATTTTATCACTTTTTCACTTGCAAGCGCAACGGGCGCCAGACTTACGAGGCTGAAGCGGCTCGGGTGTCACATGGGGGTCAAAGACAGTTTAACATAGGTGGGCGGGTTATACTGCTGACTCCGCCCACCAGCTTCTACCAATGAAAAGCTCTTGTTCCAGCTAAGATGAGTGGCGAACGTTTCTTCCTCCCGGTTCGCCAAAAACTCGCCACTTTATTCAAATGTCCGCACGCACGCAGCCAGCGTTCCTACGGCCATTTAAAAACCTGGAAAATGATGGAATATTTTTGAATACGAAACGAGCAATTAAAGTTCATGAACGTACGCCGTGGAGCGCACGCTTCTCCTGTACGACGTTTAAAAGCAGCGCAGGTCTGCGGTACCTTCGCTGGATGTACGTAGCGAGGCGCGGCG
This sequence comes from Denticeps clupeoides, assembly GCF_900700375.1. NCBI lineage: Eukaryota > Metazoa > Chordata > Actinopteri > Clupeiformes > Denticipitidae > Denticeps > Denticeps clupeoides. Next base: position 1,234,180 of record NC_041708.1, read on the forward strand.
CGTGCTGCGCTGCTTCCGTATTCCACAGCGTACATTACAGCTGGTGACCCGACTGGGTCCCTGGTACTGCAGCTCGGAGGAAGAAACGCTGCCGATACGCTTCAGCTTTTTGGGGTCGGCATAGATTTAGTTGAACAATTTTCTGGTAAATTTCACTTTTTTTTTTATTAAAAAAAAGAAAAGTAAATTCTTTTCTAAAAATATCTACAAATCCTGCACAGCTCTTTCACGTTGTCCAGAACGAGTCCCTGATTGATTTTATTTATTGGTGATATATTTTCCCACGCCTCGCCGGGGACCAGCCGCTGTTTCACCATATCACCTGAGTGCTGGTTTAAAAACGTGGAAATGAAGCCTCGACCCGACCCATCGGGTCACGTGGGGTCGGGGTGACGCTGGTCTGCTCATTATAGTTTTACTGAATAATCACACAGATTTGAAGAATTTAATAAATTTCATTTATTTAACTTGTAGTCGTGCCGCTAACGTTGACTTCCTGTCTGCCGCAGGCGTGAAGCTCACTCTGTCGGCGCTGGTGGACGGGAAAAGCATCAACGCCGGCGGGCACAAGCTGGGCCTGGGGCTGGAACTGGAAGCCTAACGCCCGCCGCCACACTTTCTGGGAATTCTGGGACGAAGCCACGCGACACCCGGCGCCGTCCGTGTTGTTCACTCCTTGTTAGTTATTCGCTGTGCATTGATCCGAGATTTTAGCCCCTCCCAAAGTAAAAGAGAAAGGGACGCTTCGGTTCGGTGGCTGCGAGTGACCTCTTGTTGTCCCGGGGTGTGTGTCGTGGCGTCCTCCTCCCTGAACCTCAGCTGTCCTGCACTGCAGTACTTCCTGTTGTACCTCGACCCGTTTTGCACACATTCAAGCATCCTCACTTACGCCTCTTATTCTGCTCGTTTAAGGTGTCTGTTTCTTTTTCTTTCTTTTTTTTTTCTGCTCCTCCCTCCATATTGTAATTCCAGTCAGTCCCGTCTGTGTGTGTTTTTTTTTTTTTTTTTTTTATATGCCAAAAAAAGCGGATTTTCGGCCAGCGCGGACCTCTGCGTGTGTACGTGGCCGACAGGGATGTTGCTAGTTAACCTTGTGCTGTTCAGCTTGAAAATAAAGTTCTTTACATTTGTCCCACTCGAATTCCATCACTTCTTATTCCTAATCTGGGTCCCGTCACACCACCCACACCCACCTGCCTTGTGCCGTACCGTTGGAGGAAATACAGCGACAGTATGTAAACCCCACCCACAAAACAGCAGGGCGGGACTCCAACCTACAACCTTGGAGGGGTGTGACTAGATTATATATTTATATATATATATACAGTACAGGCCAAAAGTTTGGACACCTTCTCATTCAGCGCGTTTTCTTTATCTTCATGACCATTTACGTTGGTAGATTCTCACTGAAGGCATCAAAACTATGAATGAACACATGTGGAGTTCTGGACTTAACAAAAAAAGGTGAAATAAGTGAAAACATGTTTTATATTCTAGTTTCTTTGCTCTGATTACTGCTTTGCACACTCTTGGCATTCTCTCGATGAGCTTCAAGAGGTCGTCACCTGAAATGCTTCTCCAACAGTCTTGAAGGAGTTCCCAGAGGTGTTTAGCACTTGTTGGTCCAGCTCACCCCAAACCATCTGGACTGGGTTCAGGTCCGGTGACTGTGGAGGTCAGGTCTCCACTTTTTGTTAAGTACATAAGAATCTACCAACGTAAATGGTCATGAAGATAAAGAAAACACATTGAATGAGAAGGTGTCCAAACTTTTGGCTTCTACTGTACATGCACACACATACATACTTGAAACGTGGCCTTTATTAAAAGTCTTGCTTATAAATGACTACTTGTAAACTGCAGATTCGATTATTTGGGCAACTTTATTAGCATGTAAGCTAATACATGCCAGTAAATGTAGCTCTGTGATTGGTCCACTGCTTCTCTGCTTGTGCATAATGAGCGACGCGGGGCTGGTTTAACGGTGACCCTGAATCAGACGTGCCGCTGCGCCTCTTCGTGTCTCACAGCTTGAAGGCCAACGTCAGTCCGTCCCCCACGGTCAGCATGCTGAGGCTGATCCGCGCGTCCTTGTGCAGCTTCTTATTCAGCTGGTCGATGGACTTGGTCTCGAGGTCGTCTTCAGCGGGACGGATCACCCTGCCGCTCCACAGGACCTATATATACACACACATATCAATAACTAACAGGCTGTTGAAAGAGTCCTGAAAGCGCTCACGTTGTCGATGGCGATGATGCCGCCCTTCCTCAGCAGCCGCAGGGACCTCTCGTAGTAGCCGTCGTAGTTCTCCTTGTCCGCGTCGATGAAGACGAAGTCGTACGTCTCCGCCTCGCCGGCGGCCAGGAGCTCGTCTGCGCGTTGGGGAGAGAGAAGTGAAACGTCTGGCGCCCGGATGCCCGGCGCGCACCGCGGAGCGGAGCGGGGGATTACCCAGGGTCCTCAGCGCCGGCTGGAGCCGAAGGTCCACTTTATGGGCAACGCCGGCCTATGGACAGAGAAGAATTTCAAAGAAGGGTTGTCAGCAGGAAATGACCTTTCTTCTCAGAGGGGTGGCCTGGTGCTTAATTAAGAGGCCCCGTAATCAGAAGGTTGCCGGTTCGAATCCCGATCCGCCAAGGTGCCACTGAGCAAAGCACCGTCCCCACACACTGCTCCCCGGGCGCCTGTCATGGCCGCCCACTGTTCACCAAGGGTGACGGGTTAAATGCAGAGGACAAATTTCACTGTGTGCACCGTGTGCTGTGCCGCTGTGTATCACAAGTGACGTTCACTTCACTTTCAGAGGGATGTTGCTTGAACGAGTTAAATATTCCCGTTTCGATGAGCAACACGCAGGTGAGTAAAAAGACCAGAGCTGATTGGGCGTAGGACACGTGGGCGCGGTGAGAGGGGCGGCCTGGCTGCCATTTTATTTTAATGGCTCGTTATTTGCGGTGCCATTAGCAGATCAATGATTAACCTAATCGGCGAACTTTGGAGCGGCGAAGGCGCGTTGCACTCAGCATTCAGAAAAGGGGGGAGAATAAAACATCGATTACCCGCAGCAACAATCACTTCACGAAAGATGAGGGAAAAAAAACCATGAACCTCCATTTTTGTACTTCTTGAATTTCATGTCAGGCTGCTGCATCGAGTTGTCAAGTCTGGGCAAGAATTACGAAACTAGGATCACACCCAGTTTCCCGGGACGCGCCGCTTCACCGTCTGTGGCTTTATATGCTAATGAGGAGGAGAGAGCGGGACGAGGAGGAGAGCGGCCTATAGAAGTTGAGGGGACATTCGCGGATATGACGTCATCAACACCGTCCACCAACCACAATGTCTGGTACAGACAGGAAGTCGTGTCGCCGTCTCGCGTGACTGAACTAAAAAATACGTTGGTGCTCATTTTTACATCCAACCACAGAGCAACTGCAGTGCTGCACACGTTTGGAAGCCATGACGGAAGGTGGAGATTATGTTTTAGGGGAGGGGTGGGAAAAAGAATTTCCCCTTATGACATCATAAGGGGACAAATTCAAGAGCTGCCTCTCTCTGAATGGTGAAGCAGAATGACCAAACCATCGCCATTTCTAGCCCCTGCAGGACTATAGACAGGCTCGGGGAACGATAAATAATACATTTCATGATAGGGGACCTTTAAAACGCAACGTTTGCCGCTCCCACCGGGTTCTCACCTCCTTCCAGAAGGGCTTGCCGATGTTGGTGAACTCCTCGCTGACATCACAGGCCACCAGCCGGCCGTCTTGTGGCAGTGCGAGGGCAATGCTCAGGGCGTTGTACCCAGTGTACACCCCTGGGGCATAAAACCCGACACTGATCAGAACCAGAGTTCTTCATCTGACGTACTGGAGGCAACGGCACCCTGTACTCCATCATTTAAATGCATAACGCAGATGGTTACAGGTGATGGTGACCCTCACCGATCTCTATGGCCTTCTCGGCTCTGATCAGTCGGGCCAGGTTCGCCATGAACTGCGACTGTTCACAGGCCACCATGATCCTGTTCAGTTCGTCCTCCATCGTCCTCTGCAACACACACAGTCTCCTCAAACTCTGGGTCCAACCAGACACGCAAAAGCCATTTATGGTGACCGATGACTTACAAGTCTGAGCTTCTTGAGGACCGGATGCTCCCTCATGGAGTTGTCCAGGACATACTGCATCAAGGCACTGGACCCAACGTGGCTCTTAAAAATATCCATCCTTAAGGCTTTAGATCTTCTCTTGCCTGTTGACACAGTGCATTATGATAACGTGCATGAAATTCGAGTTAGTAATGACGTTAACGCATTTACCCACGTAATACCCCACCGTGAGGAGCAGGCCGATGGTGGCACTGGCGACCAGCGCGTCCTTACTGACACCCCTCAGCGACATAGGACCGGCTCGACCGCGCGGCGCACCAATCTGGGTTATTACGGTAAACGTACGTTTAAGGGGGTGCAGTAGTAGGTGGATTACGGTTAATGACACAACGACCATATTACAATCACAAAGCGACACGATACAAAATGATATCTGCTTTTTATGATTACGGACGTAACAAGCACAGGCAACGTAACTCGTTTTGGGCTTTTAAAAGTAACAATTAGTGCGTGCATTTATATAAAATGCTTATATAGATGTACGCGTATAGTTAAATCCAGCGATGCGATCCCACACACAGCAGCATGTGCGCACAAGTAGCGTCGTTCGCAGAAAAGCGGCGCGATGGCGGATAAAAGCGGATCGGAACTCACCGCGCTGCGTCCTGGTTCGGCGCCGGTGGCCGATCCCGCTTTTAAGCGGCGCTCGGTGGGCGGAGACGCGCGTATTTAACTCCCGCCTGGCCGGGTACTCTACATGCACACGGTGGGCAGGGACTCTCACGTTATCGCGGTCAAGTAGGCTGATAAAGTGGGCGTTTCGTAGATGAAGAACAAATGTGGCAGTAGGTTTAAAAAAAAGGGGGTTTCATAAAGCAAGAAAAGTTCCAATTCTGTAAAAAAGGCTGAAGAGAGGCGTGACTGCAGCTGATAAGTGGGATGAATGCATTCACATTCACAGAACTGGTGATATCGGTCACATGATCTTTATCCCCCGGCGTCCAAGCATGTGACGGCTGGATTGGTGTCTGGCCTGGAGCAGCCGCCGAACAGGACAGGAAGGCCGTTAACTGCTTTCATCGTCGGTCCATCTCGCTCCACTGCTCAACTATGGCTGGTGCAGAGGCCTGGAGCCTGTTAGAGCCCTAAACAGCGGGCGAGGCTGAGCACGTACTAATCTTGTCAAGTACATTTAGTACATTAGTACATTTATTTCTTATAAAGCCCATAATCACATACAGTACGTCTCAATGGACTTTGACGGGCCCTACAGTTGACACCCAACACACTTGACCCTTCTGCACACAAGGAAAAACTCCACACAAAAAACCTGTAGGAGAGAGAAAAAAGGTCGGAAGAAACGTTGGGAAGGAGTGAAATAGAGAGGGACGCCCTTCCTGGGTAGAGTGAGCCTGCAAGTGGTGTCAGTGCAGGGCTGGTGATGGTTTGTCCAATAATAATTTGTCTGCCCAGACAGAGGTCTTTGAAAACACCACCGAAGGCATTGCTGAAAGTGTCTTAAAAGGACACGACTGCTCAGGTCAGCAGCGGCCAAATCTTCCTCCCCAGTTGAGCTTATGGTCATATCAGCATCATGGATTTTACTTTGTTGAAGGAGGAGCTCACCATCTCCTTCTGGCTGTAGACTGGGTTAAAGCCTAGTTAAACTAGACTGGAGTAGTTTAAAGAGCCATCTTTACTTCAGATGAGCGAAATGCCCTGAGGAAGGAGATCTTCAAGCCGATGTGTTTGAGAACATGGAGGTTTTCCACCAACATTGTATTGATCAGCGGGGCCTGCTATATATGCAGTGTAGGCCGGACACTGGTCAAGAGCTCCACAAAGGTACACGTAGTCCAGGGGGATAATGTCTCATGCTCGCTCTCCAATTTTCCAGTGTTATTTATTGTACAATACAGATTCATGTACATTTACAGCATTTACCAGACGGCCTTATCCAGCGTCTTACAATCAGTAGTTACAGGGACAGGTTCAGACGTCCCTGGCGTCAGGTGAGCGTGGACTGAACACAGACCCCTCCTAGGTTGAAACACAGTGATGGTATATATAGTCAGTGAAGCACTGATGTTTATCTTTGTGCCTGGGGGTATCTGCATGGAGCAGGATCTTACACATTCCTCAGGATTCAAGCTGGATGAAGCACATTAAAGGAACACTTTTCTTTTACATTAAAACATTTCCCTCACAACGGTTCAACAAATTTCAACTCAACTGTACTCAGATCAGGCTGCCACAGTCGCTACCGGCACTACTTTTTAACGGGAATTTTTATACCACAGAGCAACATCATTATGATGTAATCCATCATGTTCTGCATGGATGGAATATCGTCCATGTCTGCATCGCGATGCATCGACTATACGATTAATTTCAACACCACTTGTAATAACCCACACGTATTGACTGGCCGCTTATATTTCTGGTCGAAAATACTGGAATTTTCAGGTCTGCAGGTCTCATCCTAATACGTTGGTTGGTAACTAGCGATTTTATTAACTCTGGGAGTACGTCCATATACTTTTCAGAATTGACCGATGTCAGATACTGCCACATCCTGCCTTTAATAGTTTTTTAAACGCTCGAACGCGCTAACCATAAAATCCCTTAAATCGTTTTCACGCAGCTTAATAACACAGGCACACAGAGTTATGATATGAGCTATAACACCGATTACACAGCACGGTCTCTGTGGCCCTACGCACACATTTTTTACACAACCTTGTAATGTCCTTGTAATGTCATCTACACATCTAACGGATTTTTTTCTTCCTTTATTATCTGCCTGTTATTACTGCTTCCTTCCACGAAGCAATAATGGCCTTCTCCATATCCACCTTCTAGATGTGGACTTCCCTCTTCTTCTTCTTCTGCATCACGCGCAGTCTCTCCTGGCCATGACATCCTGTTTACTTCACATCATCATGTCTCAAAACCTCAAGTTGTTCTCTCACTCACAGCAGGAGCTGCAGTGACCAGAAACTAGAACGTCTCCATACAGGTCACGGCATTTGATGGAGCCGAGGTGACCACAGAAGAGCATGACTGCCATCCTGTTGGGCGGGTCAGACGGACTGGCCATGGCCTGGAGCAGGAACTGCAACTTCAAGAAGTGCCTGATGAAATACCAGCTTCAAAAGTGAGCTCCTCTACTGCTGGACAGTCAGTTCTGGCCATTTCCTGCCCCCTGTTGGCCAGGAAGAGTTCGACACAGAACGTCACATTTCCTACAAATGGATGTTTCTTTATTATAATATTATTATTATTATGTATAGAGTATTACAGTAATATTCTGTGACAGAGGGGTGACGACTATGAGCTTCCTCATCACCAGCTGCACCGCTGGAAAGATCCAGATATTTCGCTTTCTGACGGACCGCGTCTGAGGGTGATGAAGGTCAGCGTCCACCCAAGTCCAATTCTGTCCATCCACACACACAGTGACCGGTTATGAATTATATTATGAATAATATAGGATATTATTTACCCAACATACAGGATGTAACTTGTTGGGTTTATTATTATTAAAAAAATGATCACACAAACCAAGTGAGCTCCTTCTTCATCAGCTTCGCGCAAAGTGGAGAGAGAGAGACCTCAGTCTCCTGCACAATTCTCTCTCTTTCTCTCTCTCTCGCTCTCTCTCTCTCTGCTCAGCCTTTCTGCGCAGCCTCTTGTTGCACAATATAGCCTCTCTGTCCATACCATAGACAGAAATATATATTATAATCAGATAACATGACAAGCAGCAGAGAGCGTGGCATGCAGCAGTTCCTCCTCAACAGTCTGGAACTCTCAATAACAGGAACTGCCAGTGTCCAGTGACACCAGTGTTCAGTGAGACCCGTGTGCTGGTGTCCAGCATCCAGTGAGACCAGGGTACCGGTGTCCAGCGTCCAGTGAGACCCGTGTCCCGGTGTCCAGCATCCAGTGAGACCAGGGTACCGGTGTCCAGCGTCCAGTGAGACCCGTGTCCCGGTGTCCAGCATCCAGTGAGACCAGGGTACCGGTGTCCAGCGTCCAGTGAGACCAGGGTACCGGTGTCCAGCATCCAGTGAGACCAGGGTACCGGTGTCCAGCATCCAGTGAGACCCGTGTCCTGGTGTCCAGCATCCAGTGAGACCAGGGTACCGGTGTCCAGCGTCCAGTGAGACCCGTGTCCTGGTGTCCAGCATCCAGTGAGACCAGGGTACCAGTGTCCAGCGTCCAGTGAGACCCATGTGCCGGTGTCCAGCATCCAGTGAGACCAGGGTACCGGTGTCCAGCATCCAGTGAGACCCGTGTCCTGGTGTCCAGCGTCCAGTGAGACCAGGGTACCGGTGTCCAGCATCCAGTGAGACCAGGGTACCGGTGTCCAGCGTCCAGTGAGACCCGTGTCCTGGTGTCCAGCATCCAGTGAGACCAGGGTACCGGTGTCCAGCGTCCAGTGAGACCCATGTGCCGGTGTCCAGCATCCAGTGAGACCAGGGTACCGGTGTCCAGCATCCAGTGAGACCCGTGTCCTGGTGTCCAGCATCCAGTGAGACCAGGGTACCGGTATCGAGACATGCGGTTTACCTTGACTTGGACTCACTGATTTACCGTCCCATGTTTTACGGTGAGGGATAGGATGAGGTGATTGATTTATGCTGTCATTGCCTAACCTGATGAAGCAGCTGAACTGGACAGAACCCCGGAGGGACGTGAGAACATCCCTGCCCTGAGTCCACTAACCCACGTAAAGGGACGCGTGTCTCTTCTCCTGTCTGTCTCTCCAACAGGAGCTCTTGAAGTCCTCCGTGTGCCGTGATGGAAAATACAGAAAGATGGGCCCGGTGTCTCGGTCGGATATCTCAGTCATATTCATTGATATGTTTATTTATGAACGCTGCAAACACACAAACAGGAAGAAACATTTTGTGTTTTAAGATGCGTCCTCAGTCGAAAATGACAAAAATACAAAACTCTGGCTCATTAAAAGCCTGAAAGCAGCTTGATTAAAAATGGATGCCAGTTCTCATTCTGGGCGATGATTAAAGATGGGAAGAGTTATTTAACCACCATGTTCACCATGAGAAATAAAAAAACAAAGGAGGTAATATATACAGTTTAGTGACAAACTATCACGACTCTGGCTCACCCCATCTCAGAAGACAAGGGACAACCAGAGTAGAAAGGATGTGGACGTGGACGGTTAAAATTTATCTGGGTAAATATCAGACAGCCCCGGAATAGGGAAGTTGAGTCCCGGCGAGCCTCTCCCACCACCCCTCATCAAAGTCGACGCCCATGCAGCTAACATCTTAATATTCGAGTATAAATCCCTGAAAACCAGAACACTTTATTAAGGAAAGAAGGGAGAGAAATTCGGCAAAAGGTTCCGAAATGAATTGAAATGTCGAGCCTAGGGAGGGAGATGAAGACACAGAACCGACAGGTGGCGCCATTTCCCTGTTTTGGATTTTCCAGGTTATAAACGTGCCTGCTTGGCATCCATCTCTTGGGATCCATTCTCTGTTGAACCACTTCAAGAGATCGTTGTCTTTTTTGGTTTGGCCGCGCCGCATTACTTCGCGTCACCGCTACCGACATGTTATATGCACGTCAGAGCTGTAAAGCTTGATTGACATGGTACATGTTAACCTGCAGATGAATTGTGTGTCCGCCATCCGGTCAACTAAATGTAAATTGGGCAGCGGTTGTGGTGGAGTCAGACATACGGTACTGTGCAAAAGTTTTAGTCAGTAGTGAAACGAATGAAAAGCTGTTTGTCTTTGAAACAGTAACTCTGAAATTGTTGGGGAACACACAAACATTGATATGCAGAGGCGTGCTAAAAGAACCGAGCGGTGCGTTCTCCTAACTCTTGAAACAAATGAATGATCTGCAAGCAACGGTCTACAGATCTGAAGTTATATTTTGTTGCTGCTTGTAGAATAAAAATAGGATAAACTCAGGTGTCTGGTGGCCTGTGGGATGAAGATGTTGCAGAGTCTGGCAGTGAGGGCCCGGATGCTTCGGTATCTTTTTCCAGATGGTAGGATGGTGAAGGGTGCATGTGAGGGGTGTGTAGAGTCCTCCACAATGCTGGTGGCGTTCCGAATGGTAAATGTCCGTTATGGCGGGAAGAGAGATGATCCGATGATCTTTTAGCTGTCCTCACTATCCGCTGTAGGGCCTTGCATTTACGGCATTTACATTTACGGCATTTGGCAGACACCCTTATCCAGAGTGACTTACAACGTGCATTCAAGTTACCATGGATGAAGAGATCAATTCCGGTTCACTAGGACCCCAACTATGAATACAATCTTTTCATTCACTCTGTTGTAGATTCTGTACACAAAGTTCGACAACAAGAACATTACAATTTAATCTAAATCTTCTCTAAAGAGGAAGGTCTTGAGCTGCCGTGTGAAGGTGCTCAGTGACTGAGCTGGAAGTTCATTCCACCACCGAGGGGCCAAGACGGAGAAGAGTCTAGATGAGCGTCTTCCTTTTACCTTCAGAGATGGAGGGACCAGGCGAGCAGTACTGGAGGCTCGGAGTATACCAGGTGCAGTGCGAGGTGTAATAAGGGCTGTGAGGTAGGATGGTGCTACTCCATGTTTGGCTTTGTAGGCCAGCATCAGTATTTTGAACCTGATGCGTGCAGCTACTGGGAGCCAGTGGAGGGAACGTAGCAGAGGGGCGGTGTGGAGAACTTGGGAAGGTTGAAGATCACTCGTGCTGCTGCATTTTGTATGAGTTGTAGAGGTGGGATGGTACATAGTGGTAGACCAGCTAGAAGGGAGTTACAGTAGTCCAGTCGTGAGATTACTAAGGACTGAACCAGTATCTGGGTGGCCTGGGTTGCCAGATAAGGGTGGATTCATCTGACATTGTAGAGAAGGAATCTACATGAGCGGGAAAGATTGCTGATGTGAGTTGAGAAGGAGAGTTGGTTGTCTGTTGTTACTCCGAGGTTGTGGGCTGTTGTAGAAGGAGAGAGCTGTGAGAGATCCTGATGTGGTGAAGAATCTGCTGGAATGAATATTAGTTCAGTTTTGGTGGGATTCAGTTGGAGGTGATGGGCTGCCATTCAAGAAGAGATGTCTGTTAGACATGCAGAGATTTTGGAAGCAGCATGTAGATCAGAGCCTTGCGGTTCGATGCGGTGCAGTTCCCAAACCAGACAGTGATGCAGCTGGTCAGAATGCTGTCAATAGTCCCTCTATAGAAGGTGGTGAGGAGTGGTGGTGGGAGATGGGCTTTCCTCAGCATCCGAAGGAAGTGGAGACTGTGCAAGGGACCATAAGGGCCCACCATCCAGGATTCTCATCTCTGATTCTCTGAACGTGGTCATACAGTCTGTCTAAAAAGTAAAAGTGAAGTGATTGTCACATGTGATACACAGCAGCACAGCACACAGTGCACACAGTGAAATTTGTCCTCTGCATTTAACCCATCACCCTGAGTAAGCAGTGGGCAGCCATGACAGGCGCCCGGGGAGCAGTGTGTGGGGACGGTGCTTTGCTCAGTGGCACCTCAGTGGTACCTTGGCGGATCAGGATTCGAACCGGCAACCTTCTGATTACGGGGCCGCTTCCTTAACCGCTAGGCCACCACTGCCCCAAGAGAAACACGGCCCCACGAAAGGAAGATTTCTTCCTTTACATGCAGAATTTTTAAAATCCTGACAAAGACAGCAAAATACTCTTCCACTCAGGCTCTACATGCTATGCTACAATTTTTCTCGACCAAAGTGCTTCTAAAGACCTCATTAGCGTCAGACTTTATCTGTCCGTCAGCCACAAACTGTTTAATTCCCTGCATTTCAGATGGAATCACCGCCACATGACTCTAATTCCATTTCCCCGGTCAGCTAATAGACACATGAATTATTCACCACACCCGTTAGCATAATTCTGAATTAAATCACCACTCGACGTGCTGGAATTTATTAATTGTGAACATGCACGATGCATTTCATTGATTTGCCTGCATTTTGTCGGCACGCTGCACGCCTGCTCAGCCTGAACAGCCGACTTCCACGGCGGCAGGAATATGCGTTTGTCTTGAGAGTGTAATTGTGCTTGTCCTCGATTGGACTTGTCACATGCACTGCGTAATTACGTTTGAAAGCTCTTATAATAAGAACGAATGCGTCCCCCACGCCGCTGTGGCGCAGGACCTGCCTCGGGGGTCAGGAGCTCAAGATCTGACCACCACTGGGAATACGAATAATATTTCACCATATATATATATATGGTATTTAAATAATCATATTCAGAGGTGCAATTTACAGTTTCTCTTAATTTTTAATCAGTTCTAGTAAATAGGAGAGATGGGCGGGGCCACTGCTAGCATGTTAGCATGTTAGCATCAGAAAATATTTCAGCAACATGATTAAATATATTTTTTATTTGTACAGGATCATTGTTGTTGCAAATGTAGATAAAAATGACGCAGTGGATGAATAGTGCAGCAACGTAGCTGCTTTTGGAGATTACAAGGGACCTATTTCATCCGTCATTAGACTAACAGGGTCGTCCCCCTGAGCTAACGAAGAAATCGGCCGTGATCTATTGATCCAGAGTCGCTCCTCGCTCCTGCGTGACTTATGCCCCCCTCCTTGGCCATCACTGCTGCTTCCTCCGGCTTATCAGGGGACCCGGGGTCATCATAGATCCTGGAAGGTTGCTGTCACTGGGTGGTCCTTGCACACAGGGGGTCGTGACCTGATCGTGGAAGCACAGAGAGGACTTCTCTCCGGCCACATTATTATTTCTCTTGGCCTCGTCACAAGGACCTAACCTGAAGGCCGGACCTTATATTCCAAGCGAGCGCGTTCCGTCCCCTTGTCCTCCTTTCAGTTCGGCTCCGCGTGCGGTTAGATAAAGAGTAGTAGAGGTGTTTATGGCAGCCCTGCAGATGGCTGGGAAAGCCATAAAGCACCCAGCAAGCGAAAGGATAAAGATTTATAATTATTTCACTTCATCCAAGGCCCTTAAATCTCAATAGAGGCGGAATATAGCGATAAGCGCCGGTTCTTTATCTTTACGCTATTGATTCCCTCCCCGCCGCCTGCCTCCCCGAGTTCAGCGGGATGTCTTTATTGACGGCGCTATGTGTTCGCCACTAAATTCCCGTCCTCTGATTGGGTCCGCAGCGTTGACGGATTGAACCGTTACTGCTGCAGTATAACTCATTATTTCAGCGTTTTCTGTCCTCGTTATTTCCCAGCTTTCTCTCAGATTATTGATTTATTCCATGGACGATGTTCTTGAGCCGTTCCGCCACCTGGACATGACGCCTGCCTATATTGAGGGTTATTACAGTATATCTATAACCCTGCACATTAATAGGAATGATAATAATATCAATAGGAATTCGCAAACCGTCTTTGTTTAAAAGAGTATGTATGAACCTGGAAGAAATGAAGATTATGGTTCTTTACTGACCATGGCCTGATGCTTCTTCTATTTCATGGTGTCAGCTCTGTGTGGGAAATTCATGAATTAATAATCGGGGGGCAACGCTTTTTAAATTCTTTTGCCTGTTCAAATCCCAAATCACCAAAGTGACCCTGAGGTGAGAGGTTTCCGTGGTGTTCTGTGTTTTCACAATGACAGGCCAGGAGGATGACCGATCTACCACATCTACGGGTGAAGGAGGTGGCAAGTGGACGACTCAAAGGTCTAAAAGTGTTAAAAATCATGTTGGAAAAAAACTTCTATTCTTTTATCTCCACATCATGCTTTGGGGAAGCTGGACCTTGATGTGATTGCACCATGCTGGAACGTTCTAGACGGGCCCTACTGCGTACGTTCAGAAGCAACCCACTACACTGGGGGTCCATGTGAAGTCAAATGAAAAGTGTGATGCAGATGAGAAGGTTCGTGTGCTGATGTGAAAGGTTCTCCATTTGCTCACTAGATGTCACCAGAGGGACAGGGAGCCTGGACATGGAGCCTGGAAGAGCCTTTTGAGGAATGGACCTGGACGTTTTGGAGGAAAACCTCCAATCTGAGAAGTTCCTACAGCCTGGTGGGCGTACCCTATCTTCACACGCGACCTTATATTTGACCCTTCCTCTTCACCAGCTGTGTCCTGGCCCAGGAGGAATGTAGGCGCCCTGAGCTGTCAGTGCAGCTATTTGGGGGCGGCCAGTAAATCTTCTCCAATTGGGGCGTCAGGCACCAGGAACGTTGTAGCCTGCATGCAGTGGCGTTCCGGAAGGTTTTCACGACCTGCCCTGATGGAGCAGACCCGTTCGCGGTTTAAAGAGACCCGGAAATGTAAAAGATGGCCATCCTGGGTTGGTTGGGAAGGGTCATCGCGCCCACGATTTACGCTCCCGTGGAGAAGGAGGAATTTACGGGCAGCTGCTGCCTGGCTGGATGTGTGGGGCGCAGCTCGTACAGCAAATTTGTGCACGCTCAAAGCTTTTTACTGCCACCGGCCGTGACAGACCGCCGCAATACATCACAGCCGGGGAGAGGCGGCCATGTCTCATCCCCTGGAGCCCAGGAAGTCCCGTGCACGGAGCACAGTGTGCTGAAGACGCTCATTATTAAGCAGGGGAGCGTTGGAAAAAGAGACTAAAAACCCTTTCGGTCGTGATTCCTGATGACCTTGCTGATCATGCAAATTCCCCGCGTTTCGGATTCATCCCCCGGCGGGTAAGCTGTGGCCATGGTCTCCTGTAGGACAACTCGTCATCCATCATGGTGTCGAGGGTCAGGAATTCATTACTTGAGGGGGACCCGAGAACCACAGAACGCGCCGCAGGGCCCATTACTTTTAAAGACGGGTGTCATCGTTTGTCCAGGGAAACGTCCTTGGCCCGCGTCGCCTGTAATTGTAGACGGGGGGACGGCGGACATCAATTCTTGCAGGACGTGACTGGCGCTATTCATTTCAGCGGACGGGCCAGGCTGCGCATGTCAAATTAGAATCCTGAGCCGCGCCGAAGTGCCTCCATTGGGGCAGTGGTGGCCTAGTGGTTAAGGAAGCGGCCCCGTAATCAGAAGGTTGCTGGTTCGAATCCCGATCTGCCAAGGTACCACTGAGGTGCCACTGAGCAAAGCACTGTCCCCACACACTGCTCCCCGGGCGCCTGTCATGGCTGCCCACTGCTCACTCAGGGTGATGGGTTAAATGCAGAGGACAAATTTCACTGTGTGCACTGTGTGCTGTGCTGCTGTGTATCACGTGTGACAATCACTTCACTTTCACTTTTTCATTTTCCGGGCGTCAGGCCTGTGCCAGGCAGCAGCGCTCCACGATTAGCGGGTAAAGCGCACCGCGGCCCGACGAACGGCAACGCCGCGTCTCAGATCTAAAGATGAGTAAATAGACACGTCCGTCACAGCCCAAGCGGTGATCGTTTCCTCTCCAATCTGCTATTTCAAAAGTGAAAGGATTGTCATACACAGCAGCACAGCACACGGTGCACAGTGAAATTTGTCCTCTGCATTTAACCATCACCCTGAGTGAGCAGTGGGCGGCCATGACAGGCGCCCGGGGAGCAGAGTGGGAACACCTCGGGATTCGAACCGGCAACCTTCTGATTACGTTCCTGAACCGCTAGGCCGCCGCTGCCCCATAACCGCACCATGATTGAATATCAGAATATTTTAAGATGTTATTTAGACTCTCCAGCAGGGCTGCATGTCAGACTGGCCTGTCAAACTGGTTTCCCAGCATGCATTTAAACGCCGCCGCCCGGTGGAACCCGTGATTGATTTTTGACATGCCAGGTGTCAGAAACGCCGCGACCCTCGGAAATAAAACTGGCACGTAGTGCTGATCTGACGTCTAAGTGCTTCCGGAATGTTCCTCCTGATTGACTGATGTACTGGGTTAGCGAGGGGTAGTTTGTTGGATAGTGGCACATCGGAGTCTGCCGGAGTCGGTTCATTTTTGTCTACTGATAATAAAGTACTTCATGATTTAAGTGTGAATTGTAATATAATTATTTAAGTTACGTTTAAGTTACGATTTACCGATGCTGAAGCATCACAAGCAGTTTCAGCATCTGACCAATGACAGTTTCCATTGTCACGGCGTTTTAAACGTACATTATATCCTGGAACTTCGTCTTTCTTCACATCGGTAACAAGTAATTCAAACCTGAAGAAGCTCCTCTCATCGTCTCATGTTTCATCAAAACTAGCAGCCAATTGGCTACTACTGGGTGGAAGTGGCCTAGTGGGTAACACACTCGCCTATGAACCAGAAGACCCAGGTTCAAACCCCATTTACTACCATTATGTCCCTGACACTTAACCCCGAGTGTCTCCAGGAGGGGACTGTCCCTGTAAATACTGACTGTAAGTCACTCTGGATAAGGGCGTCTGGTAAATGCTGCAAATGTAAATGCAATAACGTGGAAGTGCGGCTAATGTGGGATCCGCTACCAAAGTTACACTTTAAACTACTTTCCCTGCTAACTAGTTACTTTTATACCGCTGTAACTCAGTCACTTCTTGAACTATGTTACTAGTATATGTAAGTCATTAATAAGTAAGTAATGTGCCCAACTATTTTCCTGTATGACATGTGGTGAGGAGGGTGTGGCTTTTCCATCCGGATCCAGAACTCCAACCTCAGCTGGGTCGATTTGCGCCGCTCTACACGCTCACGGTCGGGCGTGTAAGTTCGCCGTGACCAGTGAGGTGATCCCAGCACCCTCCACCCCTCTTACAGCCAGTCATGGGAGATTAACTAATGCAAATATCAATCTTCGCAAGGTCGTAAAGAACGAATCCAGGCCACGCTGTGCCGCCATCGATTCGCCCGTCTCATCAAGAAACGCTCGGGCATCGTTTGGAGAGCAGATAAGGTCGTAATTCAGGAGATCTAACTGCTTTCGCAGAAGTAGCCTATTGGGTAAGACACTCGTCCTTACCAAGAAAACGCACCGGGACAAATATACATCCAGAAAATGACCCTCGGCAGGGGTGGGGGGACCCAGGAAGTCAACGCCGCTAAGCTATTAATAATTAAGATGCAGTTGGAGTGGCGGTAAATAGACTGGCTGGAGATAAGTGTGCCGGGGTGATGAATGCAATTAGAAGGACCTGGAGGTGGTTCAGTGTGTGTGTGTGGGGGGGGGTAACATGGAGTAATAATTCCTCACTGTTTATGTCCACACACACCCACACACACCGTATTGACTTTTCTATTGGAAAGACTTCTGTGTAGATGATGTTCATTAAGAATTCTCATTAGGCCTTTTGGTGCGTGGCCAGCACGGCGACGTGGGACATATTAATGTGGCTCTGCCTGGCTGCTCATTATGGTGGAAGTTAAAGAGAAAATAAATCCCGTCCCAACGCCGAAAAACCCAGTAATTAATCTTATTTACTGCAGGCTGGCCGCACTCGCGTTTTACCATTTCAAAATACGTACAATTTCATAAATCCACGCCAACCCCACTGTGGGCAGGAGCAGGAACAAGGAAGTAAATTTTTCATTTGTTCTGCGGCCGTTGCACCATGTTGTTCCAGTTTCCTTTAAATTATAAATGAGGATTCAATGAGTTTCTGAGCTTTGGCCCCACCAGGGTGGTACGCTTACGGTGCCGGTGACTTACCCGCTTTCCTGTAATACAATGAAGGCGTTGTACGTTTTATTATACACCCTATTACGGGGAATAGGAAGGTTGCCAGTTCAAACCTCGAAGTCCCCAAACACTGCTCACCAAATACAGAGGACACGTTTCACCATGTCACCGTGTGCTGCGCACAACCCCGACCAACACGTCACCTTTGCGTCCTGTGATTTTATCCTGTGTGGGTGACGACGTGTCAGGTTCATATTAAGGTGCATCCAGGTTCACTTTACACGCTTGAAAAGGTGCCGGGAGGACTGCTGTGAAGGTGCGAGTGCAACTGGTGGTGGCGCTATGAAGTTCATGCATGTTTCTTTCAGCCTCTATTCACCGTATCAGCCGCACCGAATCAAGCGGCCGCACGTCTGACATGCAGCTCGATGTGGACGCCGTGAGCCGATGAGTGGAGGGCCACGTGAGAGCTGAGTCTTTTTCCGGCCAGGCGTGGGCACCTCTGGGGCCTGACAAGTGCCTTGAGAACGGGAGCCGAATGCCACGGTTCGGCCGCAGCCTGGCTCCGGACGCCTCACGAGGGGGTACGTGGAAGAGTGAGACGTTTAAAGAGCTCCGGATTGGCCCGCGGTGAATAATTGATGGCGAGTGATGTTGACACGGCTGCACTTGTGGTTGTAGTTGGTTCACTGATGGACGCACTAATGGGCCTTGGCTCAGAAGCTCTTACAGAAATATCTATATGCTATATTAAAATAAAGCTTGCATTATACATGAGATTTAGAATTATTGATTGTATTTACTACTCTTTATCTGCAAAACCAATAATTATAAAAAATATAATCAAATTGACTAATCAAAGGAGGGGTGATTTATAACTGATATAGACTCTTTTGCTTTTACTTAAGTATTACAATTTTTTTGTTATATGTGCCATAAATCACACATCATGTCTTATTCATGGAGCAAAAAAGCACAGAATTTCCAATGAAATAAATTCCTTCTAATTCACAACTAGGTATTGGGAACAACTGAAATATTTCTATTAGTAAGTAAGATAATTGCAGTGCAAAGTTGAAAAACGGTGTTCTTGTATATGAAACATAATTTTAAAACTGAAAAAAAAAATGTAATTAAAAAAGAATATTTGCAGACACAAGGATTAAACATGAAATATTAGAATTGGTAAATGGATCGGCCCTGCCCGCCCGATATCGGTACCCCATCCCAAATCAAAGCTGTCACAACTAGCACTTATCGATTCAGCTCACAAACAGAGTCACCATGTGAACTAGCAGTCTACTCAAAGCTCACTAATCCAACACGTGAAGGTACGTCCTGGTGAGCGTTCCTGGTGCAGGAACATGACGCTGCGGCACGTCGTGTTCTGCAGGAGGTGCTCCAGGGTAATTGTCCCCACATTTGTTCGCAGCTAATTGTCCCGAGTGGTGACGTAAGAAGTAATTGCGCCCGCCGCATGTTCTCCTAGTTTCTTGGTGGAGCACGGGCCCTGCAGGACGTGGGCTGAAGGGACGCCGCCGCAGGCCTTGGACGTATCGCGTGTCCTCGCCACCTGATGAATTATTCCTGGAGGTCGGGTCGGCTGTCACGCCGTATCGGTGACATGCTGACAACGGTCTAATTGTGTTTCGGATGAGGATGTGAAGGGCGGTGTCCTGTTATTCTCGAACATGTGGGCGCGTAGGACGTCCTCACGAACGTGAACACTTTTGGTCACCCTGTGTAGGACGTGTGGACGGTGGACGCTGGAAGCAGGGCGCGTGTCAGCTGTCAGTCACTTTTTACGTCTTGTGGCCAGGCGTTCGTGACCCCGCCCCACGCGCCAGGAAAACATGGACTTACACAGCAATCTATTGCGTGTCTGTCACCGAGGTCTGAGCACGACTTTCCACGTGTGTCGGTGTTGCACCGATACGTCGCGATCGCGAAACAGGTTCTTCTCTGATTTAGATTTGAGTCGAAACCCCAGTTGTACCCCCCGTCCCCCCGTCCCCCCCGTCCCCCCTTCAAAGAGCTTTTAATTCTCCTCTGGAGCGTCGGGCTGTCATTACATGTCGGAGACGATCCTCGTTTCAGACAGCGTGCCGGGTTTTTTGACGGGCCATAAAAGGCCCGGCATGATGGATGGCATCCGCGGGCGCGTCCCTTTGTAGTGAGACGTGATGAGTGAATGAGTGTGAGGCGGAGGGGAGAGAGGGGAGTTGTTGAAGATGTGCTATCCGTGTAAAAAGCAGGGTTTTTTTTTACCGAACGTTGAGGATTATTAACGTGACCCGTTATTTAAGTGAAATGAGTCCGAAAAATGTCGCTGCCCTCCCGGTGTCTCTGTGGTCATGAGGGCTGCGGCTGCCCTGTCAGGGTGAATGATGGCGGCTGTAATGAAACCTCCTCAGGTTCAACGGCAGTGGCGGTGCTGATATACCGTTACCGTCGCACCCAAACGCTTATTAATGGGAGGATACCCTCACTGGCCCTTACAGAAAGTAACAATATAGCGACAATGGATTTGTGGATATAATATTGAGATGTGATATTTTTCATGAGGTGTGATCACACCCAGAAGCTGAAATGTGGGAGTTTCGTCCCAGCAAAGAAAACGCAAAAATAAAATGTGTATAATGGAGGCCGGAGTGCGAAACAGCGTTAGCGTGTGGGGCCCTATTTTCAAACTAGCGCTAGGAACAGTACTTGAGCTAGCATAAGCTCAAAGGCGGCACAGGATTTACGTAAGAAGAAGCACTTGGTGGTTATCCGCCTCTTTTGACGAAGAGAATAAGCACGGTTTACAACGTGCAGACACGCCTCTTCCTCATTCTGGATGGTTCAATACAAACATCATTCAAGATCACTTCACTTTTTTTCCTTTAAGTAAATTATTTATGTAAATCGTGCAGAGGCCTTTGACCAAACCCCATACTTGATGTGTCGTGCTGCGCTTGGCATGAGTTTAAAAACAGTGTCCTGTGGCTGAATTCCACACAACGTAATGATAGTCCAAATGTCTGGTTTTTGATCGTACGACCATTTATTTGGACACAAGTCTGTAAATTGAATGGAAACTGAACGTGACAA
This sequence comes from Denticeps clupeoides, assembly GCF_900700375.1. Classification (NCBI taxonomy): domain Eukaryota; kingdom Metazoa; phylum Chordata; class Actinopteri; order Clupeiformes; family Denticipitidae; genus Denticeps; species Denticeps clupeoides. The sequence goes on from NC_041708.1 coordinate 1,254,932, forward strand.
CAAGGTGAATATTTTGAAAATCTTTCCAGGGCAACTATGCATAAATGCAATTTGATGGACTCATTTGAGGTTTGTGCATATTTTTGGGGAGCGTTGGAAGTGGGTTGGAGTTCCCTTTGGCTGTTCGACCTGGAGCCGAACGTGATCAACCACCGCTTTCATCGCTCGCTCCATCGTGCTCCTTCATCTTCAGCTGACCATTGGCCCCATCTGTTTTCCATTTCACGTGGACTGCAACCCGCTGGGAGACATATTTAGGCGGGGCAGGGGGGGGTCTCCTCCATGTCTAAACTGCGGTGTAATGTAGCGTCAGGCCGCGGCGTAAGCGGCCCGTGATTTATGTTCACCCAGGGCCAACGCCAAGATCACACGGGGCAGCCGGGGGCCGGTTTTGGCCTCAGAGATCGCCTGCATTTTCCCCCCTTCGTTCATGTGCCAAACAGCTTTGCGCGGCAATTAGTCATGTCCTCATTTAGTGTTCGGCCCCACGGGGTAAAGAAAGCCGCAGGTCATCTCCGGACCCGTTAACTATGCAGCTCGGAGGCAGGTAGAGCCGGGAACGGTGAGAAACGCGGTTCTTTCCCGGGAGCCCGTTCCCCTTGACACCCACCTCCTCGCCCGGCCTTTTTTCTGAGGTCTTGATTTCACGGCGCTCGTTCATCTCGCCGCAGCGTGGCGGAACAGGTGCAGGAAACAGATTGGCGATTAGCACGTCATTACGTTGCGCGGTGCCATTAGGGCTTGTTAATGCCGGCAGGGCCGGCGGAAGAAACCCCATCCATCTTTCCGGATAAAGTGCTGAGCGAGGAGGCGGCCAAACAGGAAGTCCGGTGACGGTTCGCTCTTGACGTCTGTGCTACCGAATCCTTTTTAAAAAATATGCTTTATTGAAATCGACGTGGAAATGTTAGACAGAAATCAATAAACGCTTCATTTTTCTACAGAAATCCAGGTTTTTAACTGGTGTGTAAAAGTAACATTTCTTGAAAAAAGTTTAAACTGAGAAATTTAGAGTCTTTTAATAGAATCTGAATATTAGAACATTTTAGTTTAATCAAGAAATCTTTAGAAATGGTGAATTTAAAAAAAAAAAAGTTACATTTTGAAAACGATCATTTGCATGTAATAAAATAAGGAGATCGTGCTCTTTCCAGTATAATCCGTTAAAAGAAGAGGATTTTTTCCGGAGAAGACTAGCCGTGAAGGTTACCTACACACAAATGACAGGAATGTTTAACGCTCCCGTTATTGCTCATCTCGGAGGCCTTCAGCCTCGATTTATTGTGGCTTCAGAGGCGCCTTGACAGACAGCTCGTCTGTGGTAGAAAGAAGGAAAAAGCCTGAAGACGGGCTGTCACTGTCAGGATAGACGGGCGTCACTCATTCTGCCTGTTAATTTGTATTTCTGCTTGGATTTCATGTTAAAATACTGATAATCTCTAAACAAAATTCCATCCATTTTCACCAAAACCACAGAAAATTGTGAAAATTCTATTCAGACATGACTTGTATTCTGCTTTTGCGCCCGCAAACAAATACAGACACACATTTTTGTGCATTATTGTCCGTGAGTATTTACAGAAATATGACCGTGTGCCACGTTCCCATCACAGATCCGGCCCCCCGAGCCGCTTTTATCGTCTCCCGCGGTGTAAATGAAGTGGATATGACGTGCCTCATTCCGGAAGACTATTCCTGTAAGGCCCGAATAGGAAGAGTGACAAATGGGAGTCTTTTTTTTCCCCAGGTCATGGCTTGATTAATGGTTTTCTCCCGATCCAATTTTAGAACACCAAGACTGATGCGCAGTCCAGATGGAGGAGAACTGATGGGGTTTTGCGGCCAAGACGTAATGATGAGCTGCAGCTTACTCTGATGCTTCCATCAGATGGTGGCCTTTGTCTTTTTTTATTTCCATCGCCGAGCTCCAAGCACATTCCAGGCCCAAGTTCTTCATGCATTATATCATCTGCTGCACTATTCCTCGTCTGGTGAACAGGAGGAACGTTATCGAACCTGCAGCCTTGATTAAACCCAAGCAAGTCAACTGCAGGTTTTAACCTTCAACAACAGCTCAGAGACCTCCAAGTTGCTGATGATCTACATCTCCAGACCACCATCAGAGCAGCTTCACCGAAGACTCGTCTCCCCAACCTGTTCATCTGTACCGTTCAGGAAACTCTTCATAAAACCTTCTGAAACTTTGGAGCTTTTATTGCGATATAAAGGTGCTGAGACTAGACCAAGGGAGGAAGACCACGTGCTTACCACACGGCAAGTCGAATTGTAAAACCCAACACCATTCTCTTAAATTATACAGCTGTTTGCTGCTGCTGGAGGTCTCCGTTCATCTTGCTCGCCGTTGGTCTCCAGCTCGTACGGGACCTGCCGGTAAGAGTTTCCACGTGCTGAGGTTGTTCAGGTTCTCGGGGAGGGGGCTTAATCAGCAGTTTGCGACCGCGAGGAGTCACGTCCATGTCAGCAAGTCGTTTTCAGAGACAATTTCGTACCACGAAGGGCTTCAGGACGTCTTCTGCTGACTGACCACTGGTTTTCGGAGATTTGGCAACCCCCCCCCCCCTGACTTCTCAAAACCCGTCCAAAGTAGGAAACACGCCCCCATCACCAAAAAAAGCACGATTACGGACGGGCTGCCCTTCGTCACTGTTCTTCATCCTCTCCGTGCTGCCACGCCCGCCCATCCGACGAACAGAGCCTGATGGCGGAGGAGAAATATGGAGCAGCTGGCCCCATTTCCTTCGTCCTCGTTCATCCGCTTCTGATGAATCGAAGTCACGTCATTGGCAAGATATGAAAGTGGATGGGACAGCCATTAATCCCGCAGTAGAGTGGAGTAAATATCTTCTCATAGTTGGTGGTACGAAGGAGATCCTAACTATAAAAAAAAAGTAGTATCTTCTCTTCAAATGACCGCTGGTGTCTTTAATTGTGTAAAAACCTCCCGCGTTGGTCCATATAAGTACATGTAGCAGGACACTGGGTGACACTGAACGTCCAGCAGAAAAAAACGAGCCAGTTATGGACCTAGAAGAGGCCGGAAGACCCAGACGGGGTTGGAACCTCCAGCTGTGTCAGTTTTTAATAATTTATTACGTGATTAATGCAGTGAAAAAAGAACGCGCAAAAGCCGCTGTCTGGTCAGGACATCTGGAGCTTTGGGAATTCCATACCATTAACACAGTGGTCGGTATCTGCTAGAACCTTTAGGACATTTTTTCCCCAAGACTAATTAATCGAAAATAGTGTGTTTGGTGGCATCTCTCAGAATTACGACTGGTTTTGTCCAGACCCTGAATGTAAGATGAAGTATTTCTCTGTTCCCAGCCATCTCTTATGCATGTTTTTCACATCATCACACTGCATTTTTTATGCTTATGTCTTGACATTTTGACGATTGGGGTGGTCAGTTTTGTGTTTGGCTGGTGTCTCCACTGCTTCAAGATGAATCTCTCACCATGAATCTCTCACACGTCCACATACTGTCCAAACGCAAACGTCAAAAAAAAAAAATCCACTAATCCACAAATAGAAACGTTCAGAGGAGCAAAAAAAAAAAAAAAAAAGTCAAATTCTCTCCAATGAAGAATGTTCACAAGTTTCACTGCTGCAGAACATTGGTGCTTCATTGCTTGATCCTAAAAATCTAGAAGAAGAAGGTGGTTTCCTGGTCGAGCTGCTAGGTTGTGTCCCTCAGCTTGTTAACATCCCCCAACGCTCAGGCCCTCTTCTCCATCACATCGTGGACGTGGTGGGACGTCGACTGTAACGGCTCCCAGATGCTGACGCACGCGGACGCCTGTGTCAAGGTGACAGGGACATTTACCGGCGTGCCATATGAAGGCACATCTGCAGCGTCTGACGCAGATACAGCATGCTAAATATTTTATTGTGGTCCTTCCCCAACACCAGGTTCTGTCACGCTGTCAGATTTATATGTATGAGAAAGACATGTCCCCTTTTTCCAGCGGTTTGAATAGAAAATTTTGTCCATTTTTATTGGCTCTATAACCAGTGCCGCTGAGCACTAAAACCCATTCTAATAATGAAGTTATTGATAAATGATAGAGTTCCTCTCTACGTGTCTGCAGATGTTCCAGCATCAACAGACATTTCCAGCCACCGGAGTCATTTACAACATCGGCAAAGTCCGGACTGCGGGGCCCAAATTCCCGAATGGTTTTCCCTCCTTCTTTTTCTGAAACGCTGGATGAAAGGACCTGATCTGAAGTTGTATCTTTGTATCCGGAGACCATCGCTGCTGAGCTAAAGCCACATCACCACGGGGCCGGGCGTGACCGCCACCGATGCTGATTTGACCTTCTGGGAGGAGCGTGACGCAGTCGGCTGCGTTCGGGGAGCTGCGGCTAGGCCGCTGAGGGCCTCGCTCGTCTTCATTACTGCACCGTACGCCACACGCATCGTCTTTATTTCAGATAGTGAGAGGCATTCTGGGAAAATACGCTGCATATATATATATACATAAAAAAATATGATCTCGTTGATCTGCGTGACGATGTTCAGCACTAGTCTGGGGCTCTCCTAAAGCACCCTGTGTTTTTCTTGGAGTTTCAGTAAAACTATTTAAAAATATGTGGTACGTCTCCGCATCAGGATCGCACTCGCGGCGTGGATTTTTAATAAAAATGTGAAACAAAGACAGGCTAATATGAGCAACCGAGGCCGCGTGATGATTACAACCCACGCAATACACAACCAACACCTTCAAACAATTCCACACCATTTAAAATGCACAAGTAAATATTACTGTTGTTTTTTATTAAATTATCTGTATATTCTTTTTTTTTTTTTTTTTTTTTTGAATAGGAGAGGTACAAAAAATAGCACTCTCGAACGCATGTGACATTTCAAAATAACACCAGGACACATTTGGAAGTTAGTAAAAAAAAGAAAAATCCCACAAGCATATTGCATACATTATAAAGCTAAAATAATCCCATTCATAGCCCCGTCATGGGATCCGTTCTTCTTTATTATGAATTATTATTAGTCTTCTGTCGCTATAATAAATAGTCCCGCGCGGCGAACTTTAGGGTCGAATCCAGGTGAGACAAGAAAAAAAAAAAAAAAAAAAAAAAAAAAAAAAAGTTCCCATTTGCATAATTCTACACATTGTAATTTCGGGGTTCGTTACCACGTGACCTTTCGGGGCGCCTTCCCTCCTCGGAACGATCCCAGAGCGGGAGGGTCCCCGCGGGCTACTGGTAGCCCAGGCCGGGCGCCGTGGTCAGCCTCTGACCGTACAGCGCGTACGGGGAGTAGTAGGGCCCCGTGGCGGCGGGCACCGGCACCGGCACCGGGCTCTTGGGGTACGGGTGGTAGCGGCCGGCGAGTCCGAGGGCGTGGTGCGGGCTCCGCAGCGGGGCGGCGCCGGCGGGGACGTGCATGTGGCAGGCCATGGCCGCGGCCAGCGTGGAGGGGGAGCCCGGGTACCCCGCCACGAGCTTGTCGGCGGCGGCGAAGGCGGTGTGCGTGCGCAGGTGCCCCAGCAGCTCCTCGGACGTGGCGAAGCGCTTGTCGCACGGCCCGTTGGCCGACACCCAGTTGCAGGCGTGGGGCAGCGGGTCGTTGGGCAGCATGAAGCCGTACGGGTAGAGCGTCGGCGGCGAGGGGTGCACGCCGTGCAGGGCGTGGGACGGGTACACCAGCGGGTATCCGGGCTTCAGGGCGGCCGGGTCGTGGCCGCCGGCCCCGGCGCAGTGGTAGCTCAGGCAGTAGGGGTCCCTGCAGAGGCTGGCGGACACGATGGAGGGGGGCGAGGCGCCGGACAGCGGGCTGGACCCCGCCTTGCCACAGCCCAGCGAGAACTGGGCGCTCAGCAGCGGCCCGCCGGGTTTGGTCGGGTCCAGCGACACCCCGGGCGGCAGGAAGGGCTGCGGGTACCCGGCGTAGGCCCCCGCCAGGCTGCCGGGGTAGGGGATGCCGGTGGGGGGCAGGGGGAACACCGTGTGTCCGGGCCGGTAGGGGGACACGGGGGCCACCAGGCCGGAGCCCAGGCCGGCCGGACTCGCGTCGGACGCGGGCGGCGCCTTGGACGCGGCCTCCTGGTGCGGGTTCGAGTCCCCGCCGGACGTCCTCTCGGGCGCGCCGCCCTCCTTTTTATCCTCGCGTTCCGCCGGCTTGCAGTCCGACGGCAGGGGCGAGGCGGAGGCGCAGGAGTTGGGGCTCCCCGTCCTGGGGGTGAACGGCCGGCAGGTGGCGCTAGGTACGCGGAAACAGGCCTTGTCTCCCGCGGACGCGGCCGAGGACGGCTCCTTCTTGTCCGCGGACTTGGCGTAGGGCTTGAAGCTCGACTTGTCCTCCGCGCCGATGTCGCTGATCTTCAGCGGGCCGCACTTGGGGTCCTTGTCGCCAGATCCACCCGAGGCCGCCGAGGCGAGTTTGGACGAGGACGGGGGGTCCGGCTTCCCGATCTGGGAGCATGTTTGCGCCAAGAGGGCGAGGGGACTTTTCTTGGCGTCCAGCTGCGACGAATAATGAACACAGATGAATTATTACGCGTTATGTCGGACAGAATACACGTTACATGGGAAAGGAACCGAAATGTCCGGTTTGGTGCCAGCGCGCTTTACGCACGGAACCAGTTTAGTGGTTCGTGGGAGAAATGTTAAAAATCGTCTCTAAAAAACCGCCGTGAATTGTGGCGACGGCTCAGTGGGGGACGCTCACCTCGATGGGGCTGATCGGGGTGGAGGGGAGCGGCTGGAGGTACTCCGGGTGCAGAAGGTGTCCGGCCCGCGCCGTCAGCATTTTCACCGCCCGGATGGGGAGACGGTTCGCCTGTCGCACGGGGTCCGCCGGGGACGCCAAGTGAGCGAGTCGCTGGCCGCTGTTGGTCTCCCACGCCGGACTGTCGCTGAGGTTGTTCGGGGCGGACGCCGGGGGCGACGTGATCATGACCCAGCTGTCATTCGGGGCGTAAAACGACGCGCGTCGGTGGCGACCGAGGAACGAAAAATCTCGTAGGGTCCGCCGGGGGGTCGCGGAGGCGTCGGGTCCGCAGACGAAGCTCCTCAGCTCCGCATGGTCCTGGCAGAAGGTCCCGTTGCAGCTCCGCGCGTCTCGGACTCCGACTCCGGGTCTGGCTGGGCGCTGCGAGTCGGCGGCGGCTTCCTTCCAATCAGAAGGAGCTCGGAGGCGATTGGCGGACCGGTGGGGGGGGGGGGGGGGCGTGACGTTCCACTCGTGTCCCACCCCCGCCCTTTCAGAGATTTTAAAGGGACAAATCCACGTAACCGCGCGTAATTACGCACGAGGTTTAAAATTCACTTCGAATGTTCCATAAATGCAAATTCCCCATGTAAAGGTGACTCGTTTTTTCCCCTCCCTGATTGATGACGGGGTGGCTGTTTTCGGCAACGCCCGTCAGAACCCGACGCGGGGTTTTTGAGTTATTAGGGCGCACAAGGGCGACCATAAATTCCCCGCGTCAGCCGAGAACTCCCTTTATTGTCTGAATGATGGATCGCGGCGCGCACCAGACACCAAATACGCGGCATTATCCCTTAATGGGAACACATTTTTCCCCCGTGCCATATTTCATGACATTTAAATAGAAAGTTCGAAACCCGCTATCTATATTTCTCGTCCCTGGCATGTTTATGAGCGGGTTCCTTCATGCAAATATGATTATTTACTGCTCTCCGCGCTGCGCCTCGTATTTCCAGTCGGAACCGAGCTGACGACTCCATTAAAAGTGGATAAATGTAAATTGACCAGAACTAGAACAAAACGTCTTCTGCTCACCGACACCGAGAATTGGTTTGATTTTTATTTCAGAGAGATTCGAGACTTGTTGACACCAGGCCTTTTCTGCTTTTAGACTCAGCTTCAGGTTGTAAAACGCTTTTCAAAAGGACAGCCAGTATCCCAGAGGCTTATTACTTGTGTAGACACCAAGTTTTTTTTATTATAAACCATACCTCACTATCATATAATTTTTAGAACATACCTCAGTATTCTATCATTTCTACACAACATACATCACAAGCTTATAATATGTAGAGAAGATACCTCAGTATCCTTTTAATATTACATCAGAAGCTTATAATATGTATAGAAAATACATCAGTATCTTTTAATTTTTAGAACATAACTCAGTATTTTATTATTTCTACAGCACATTCATCAGAAGCATATAATATGTAGAGAAGATACCTCAGTATCATATAATTTGTATAGAACATACCTCAGTATTCTATCATTTCTACACAACATACATCAGAAGCGTATAATATGTAGAGAAGATACCTCAGTATCTTTTAATTTTTAGAACATAACTCAGTATTTTATTATTTCTACAGCACATTCATCAGAAGCGTATAATATGTAGAGAAGATACCTCAGTATCATATAATTTGTATAGAACATACCTCAGTATTCTATCATTTCTACACAACATACATCAGAAGCGTATAATATGTAGAGAAGATACCTCAGTATCTTTTAATTTTTAGAACATAACTCAGTATTTTATTATTTCTACAGCACATTCATCAGAAGCGTATAATATGTAGAGAAGATACCTCAGTATCATATAATTTGTATAGAACATACCTCAGTATTCTATCATTTCTACACAACATTCATCAGAAGCGTATAATATGTAGAGAAGATACCTCAGTATCATATTATTTATATAGAACATACCTCAGTATTCTATCATTTCTACACAACATACATCACAAGCTTATAATATGTAGAGAAAATAAATCAGTATCATATTATTTATATAGAACATACTTCAGTATTCTATCATTTCTACACAACATACATCACAAGCTTATAATATGTAGAGAAGATACCTCACTATCATATAAGTTTTAGAACATAACTCAGTATTTTATTATTTCTACACACCATACATCAGAAGCGTATAATATGTAGAGAAAATAAATCAGTATCATATTATTTATATAGAACATACCTCAGTATTCTATCATTTCTACACAACATACATCACAAGCTTATAATATGTAGAGATACCTCACTATAATATTATTTTTAGAGCATAACTCAATATTTTATTATTTCTACAGAACAATCATCAGAAGCTTATAATACGTAGAGAACATACCTCAGTATCATATTATTTATATAGAACATACCTCAGTATCCTTCTAGTTCATTTCTAGTTCCGAAGCGTATTTCTTCTGAACATACCTCAACAGACGATAAACATTCTGTTTTCTGTTTAAAACTTGTTTAATGTGCTCGGTGACACCGTAGTTTCCTTTTTATTGGTCCATCTGCGTTGCTTTAATGCTAAATGCGACAGGATTGGACAATCTGGAATGCTTTGTGCTTTTTGGTTTGATCTCTGGCCATTTCATTTTCTCTGCGGCTGAGCAGGTTCCAGCGATCACTCACTGAACATTTGGTGGTGAATGAATAATAAATTTGCATTAATGCGCAGCACTTTATAACCGTTCTGACCCGGACTGTCTCATCCGCCATGTTAAAAACGCTCGTTTTTTTACAGTCGTCTTAATTAACTGTGAGGACGAATGGTGGTGGTGGTGACGGTGAAGGCGGGGCCACTCTGGCATCTGTTGCCGCCATGACACAGATTCACGGTTTACGTATAATTTTTCTGTATTAGTGAAACGGATCTTCTTGCAGCGCGTCATGTTTATGTCCTCACCGCCGTTCCCAGTGGTCCCAGTGGTGGAAGCAACATTTTTCACCGTCACCCAACCCCCCCACCTTGGACCAGGTGCTGTTGTTGGTTTCATGCCTCCCACAGGGCCCCAGCCAGTCCTGGGTGAGGATCCTGGGGGTCGCGGGGCTCCTGTTGGTGTAGGCATGCATGGATCCCGACCTCGTCGGGGTCACCGCACAAGCACGTGTTTACAACCATAACTTTGCGGCTAATGCCGGAGCAAGAGGAACAAAGGGTTCCTGTGACACGATGTGCTGAATTACCGTCCTGCCAGGGGACAAAGGAACTTGTCATTCGATCGGCCCGACGCGCCGACTTGATCTGTGAGGTGCTATTGTCTCGAACCCCTTTCTTGACCTGTCGGGCAGCAGAAAGTGCTTAGTGAGCTCTCTCGTCTCCGCTCTGTCACTCCGCGTCTGTTCTTTTTCATTTCTTTTTTTATTCACTTTGCTCTCAAGACTGTCACATCAGTCCTGGACAACGAAGGGCCCTGGACAACCTGGACGACGGAGGGCCATAATGAAGCCGCGCGTGTTACGCTGCGGCGCGTGGTCGTGTCACGCGTGGAGTGCATTAATCACGGGCGGCCCGTTGGGTTAAATGAGGCTTCGCTCTGCAGAAACTCGAGCACTTTGATGTGTGGAGTTCCACCAATTTGCAGCATTTGCCTCGCCTGAGCGCGAGTCGGTGTGACCGCGGTGTGAACGAGTGCCAGTTTATTAAACCTTTGTAATTGGTTTGATGATTTAACGATCCCCACAGGACTGTATGGCCGCTCGAAACCGAGCCTCACAATCGGCTCGTGAAAAGATAAATTCCTCTGGAAATCTTATCCCATGTTTAACTGGCTCCAGCCAAGTAAATATGTTCTGCTTAATGTTTGTTGAGAACATACCTGGAGATGTACCTCAGAACACTACAATTGTTCATAAGTAACCATCTCAGTATGTTATTAGTCATACCTCAAAAGAGGTAGTATTTTTTTAGAACATTCTTTAGTAGCTTATTATTAGCAAAAAGCTCAGTAGATTTTTAATTGCTAAGAAGCTAAGAACATTTTTTTTTATTAATTAAATCAATTGTTCAATCTACTGCGCTTTTTACATTGTACATTGTCACAAAGCACCTTACATTTACATTACATTCAGTATGACAGAACATTTACTATTGTATCAGGGAATACGTTTTTGGCTCCCTGGGGTTACCTGTTGAAGCTAGCGACCCAGGACCCTATGATTTGACATATGGGACAAGTTGGTGCCGCCAGCGGGAATTTGGAAAACCCGGAAAAACCCGGAAAGCTGGGAAATGCATGCTAACATGCTAATTTATCAACATACTTCAAACGTCACCAAATTTAACGTGATGCATCTTGGCAACGCCCTGTTAGAATTTTTGACATTAACGTGCTAGCATTAGCATGCTAACTTGCTAATTTTTCAACATGTTCCAAACCTCACCAAATGTAACATGACGCATCTTGGCCACACCCCCTTAGCATTTTTGACGTTATCGTGCTAACATTAGCATGCTAACATGCTAGTTTTTCAACATGTGCCAAACATCATCAAATTTCACGTAACCACCTGCTCCTTAAACTACTTAAATAACACCACCTGATTTTACGGCTGTCACCAGCCCTGGAGGCCACGCCCGCTGCTGTGACAAACGTTTGGACAGGCCCATCAAAATTTCCTCTGGAATTTTGGTTTGTAGTTAATTTTATTAAAATTTCATTTTTCCATGTATTGCAGCAGTTCCTTTGGTTCTCCCTACAGCGTCCTGATGGTTTTGATGGCCTGCTAATTTAACCGGTGACAGACGTTGCTTTTTACTGTGGGTATTAGACTTTCAGAAGGAATGACATGAATCTTGACTGATTTATCCTTCACTCAGCGAGAAATAAAAAAAGTCCCTCGCCGAACCTCTGGGCTGAAACCGGTGTCAAAGAGAATTACCCATAATAAGCGTGTGGGACAGAGTATTTCGGATATGCCTCTGTTCTGGCAGCTTTGATACAATTTGCAGGAGCTTAAAACATCTCAGCATGGAGGAGTCGATGCGAAAGGTGTGGCGTGGGGAGCCGCGATAGGCCCGCTTCAAATCTGAGCGCGGAGCCTGGAGATTAAGCCGTCCACCGCTTGCCCCCAGGTGGGCACCGGAGCTGGCAGGCTGCGGTCATGCTGTACGTCTGAATTACGCTCAGCTTCCTCCTCAGCTGCTCGTGGAACCAATGCCTGGAACAGCCCAGACAGCCCGTCCTGACAGCTGCCACATTATTGTCTTAAGAACTTTTCGGAAACTCCCGGCAGGCCCGTCATCTCTTGGGAGAAAAATTCTTCTGCTTTGGACTCAAATCCTCAGGGGGAAGGACATTAAAGGTGCGTTGTTGGTTTCGGGGAAGTTGGAAAAATCCCGTTTAACTGTTTTAGTCTGTTGGTTGAAGCGAACGCGTGGATTAACGTTGCATCTTGCGACTGTAACTTCGATGAAGGCTGCATGCTTGGATTCATTTTTGTAAAGATTTGCCTTTATGCGAGAAATACGTTCACCTCTAGATTTTATCTGTCACTTCATCTTCTTGCGAACCACCTAGAACGCGGTTCTACCACCAACTGTGAGGCTAAGCAGGAGAAAGGGGTGGACGGGCCTCGGGATGAACGTCTGGACGAATGATTAGCTTCATCTCGGCTTTTCAAAATGAATGTTCTTACCACGTCTCACAGCCGGGATTAAGGATTACCTGGAAGGAGGCGTCCATCAGGATTTCGGTTCCGGGGGGGTGGGGTTCTGCAGACGTTACTGGAGGGTTATTAGAGAACCTCGTTGAGAGACACACTGGTGGTCCCTTGTGCCACATTGTTGAAATATTTCAGCCAAAAGTCAAGACTGGTGCGAGGATGCAAAGTTCTTCAGAAGGACCGAACTTTTGATGGAAACAGGCGCGCTTCCCTCCAAACGCTGAATATTTGATGAATTTCTTAAATGCGGCATGCATAATTCAGACGCTAAACACGTAATTAAGCTCTTGTGTTGTGATGTTTTATTAATGGTCATTTTAGCGGCGCGGGCCCGGTTTTTCTGTCATGTCGGCGAAGGCTGGCGTGGTCCCGCAGACACCCACCACTACTCGTGGAAGAAGTGATTCCATCTCACGTGTGGGCCGGTGTGGGAGAACTTGGGAAGGTTGAAGATCAGATAAATTATTGCAGTAGCAATGGTTCGACTCCTGGCTGGCTCGTTCTTGGGGCAGTGGTGGCCTAGCGGTTAAGGTCCCGATCCGCCAAGGTGCCACCGAGGTGCCACTGAGCAAAGCACCGTCCCCACACACTGCTCATCAGGGTGATGGTTAAATACAGAGGACACATTTCACTGTGTCACTGTGTGCTGTGCTGCAGTGTAGGACAATCGCTTCACTTTATCTTTTTAAAATGGCCGACCTGGCCATTTTCTGTATTGTGTGTTCATTTGTTAAAATCACAAAACAGCCGAATGGCCGAGCTGCTGCTCTGGGTCTGGACGGGGGACGATGTACGCCGACTTTCGGCGTGTTTCCCATCAGCGACGAGACGGCGGTCAGCCCGCAGAGCTGCACGGGGAGGGATTTCATTTAAAGGGGATTAGATCAGGATGAGGCGAAGCGTCCCGGGTTCGGCTTCTCGTGGTGACTTGTAGGCGACCCTGCACAATAAAGGAAGACCAGCAGAGAGAACAGAACAAAGTCAAATCTGAGGTCTTCTCACGTCCTGTACTGCCATGCTGTAAATCAGAGACGTAAATGATCCAAAATAATTTCAGGGTGGGCGGTTAAAATAAGTAAACCGGCTTCTGGCTCAGGGAAACAGACCGTACGTTCTGGCGCTAAAATGAATTATTAAGTTTGCGGTGAACCCACAGCCCGGGGTAAAGAAGGTGATCCCCCCGAAGAAGCCTAAATCTGTCCTGCTTTTCAGAAATATCGATTCCGGCCCCCGGTGCTGGCATGCCATCAAGGCTAGAACCACGCATAACTGACAACTTCTGACTTTTTTTATAAGCCACTGTTTGAAGTTATAAAAACCAGAGGAGGACAGACAGCATTTATCTTCCAGATCAGCCAGAAAATCTCCAGCGAGGGTTTTAAGGGTGGAAGCCAACCAGTCTGCTGCATTAACCGGAATTTCGGAGGCATTTTTCACTCCAAGTGTATTTTATCTTGTAAGTGTACAAATCTAAATACACTAGTAGTTCACTTCTATTATTTCTTTCCCACAAATTCATCAGGAAGTCCACACCTCTATACAAAAGTTGAACTACTACGTCAGTGCTTCTTGGGACTGTAAAATTTATTTGTTAAGTGTATATATAAGTTAATATATTCGCATAATGTTAGTTTAGATTATGGAAGTATTCTTTTAGAGGAGTACTATACAAGTTTGCTACAAGTTAACAATCATTTCTTAGTTATTAAAAATGTAAACCTAGTTGTTATGGTATAATAGGATATACTGCTAACCATGCTTGGAGTTTTGAGTGTGCTAATTTACAACTGCATGCAAAATATACTTCATTCTAATGAATAAGAATGGTAATATATTGTATAATAGCTTATATTGAAGATATATTTATTGTCATATACTTACATGTTTATATATTTGTTAACATTAGACAGGTGTCCTTGAGTGTAATTTAGTACCGATGTCTATGCTGAGAACATAATAAATGTACATTAGCAATTTAGGAGAGAAGTTATTTAAATGTTTATTAATCTTCCGAACCTGTTACCTGCACTGCTCCGTCATTGGTTCAATGCGCTGGAGCAGGGACCCTGTGCTATGTATAGTGATGCAACCTCAGAACTTTGGTGCACATCTGGAAGGGGGGCTTTGTTTTCCATGACCTGTTGTGGGACATCAGCGTTGACAGCAGACTTCAGAGCGTCGTGGTCCTCAGTCTATAAAGCAGGTGTGAACGTGAAGCCTGTTTTTGGGCTGCATTATGGTGGCCTGCCTTGGAGGTCTCAGACCAAAGTGGGCGGTTCCAAGCTACCGGCACTTTTTGAGGTTTCTAGAAGAGCCCATGTGAATGAAATAAACTGTACCGTATGGGAGTAGTAATGAATCCTAAATGCTAAATAAAACCCCGATGAAGCATCTGTAACAAAACATCACCTTGAAGGTTCCACGTCTTCATGGAAGGCCTGGGACGGAGACGCCGGCTCACTCTCTACTGGCAGATCCATGGCGGCTGCAGATACGGCGTCGTAGAAACCCCGTCTGGAGGCCTCGGAGGTCCTCTCACCTCCACTCTCATTACCCGACTGAGTGGATATGCGTGTTTCGGAGCGGGCGGCCATGCAAAATGCAACGCTGCTCACCGCGAGGAAAGAATGGGAGCAGCGTGAGTGACGATCGCAGCAAATTATGCAAAGCCTGTCTGTTTTCCTGTCAGCCGTGGCGGGGGCGGAGGAACCAGCGAGAGCCACAACGTCCTTTAACCGCGGGCCTAAAACCGTAAACCTGCCGCTTGTTTCCGAGCATGACTGGGCCTTTTTACAACAGGAGAAGATCAGCTGACATCTCTGGTTTATGCATGCTTTAGATAAAGTTTTTTTTACTAGTCTTACACCTTGTCCTCGCCCACATATTTGTATGGACAGCAAAACGCCTCTTTTGTGAGAGTTTTGACATATTCGGAGAGTCTCTATAATTCTGTATGAAACTGCTCCCCATTACTTCGCTTTTTGTTACAATCGTGACTGACATTGATCAATAAATTGTCATTAGCACATTAAAAACTGATGCACGTGGATGAAATGCGCATGTAAATAGGAGCACGGTGATTTATGACCTGGCGGCGAGCTCAGCCGCAGAGGCCGCCCCCCGACGTGGCCGACCTGAGGTCAGTGAGGAATCTCGGCCGGGGGGTGGGGTGGGGGGGGGCTGCATTCAAGGTCCTCTGACCGTAAAGTCGGACGGGATGATTCTCTCTGATCCCTGACCGGCGGTGTCCACCGTAGCGGGGCGGCCCGGCCCTGACAAACTGCCTTCCTGCAGCCGTAACTTAAACCACCCCCCCATTTCCCTAAAATGAGGTCATGTAACCCTCCCGTGCAGCAATGGCTTTTCGCTCCGAAATAAATTACTGTACGTTTCATTTCCCTCCCTTTCATGGGTTACTGTTCAAGTCAGCATTGTTCCGAAGCGCTTTTCCAGGGGTGTCCTGGCGGTTAAGGAAGCGCCCCCGTAATCGGAAGGTTGGCGGTTCGAATCCCGATCCGCCAAAGTGCCACTGAGGTCCCCTTGATGAAGGTCCCGCCCTCATACACTGCTCCCGGGCCCCCGTCATGGCGCCCACTACTTACCAAGGGTGACGGTTAAATGCAGAGGACACGTTTCACTGCATCACCGTGTGCTGCGCTGCAGGGTTTCACAATGACAATCGCTTCACCTTCACTTTAATGACACGGGGCTTTCGATAAAGGCGCCGCATTCATGCCCTCACAAAGCAAGTGTCGAAAGTCTTAGTAGCAAAAGTTATAGCTCGGGATTAAACAACATTTCACGAAAGCGAACCTGGAACTTTTAGCAGCTGACACCAAGCTGAAGGTCTGCGGCATGTAAATGGGAACATCCTCACCCCCCCCCCCCCCCCCCCCCCCCGCCCCCAACATCTTCACACCTTTTTAACGGTGGAAATCAGAACAGCGTTAGCCTCATTAGCCTATGCGACAGGAAGCGGCCCCGCCGGGCGACGCCTCCAACAAACGGCCCCCTGTGTCCGTCCCAGCGGCCGCCTGTGTTCTCTGGCTCGGCCAGCGGCCCGGCACCTCGGCCCTGTAGTTGTCCAAATAGGGGTTCACACCGGGAGCCCCACATCAAACAAGTCGGCGGAGAGGCCATTGGAAAGCGCGCCGCGGGGTGCCGTACCCCGTATTTATTTATTCTGCACGTATGAAAATGTCAGGCCTGCAGTTATATCTTCTTCTCATCCCGCAATCGCTACGCCGCATGATCGACGGTGGAAGGTCCGTTTTGGGCTTCATGCGAGGTGCTGCCCGCAGTCGCAACACAGTGAAAGTGAAGTGATCGTCATTGTGATACACAGCAGCACAGCACACGGTGCACAGAGTGAAATGTGTCCTCTGCATTTAACCATCACCCTTGGTGAGCAGTGGGCGGCCATGACAGGCGCCCGGGGAGCGGTGTGTGGGGACGGTGCTTTGCTCGGTGCTTTGCTTCCTGAACTGCTAGGCCCCACAGCTCCAGAAAGAGGGTTGAACTTTTCCCAGCCCTGTGTCTGTGTGTGTGTGTGTGTGCGTGCGTGTGTGTGCACTTTTCCAGGAGCCGCAATGCATCACCATTTTATTACCGCCATGAAATACTTTAGCGCATACGTTCAAGAGTGGACGCTGTGTGCAAAAGCAAATAAGCTTTGGAGGAGGTTCGGGCCCGGGCCGCGATAAAATTTACAGCTTTAGCATTTACCCTGCAGCCATTATTCACTCGGCTGCTGCCCTCAACCCGGGCCCTGATCAGGGGCCCGCCGTGACCCGCCGATGACCTGCAGCCATCATGTGGCTTCACTGGCCTGGGACCCTCTCTATGACAGACATAGAATTGTTATACTGTGAGTAAAATGATCAAATGGAGGGTGGCGTGTCCTCATTAGAATAGAGTTCCCGTAAGCTGTCTATGGTCCTGCGGTGGCTAGAAATGGTGATGGGTGTAAAGAGAACTTTGGTTATTCTGCTTCACCGTTCAGAGAGCGGCAGCTCAGACCTGGAATTCGTGAACTTATGACGTCATAAGGGGAAAGGTTACATCCAGTTTCTCATGCTTTTCTTGCCTAAATTCCTGAGAATTCCCTGGCCCTCTCATAAAACATTATCTCCACCGACCGCCATGGCTTCCAAACGTGAGAAGCATTGTAGTCGCTCGCTGACTGGATGTAAAAATGAGCACAAATTAATTTTTTAGTTCCGTCACGCAAGACTCTGAAGAACCAGCAGGTTCACTTTCACGACTTCTGGTCTGCGGCAAACATCGTGGTTGTTGTTGACTGGTGTTGACGAGGTCAATTCCGCGAATGTCCCCTCAACTTTTACTGGTGACTTTTTACTCCTCGCCCCGCCTCTCCTCCTCATTAGCATTTAAAGCTACAGACACTGGAACGGCACGTCCTGGGAAATGTCATTGAAAAAGTGAAAGTGAAAAGTGAGTGAAAGTGAAGTGATCGTCATTGTGATACACAGGAGCACAGCACACGGTGCACACAGTGAAATTTGTCCTCTGCATTTAACCATCACCCTGAGTGAGCAGTGGGCACCATGACAGGTGCCCGGGGAGCAGTGTGTTGGGACGGTGCTTTACTCAGTGGCACCTCAGTGGCACCTTGGCAGATCGGGATTCGAACCGGCAACCTTCTGGTTACGGGTCCGCTTCCTTAACCGCTAGAACACCACTGCCCCGTGGGACTAGGGTGGTAGTAGCCTAGTGGGTAACACGCTCGCCTATGAACCAGAAGACCCAGGTTCAAACCCCACTTACTACCATCGTGTCCCTGAGCAGGACACTTAACCCTGAGTGTCTCCAGGTGGGACTGTCCCTGTCACTACTGATTGTAAGTCGCTCTGGATAAAGGGCGTCTGGTAATTGCTGCAAATGTAAATGATCAAAGTTACTGTAATTCTGCAGCAAGAGACTTCAGATACAGTATTAGGGGACCAACAAGATTGATAAAAAAGCTATAAATTAAAATAGAGGACCTTTAATTGTTCCCATTTTACATAATTCCGCTGCAATTTTTGATTACATTCGATTAAAATAGAATCTATAACATATTACAATTTCTCTGTTAAATGTATTCTTTAAAATGTAAATTTCTTTTAAGGATAAATGATATTGTTTTCTCTTTATTTGTAGAAAGATTCTGAATAAATAAGTCTGATTGAAGTATAGAGAAAAGCATTTTGTACTTGGGAAATATATTTAATTATTCAACGATAATGCAAACATATTGCTGTTCCGTACTTTTATGTCATAATGACATTTTTCAGAGTGCTGGGCCAAATGGTTTCGGGCCACGTGGTTCAAAAGCGCGTGAAATCTTAAAAAAATTTGAACTTTTATAAAATACTCAGTTGTCATCAAAGTCGTCAAGTCGTTTATCCTTCAGGATTCCTTCAGAATGAGAAGATGATGGATGAATTTGCTGTAGAGGGTTATAACTTGGAAGTGGGGTTAATAGTCTGTGGAGGGACACCTGCTATAATTGCTCCTAAGCCGCCGTGAGGGGCTTTGATCCGGCCGACACGTTGACTGCATTTAGCAGCGGCGCGGTGGCTAATCCTTCGCTTAACTCCGCGTTGGTCCGCGGCACCGCCAGGGGCCTGTCCAAGGATAAAGCTGCTCATCACCCAGCCGGCTCTGACAATGGGGGACACCGCGGGGGGGCGGGACTTCAAAGGAACGCACTCGTTTGCATGTCAACCTAATGTCTCCTCGCTAATGTCACTCCGCTCGGGAAGCCCTCCTGACCTTCTCGGCCTGCGGAGACACACGCCGCGGCAACAATGGCTGGATCTGTGCGCCGTCAGCTGACGAGGAGCTCGCGGTGTCATGAGCGGCCCTGCGCCGTGAACTCGGCGTGAACCGCCTCGGGCGGCGATAGCCATCTCGCCGCAGAAAGAGGGGAACTCTGTTAGGACCCGGCAGTGGGTGGGTGTCACAATGGTGGCTTTGAAGATGGTATCGGCCTGGTTGCTGATTTACTCTCACAAATGCTGTCAAGCCCTCCTGCTCACAGAGGGAAAGCGGATTTTAATGTTTAATAGACCTTTGACTGAGTAGAATAACAACCGCGTTCTTTTTTTCTTTAATAGTCTTTGCTCGCAGATTGATATCAGTAACATTGATAATGAAGGTCGTTCATTATTAATCACATGTCTGCAGTATATTATAGCGTTTTATCACTTGCGAGAGCTGTGGAAATATTTAGTCAATCATTGTTGCTCTGTTTGCTTGGACTGGCTGGGAAAAAAGGCCCGAAAATGATGTTCACGTATTTTATTACGTTTAACGGTCAACCAAAATATTGTACTTCAGACCCTCCACTCCAGAATGGATCTGGACTCACAGATTTAATCGTACTGTAATTTACAGAAATTACGCACAACGCAGCCCAAAACGTTTAATACTGTAACCCTCTTATTTCACTGGTCATTGCAAACAATGAGTATATAGGATGTATACATCAAAATAATACACCGCTCTCCTCCTCGTCCCGCCTCTCTCTTCCTCATTAGCATTTAAAGCTACAGACACTGGAACGGCCTGTCCCAGGAAATCTTATTGTGGGACTAGGGTGGTAGTAGCCTGGTGGGTAACACACTCACCTATAAACCAGAAGACCCAGGTTCAAATCCCACTTAACCCTGATTGTCTCCAGGGGGGGACTGTCCCTGTAACTACTGATTGTAAGTCGCTCTGGATAAGGACGTCTGATAAATGCTGCCAATGCAAAATGCAAAAGAATGATGTGAACATTCTTATAGTCGTATTTTTGCTTTTTATGGATAACTCACTGGCTTCTCTCATCAGGAAGTTTCGCTGGTGCCAACTACCTCCTACAGGAAGTAGATGAACTTTATCCGGAAAGTTGCTGGAAGCATCTTACACAGAGGTGTTAAATGTAGTTTTAAAAAGTAGAAAAACGGCGCTAAACGGGTCCAAGAAAGTTGTAACCACGCTAGCCTGAGCCGGAATGAATTTTTGGGGTCTGACGCTGGCTAGCTGCTTCGGTTTCGCTTCCTTTGGTCCACGTTTCGTGTTCCCAGAGGCGGAATTTTGTGCGGGCGCTGCCTGAGCTGGGGGCCGACGGCGATGCTAATTTAGAAGAACGACGCCTTCGTTTGGGGCCCGGCCTGTTTGTTAGCGTAATGCGCTCTCCTGGCCCTCCACCAAACGGGCTCGCCGCGAAACATCTGGAATGTGTGGCTTCTGTTAATTAGTCATTTCATTTCATTTGTGATCCATCTCACGGCGATCCATCACGCAACGTCCCGGGCGAGCGGGATAACGAGGGGGGGGCGCGGCGAGGAAGGTGACTCGTGCGGCGGGGATGATGGAGCGCCGGAGGATTCATCTCAGGCTGTCTGCCAGCTGGACCTTGGCGCCGGAAGTCCGCCGAGGGCCCGGCGGCGCCGCGCCACTTTCCGTGTAAAAGTGCGCCTGTCCCGGACATGACGGCGACAGCATTAGCGGCGCCATTAAGACGCGTAGCGTGGTTTGTTGGGAAACGGTTTGAGGGATGACAAGGCGGGTTCCGCTGCGATATTAATTACACGCCGCCAACGGAATACAGAATGGGGACAGTGTCCAGAGAGACACGGAGACGGCAGGTTGTTATTCCAGCAGCAGCTGCAAATAATCAGCTCACCTGGCGTGTCGCGTAATGAAAAAACGACAGATTTCCTTCCACGGCTTTATACTGATCTTTGCTCCAAATGTGTTGAACTCGCAGGTCAAGGGTCAACCAGCAGTGACCCTGCACGTTTTCACTTTCAGCCAATTCTTTACTCGAAACATCAATATACAACCTTTTCCGGGCGTGGTCATGATTGTGGGTGGATACCTGGTCATTAAATCCTCCAGAACGAGGGTGTATGACAGCTGTCAATCATGCATACAGGCTCCTCCCCTTATACAAACATACCCAGAAATAATTACACGCCAACATCTCCGATCATCAGATCATCATGAAGTACAGAGAAAATGAGCCCCACAAAACATTTAGTTAAAATACAGAACCTGTTTAATGTCGTTGATGATAATTAAATGTTTGATTGCATTGATATTGGTAAAGACTTCAAAATATTACCAAAATTTTGTGTTCCAAACCAAGGAATTGACAAAGACAGAAAAGACGCACTACGGCGAATGTTTTGTCGCGCTCGCCACTTTTTCAGCGCCAGCGTGGGTTTCGGTGCAATAAATCCTACACGTGTAATATGAAAAGGAGCCATAAATAAAAGGACGCCCCCTCGCCCGGTGTCTGCAGTTTCGTTACGAGTTGCTTATGCGGGGAAACGTGGCAACGTTTGTCTCTCCTCGGCCAATAAATAATTGAAACATATGGCATATTGGACCTTGAGTGTGTGACTTGAGGAACCGAGGTGTCAGCCCTTTTCCCCCTTTTACCGCGTTTTACACTTCCGTCCTGCATTTTAATCATTGCACCTTGAGCCTATTAGCATTTCCAGGCAAGCGAGTTCAAACCTGGTCCTGTTGTATTTTGTTGCTGCCTGGCGTGAAGTGAGGAGGTTCTCGGGCCGCTGCTGTGCTGTGGCTGTGGAGGTGCAGTGCCTGATGGGAAGGGATGATGTATGTGCTGGCTGTGTCCTAGGTCTCCTCTGGCCTTTTGTCATTAATCATGGCCATTAGAATTTTTTTTTTGTCCTTACAGCTTGCCTTCAGTACTGGGGAGACCCGGCACATTTTCTCCCTCTTCAATCCGTTCCTTCTTCTTCTACAGCCTTGTGCATTATGAGATGTGTTATCAAAATAAAAAGTATGTGGTAGTGAAAGTGTATGTGTGTGTGTGTGTATATGGACGCACCTTCTCATTCAACGTGTTTTCTTTATCTTCATGACCATTTACGTTGGTAGATTCTCACTGAAGGCATCAAAACTATGAATGAACACATGTGGAGTTCTGTACTTAACAAACCATCTGGACTGGGTTCAGGTCTGGTGACTGTGGAGGTCAGGTCTCCACTTTTTGTTAAGTCCATAACTCCACATGTGTTCATTCATAGTTTTGATGCCTTCAGTGAGAATCTACCAACGTAAATGGTCATGAAGATAAAGAAAACACGCTGAATGAGAAGGTGTCTCCACCCTTTTGGCCTGCACTGTACCACTGGGTGACTGGGTGTGTGATGTGTATTGCATGTGTGTTTCAGAATCTAGGATGAAGGATATTGTCACGGTAAGCAGTGCTGACGGAACTGCTGTCAGAAGGAGCCGGAAGGCTGTTAGTGCCGTGGATTGTGTTCCTTGTGCAGGAACCTGGAGGAAAAGGCCAATTTAGCTCAATGAAAATCATTGTATTGAATGGCGGCACCGGGTGCGCAACACATTTGTGTGGAATTAAGGTGCGTCCCACCGCTGTAGGCAGGCCTCGCAATCCATCATAATATCGTTTCAAATATCAATTTTTACCACCGCCCCGGAGAGCCAAGATTGATTTGGTCCAACTGGCGGTAATTGTTCAAAAAAAAATAAAAACCCACATAATTCAGATATCAAAAGCCAAATAGACAAGCCAAACAGCTGAGTGATGAGTAAATCATACATCTGCTGTTACTATTAGTGATTTTTTAGAATCTACTTGTTTTTTAGCCATCTATGCCCCCTGCAATATATTATCATTTGTTTTTGATGCATCAGAGCTGGGCAAGCGTATTGGTGGCCAGCGTTACGGTTCTTTATTCAAATCTTTATTCCCACTCACGTGTGCGCCCCTTTCTCGCCGCGAGGCGCTCTCCGTTCGACACTCTCACTTCGCCGACTGTACGTCTCCGTGTAATTCACTGAGAATTGAGCCACTCGACTCGACCCCCTTCATTTTAATTCTATTTTAAATCTGAGCCGGAATGGTTTAATATCGCACGAAAACGGGAATAATCTAAATGCATATCTAGAGAAAATGGTTTTAGGTGGCCATATTGATTTAATTCCGTCCAGGGGCGGTGATAATTAATTGTGCCACATCTCTGTTACTGAGTAAGTGATGATGGCTTAATCACAGTGCAGGAGCCATGTTATCCCCCCGCACTACTGGCATATTTAATACTCCATATGCACGTTCATAAAAGAGTATGTATTTTACACTTGATGAACTACAGATGTACGTGAGCGGTACATCTTTTGGTAACATCCCTCACTACGTTTTATGCCTTTTTCAACGCAACGTTCCAGGATATTAAGGTCTTTCATGCGACCCACATGCACTTAGATGGCACAGAGGTTAAAACGTCCTGCTCTAATAATTTAATCTCCAATGTAATATATCCTCAGATATGCTATATGGACATAAAGTATTTTCATTCTGAGGAGCATCCACACCTCCCTGAAGATGACCTGCAGGTTGGCTGTGTGGCCTTCCCAGAAGCCCTTTATCTACAAACGCAGGGGTCATTATTCCAGATCAGCCCAGTCCTTAATTCCTAAGTGCTATTGAGCAGATTTCTGCTGAGCCCTTGAGAACCGGCGGAAAACAGACGTCGCGAGCAACACAAAGCCTGGATGGAGGCCCCTCCTCCTCCAGAGCCCTTTACATCAGCGCTCAGCTCATCCGTGGCAGGAGGAGAGGTGAACTCGCCGAGTCGCTGGGCCCGAAGTTGATTTATGGGCCTGCCGAGGGGGTGAGGAACTCCAGGGCCGAGCGGCGGGTCCATCCCAGTGGCGTCTGATGTTGATTGGCTTTGTCCTGGGAGGTTGCTGCGGAGGGCCGAACATTAAGATTAAGTGGTGCTGTCGCGGCAGTGAGCGCTGCACTGCATCATGGGCCGTGGAGAGACAGCTGCGCCGGCTAATCCCTCATCACCAGGGGAGTCCTGCCAGCGGTGAGATATGTGCGGCCCGAGATAACCCTGCCGTACGTTCTGCTGAAGATCAGGAAGCTCGCTGAGCACCACCCCCCACCCAGATGCCCACTTCCGGAGACTTCCGGAGACTTCCAGAGACTTCCAGAGGCTCCCAGGGCCATTCCACCTCTTACCAACCATTTAGCATGGGCCGCTAGTAAAACATTAAGTCTTTCGGGGTGCTTACAGTTTGACAGATGGCATTTTGTACGATACGAACTCCCATCAGCGTAAAAATTAACAACAGCGCTGCCCAAAGAAGCTGCGAAATGTTCGTCTCGTGCAGTTAAACGAAGCGAAAGGCTCTCCGACAGCGGCGCTACGATTTTATTGGACTTGCAGATGGTCCGGGGTTTTAAAGAAGAAGGATGGCGCTCTTTAGCGGGTTAAATGAGTCGGTATTTATGTACCCGTTGAGTCAGCGTACTTTCTGATGCCGCCGCCGCGAGCTGATTGATGAGCGCCATCGTTTGCGAGGTATGGGGAAAAGAGAAAGCGAGGGATAAAATACCCGAGTGCAAGTGGTCATTGTTCATGTTCCGCTACTGGGCCTTTCTGGAGGACGAGAAGTTCTCCCCGAACCTCCCCTTCTCCCGCTTCTGTGGAGAAAGATATATATTCCGGCTGCCGCCGCCGCCGCGCCTGACCTCTGCGCCTCCGCCCGACAGTGATGTATTAGTTTTGCTGTCTCCTGCCATGTGATATCTTTAAAATTGTCACCTTGTTAAGTTTTGATTAATGCGACTCCATTTCGGCGGAGTAATTGGCTTGGCCCATTGTATAAAATAATCAGGGGCCCGTTTCGTAATGAGGGCGGGAGTCCGCGGCGAAGCCCACAACTGACAGTTATTAATGATTGTGATGATAAATCAGACGAGTTGGGCTAAATAAACGGAAAGAGAGGAAAAAAACAGAAACACGAAGGAAAAAAATATACAAGAATTGCGTGACATGGCAGCACACAGTTCAATAAAATATATCGCGGACATTGTCATAAGAGATAATGATCTCTTTTAATCGCTTTTAATCAGATCGGACAGTGTATGGTTAATGATGCACATTATCATTCAGTCAATCAATCAGTGCAAACTAGCCAAACAAGACTTACACACTTTACATGCAATTCATATACATTTTTTAATACATTTAAACCATGTTAAATGTCATTTGAATTACATAAATTATTAAAAAAAGAATGAATTGATAAAAAAATCAAAAATATGTATTTGATTTAATGTGCAGACTAATAAATGTAATAAATGTAATAATTCCAGATCATTTACATGCACAATCCTAAAATATTTAGTTATAAACAAACAAAACAAGATACAAGCTAAGCTAAAAATGACCCATCAGCATCCTTTCATGTCATCTGTATTGACATAACCCAGTAATCAACATGCATTTTTTATATATATCCTCATAAATTCTGCTTATTGCATCGCCTTTGAGGTCTGACTTTGATTGGCTTGACCTGAGAGGAGCAGGGAAAGTTCAGAACTGTACACAGTGGGCTCGCCTCGGCATCCCGCCACACTCGCGTCCCCTCAGCCCCCTGGAACGACCGCTTTCCACCCACGAAGATTCGCGGTCCCATCAGGGCGCATTGAAGTCCCCTCTGGTGCCAGCGAGTGTTACGCCGGCGCGAGCGCTGAGCGTCTTTGTCGGCTATTATTTCAATACGCCGCTGTGAGCTTCCCGGGCTGTCGCTCCGCCTTTGAGGCCCATGCGGCCTCCACCCCCTCCCCGTCTCCCTTTCCAGTTGGCTGTGTTGGTGCGTGCGTCCCCGCATTACGCCGCCCCGTTCCCAGTCGCCTCCTTCCTCCCTTCGTTCAAGAATTCTGACGTTGGATTCTCCGCATGTCGCAAATCGGCCAATGTTGGTGACGAATTCGTTGCAATGTCGTTTTGTCCTCGTGTCGCGTGTCTTAAAGACCCCACAGAACAGGAGTAAAGGATGCGTCACGCATCCCTCGGCCTGCCCGCGATGGGAGGAGGCGGTTCGACATCGGCCCGACGTGGTTCTTTTTCGTACAGAAGTTAGTCGCGAGCTCGACAAGGACCATCGGAGAACACCAGTGTTGATACCCGTCTCCCTAATAGGACGGGCCAAGCCAAGAAAGGATAAACCTCCCTCGTACTTCTTCTGCATAGGCTGCTAGTAGCCTAGCGGGTAACACACTCGCCTATGAACCAGAAGACCCAGGTTCAAACCCCACTTACTGCCATCGTGTCCCTGAGCAAGACACTTAACCCTGAGTGTCTCCAGGGGGGGACTGTCCCTGTAGCTACTGACTGTAAGTTGCTCTGGATAAGGGCGTCTGGTAAATGCTGTAAATGTAAATGCATTCTAAACGAAGCCCAACGACTGCTGACTTTGGCGTTGGACTTGGTTGGTTTGCGGAGCCGGCGTCTCCACCGAGGCCTGGCGTGACGTGCTAACCATCTGGCCGCGTCTTGTTTACAGTGCAGCGTGCCGGCTCGTGATTATTAATCATCCCCAATGCGAGGGCTTTAATTACTCCCTCCGTAGTCCCCCCCGACTGACCTTTCTCTGCGGGTCTCCGCGAGGCATAAATCATGGCGAGATCAACACTGGGGGAGGGCGGCTAACCCGGCAATGCGCGGAGAGACGATCGCGCAGCGCTCGATCAAAAGTCTGGACACACCCACTCACACATGCTCACAAAAAAAAAATCGAATAAAATATTCGTCCAGTTCCCCTGCATGTTCTGTTCCTGACAAGTTCGGCCTTATCAGGGCTCTTAGTTTTTAACTCACAATCTATAGCATAGTAAAGTAAAGTAAAGTCATTTATATTTCTTCCTTTTACTGACAACTACGGAGTGTCCCGGCTGAGGTTATAAAGTAAACGAACACAGCAACGGCAGCATTTCACACCCTTGGCATCTCTCCACAACCACAGCGACGGTTTTACCTTTTCAGGATTCGAAAGAGGCGAGATCCAGTTCACGTGCACGTGTGCGTGTTTATATACGTGATTCCTGTTTTGTACGCGAAATGCATAAAATGATATCAACCCATAGACCATAAAACCTCCGTTCTTGTAACTCTTCTCCTGCTTCGTTAGCATCACTTCTGTTCTACTTTTTCAGAATGCTACGCATGCCGGGTTGCTTAGTCTGACAATTTATGTGGCTTTTCCTAAAGTGTGATATTGGTAGAAGTTGCCAAAAAGTCTAATTGTATTTGGGGTGCCCAAACTTTTGCATGGTGTTCCTTTCCTTTTTCAGTGCTGCTCGGGAAATCTGTCCTCCTCAGTGTTATTTTCCCACGCCACTGTTAATGTCCTGCTCGTGCATTGTCCTGCTGGTGATTCATGTGACCCGATCTGCTTTAATAAAGTTGTGGACGTCTCTAAGCCGGCGACGCCTGACACCTCGGCCCCCGGAGGAGCCGCTCCTGATGCCAGTCTGTCCGTGTGCGTGACGACTGACAGACAGATGACCCTCGGGCCGGTGGCCTGGCGTGTCCTCGCCTCACGAAGCCTGAACGGCGGCCCGCACGTCGTCCGGCCTGGTAGCACTGCGCGAACCGACCGTTTACCGTCTAAAACAACGAGGCTAATAAAGCTGCCTGATCTGCATGGCTGTAACGCAGCTCTTGACCCGAGATGCCGGACGGACCTTTTTATTGCCCCCTGAAGGAGAGCAAACACCACGAGCAGGCCGGTTCTGAAGGGGATTAAACAATAACTCGCCGCTCTGTGTGTGTGTCCTGCCACAATGAACCGACGTTTTATCAGGGAACCAATTAACATGATTTACGGCGGCGGGAGTGACAATGAAACTCGGCCATAAATACGAAAGGGGTGAGAGGGAGGGAGGGAGTGTCGCTCGAAAGGAGATGTTATCTGAGCACTTTCTGCTGTGCTTGTATGTGTAAATGTGGCTACTGTTCCAGGAGCGGGGGACACCTCCTCTCCATCAGCGCTGGTCAAAAGTTCACGTCCCAGACGCAGGAGATGAAGGGAACTTCTGACCCCGACCATCAGACCCTCGTCGACTGTGAAAAAGGGGTGGGTGCAGGGCGTATCTGCGCACTCCTGCTAATGGCTGAGCTCAGCGCTGCCCCTACTGGCCACATTAATGAACATTAGATGGAATGTGTGTTAATATCTGTTGGAAACCGATTTAATAGGAGACAAAACTGAACAACCTGATCAAAGGTGAGAAGCAGAGAGGACATCACTATGTTATTGGCAACATTTGAGAATTTCTTCCTTCCCGCATGGCCATCAGACTCTATAGCTCCTCCCTTTAGATCTTTGTGATCTCCTTTTAGCAATACCTACACTTTAATTTCATTCAATTTCTTTAAGGTTGTTTTGGTATGCATGCCACATACAGGTAAATGCAGCATAATCTCATATGGTGTTTTGGGGTACATGTACAGTAATAGCAGAGCGCAAACATTACCAAAAAATCCGACGCGCCACACTGAAACGGAAGCTACATTCGCGAAGAGTCGCTGAAAAGCCGCTCCCTGTTTAATGCCTCTAATTGTGCACCCTGAGTTTTACTGCTCTCATTAACAAGTCGAGGTTGTTTTCGCCGCCATTAGTCTCGTTAAAAGCAAAGGGAGGGGATGTAGGGGCGTCTCCAGACACGCTTTAACATTCGGCTTAACAGCCCTGTATACATCCAGCTGATTTACTGCCTGTCACAGTCCGTAAATGGACGTTCCTTTATTGCATTTGTCCCATTCTGCTGGATTCTCTCCTAAATGATCGTAAAACAAGCTTGTTTTGCAGCAGGTTCTGCTGCAACGCCAGACATTCTCCCCTCAGACCGCGAGGAATTTGGTTCTGGCGTGCAACCGCAGCAGAACCCAGGTAGAGCCGTTTGCAGCGGAGTGATTTATGGTTTAGTGAGAAAAGTGTTAATTGCCTTCTGCCTCTCCGGCCTGATATATTACTTTTAATAACACAGTTGAAAGGAGACTTTTCGCCACAACTTTTTTCTGCATAAATTCCACCGATGCATTTTGTGGCCTTAAAAACAGACTCAAGGGAATTGCTTGGTGTGTGCGTATATTGCGAATTTTCGTAAATATACAGTACAGGCCAAAAGTTTGGATGCACCTTCTCATTCAACGTGTTTTCTTTACCATTTACGTTGGTAGATTCTCACTGAAGGCATCAAAACTATGAATGAACACATGTGGAGTTCTGGACTTAACAAAAAACCACCCAATCCAGATGGTTTGGGGTGAGCTGGACCAACAAGTGCTAAACACCTCTGTGAACTCCTTCAAGACTGTTGGAGAAGCATTTCAGGTGACGACCTCTTGAAGCTCATCGAGAGAATGCCAAGAGTGTTCAAAGCAGTAATCAGAGCAAAGAAACTAGAATATAAAACATGTTTTCACTTATTTCACCTTTTTTTGTTAAGTACAGAACGCCACACGTGTTCATTCATAGTTTTGATGCCTTCAGTGAGAATCTACCAACGTAAATGGTCATGAAGATAAAGAAAACACGTTGAATGAGAAGGTGTCTCCAGACTTTTGCCTGTACTGTACGTAAAAATACGTGAAATGTTGAATTTCAGTGGTCATGTACACACTTCACCTCATTAAACAGGTGCGCGGCTTATTAAACGGTCCTGCCGCAGCTTCTGAACTCTTTTGCGGTCTGTGGTCATACAATGAGCCCGCGCTGTGCCCGAGCGAGGCCTACGCCGGGCGAGTGGTAACTTGAACTTACATCGATGGTAACTTGAAAGCACGTTGTAAGTCGCTCTGGATAAGGGCGTCTGCCAAATGCCGTAAATGTAAATGTAAATGAGTGGAGCACGGCCCCACCGCTACGAACCGCGAATGATATACAACGCACGGCTAGGAGCAGCCCGGTGATCGCGTGATGAACGTCCGCCCCGCGGACGGCCTGCGCCATCCCTCACGGTGTTTACAGCTCCGCGCCTATTATCTGATAAGATGGAGAGGCCCATTTTCAATTCGGTAACCTTTATGACAGCGGACCTCTCTCATCAGCATTTTATTTCTCCCGCAACGGTCTAAGTCATCTACAAATGTCGGCGGTAGCACAGCACCATGAAATATTCAGGGTCGGCGCGCCACAGATCGACGCTCGTGATTTATTTTCCCCGCAGCGTTTAATATTTATTGAAAGACAGCGAAGGCTGAGCGTGTCCTTGTTGTGGGATGATTAAACAATCAGCTGGAGTTCATTGAAGAAGCGCCTCTCCCCCTGACCCTACGTTTTAACCCGGCGGGGTCAGAGGTCGCGCGGTCCAGTCACTGTGTGTAAAATCAAACTTTAATGCTGCGCCTCCTTCTCGCTGACAGTGACAAACGGGGATTGATCTGTATTGATGCACGCGGCACAGCGGCAACAAGCAGCAACATTTTCATCGATTAGCTTCTTAAATCCCTTTCAGCTACTCGGTTCCGTACACGTAAAGATTTCTCAGTAAAGTGGAATCATATTACAGTCACATATTGTCAACGGTAACACATGAACGCTTGCAAATAATTTGGAAATCATAATGATTTGTTTTATATGAAAAAAAGTGGTTTTATCTGGCATTCGGGTCTTTACGAAAAAAATGCAATACCAGTAGATGGCACTAAATATAATAACAAAATGTGGGTTTTTTTGCAATAAAAAAAAAATCCGTACATTGTCCCACTATTATAATTCCACTATTATTATTTGTCTTTAGTTGGTGAATAAAAATAAGTACATATATCAGACTTATATATATATAGAGACTTATCATGATTGAATTCTTTGTGATTTTTAATGGCTTTGCGATTTAATGAATGTGAATTAGTGGCTTAATGCCCCATACTACATATATCTCCGTGGTTTTCCTCCTGCTCTCCTCACTCCCTGCCTCCACGCCATTTGCCCTCGTAGCTCTTCACTCTGGATCAGGAGTGATGAGCAGAAAAGGTTTCAGACTCAATCCTTGAGCAAAGGGCCCGGTGACAGTCGTTATTATTTATTTGTCATGGTGGGGTGTAATATGCAGTCGGCTCTGGACGTGAGGCCTGGTGATTTATCGCTCGGCGGAGCGCCGTGAGCAGGGTGCGCGGTGTAGCGTGCAGGATGAATACTCCACCCTCAGCCCCGTCCATCCATCTCTCTTCTCCATGCCGCTGCGGCAGCATCCCGGTCTGTCATCATCTATGTTCCTGATTGTTGTAGTACGTCTTCCTTCGCTCGTTTTTTTTGTCACTGCAGTAGTTCCTGGTTTGATTATGAAAAGGTCAAGTTTGCAGTGCAGGGACCACGTGAGTGGCAACCAATTGTTGTCACCAGTGTGAGCCAGTATACAGTATAGTATTACAGTATAGTATGGCGTGAGGTCTGAGACATAGCAAATGGGACAGAGGCTCCCAATGGACACAAAGGCACATCCGGTTATCAGTTTATTACAAACAAAGAACAATAAAACAAACAAACACCCACAGGGGTAAACCCCACCCCAAAGCCAAAGAGTTAAGCTATGAACAGCAAGCCAGCCCACATACAGCCCATGGCACGATTGGCCAAAACTTTCACAAAACGATTTAATCAGTGGATTTGATTGGCTGTCGATTGCTCCTCGCTTGAAAAAGTCTATATTTTTTTGCTCTCTGTAACAAGCACCATGCATGACGCCACCACATTCTAGGTGAACGCCATGAGCCTTTGTTGACACCTTTACCACATACATGTGAGTCTCTTTCTGATTCTGGTCTTGCGACGGTTATGATTATTTGCAAAAAATTTTTTGTTTTTTGATTTTTTCGTATTCTTATACTTACATATAGCTGCTGCAGGCCTTTAGACCTGCATTGAAGATCATTGAGGGGTGGAACATGTAGGTAACATGCCAGCGATACCTGGTTAGCACATAGCACAGCTTACAAAAACCCCAGTTGTTGCCAGTTACCTGATTACCCAAAATGTTTTTGAATCATCTCATTCTATCCACCTTATAGGCATAAAACACAGAAAAATACGTTATGCGGACTTATATCCCACCCCACCATTTTACAAATGACTTCTGTTTTTAAAGTCTGTACACGACATGTAATAACCTGCTGTACCCTGATTCTGAAAAGGAACGGTGGTAAGAAGCGCAAGATCGACATCAGCTGAGCGAATCATTAAAGCCGCTCCATCTAGTTACCCGTTTCCATGGCTACTACAGGTCATAATCGCACTGCGACGGTTAATGTTCTGTGCTACGGTGACCATATCGTGTATGCACAATTCGATAAAAAGGACGTATTGTTTGCTCCCTGAATATGCATTGAAGACGTGTGCATATATATTAGAGGGCTGATCTGTTTATACGGGGTTATACGAACTTTTGCGCTGCTGTTTACCCGGTGCGGATTTGCGTAAGTGGAAGTGACTCTGTAAACAGCCGGAGTGGGTTATGGGGGAAAACACTTAACCCGCATGTCTGAGGAGGGAAGGCTGACGCTTTAATTAATATTAGCGAGTCCCTGCGTAAGACTCCAACTGATGTGCTTTGCAATTTAAGCCTCTCAGCTGCTTGTGTGTATGTGTGTGTGTGTGTATTTATTTGTGAAAACAGTAATCTGTTAATAGCATTATCCTCAGCTCGGGAGCTTTTTAAGTGCAGGGCGCCGCGAGCCGCTGCTCATCAGAATTAGCAGTAGAAAGAGGAACAAGACGGAACGAAGCACGCACAGACATCTCTTATTCTCGCCGCGTCCCCGTACGTCATTAGTTATGTCGCTCAGCCGGGTGTCTATCGGGTTTATGGGCAAATATTTCCCCACAGATTGTTATTGATGGGCCTTTGTTTGTTTTT
The DNA here is from genome assembly GCF_900700375.1 of Denticeps clupeoides. NCBI lineage: Eukaryota > Metazoa > Chordata > Actinopteri > Clupeiformes > Denticipitidae > Denticeps > Denticeps clupeoides. Next base: position 1,288,080 of record NC_041708.1, read on the forward strand.
TGGCCGCCGTTGCTAACCGCGCCGCTAATGGAGATCATTTGTCACGGGCCGCCGGTGGACGCCTCAGATGGGCGCAGCGAACTGAGAGGATCCTGGCTTTCGGAGCCATTCGGGAAACGTTGACAGGGCCCATTAATAATCACATCATGCGCTAATGTCCAGCTCATCAATAACACCGTGTAGCTGTCCGGTTATCTGGTGAGGACAGCCCTTTACAGAACATTTCTTCTGAATTTTGCCGTATAATTTCAATTACACAGGACATTCCTAAATATTTTTGGCCTCTACTCAAGTGCTCATCCTTAACTATTCTATTAAGAGTTAAACTAGCTGTATATCTGTAATTTCACATTTAGAATAGTTCTTTAAAAAATACAACATAGACCAGTATTACCTAATAGTATTACCAAGACTATACTTAATAAACTAAAAAGTGAGCTGATACTACACTTATACGGCAGTTCACAGGATAGATGCACTTGTAGGTATTCTTTTATTAATCGTGGGACAGTAACGTATTGTCAGGATCCGGTCCGGCAGGGGTTACTCCAGGTTCGGAGTTTCATGTCAGTTTTGTGTAATGTTCCCTGATCGTGTTCACCTGTGTATAATTATATGAGTGTATAAAGCTGCCCTGTTTGTGTCTGTTCGCCGTCGGGTCATTGTGTGGTGATGTTTCCCCTGTCCCGTGACGTCGTGCATATGCGTCCTACTTCCTCGCCATGTCCAGCCATAAGACACGTATGGATTAGTGCAGTACTGTCAGACTGTACAACAAAGACCTCACAGTTGACCACAAACACACACATGAAATACACCGCGGTAGTTTCTCTTATGTGCAGTAATATTTGTGGGCAGTTTTCATGGTGCAACGTGCAATTTTAGGGCTGGATTATTATTACTGGGGGTAATGTGCGATTTATTAATGTGCAGTTTTTCTGGTGTATTACCAATGTTTTTGTCAATGCCTGTCACCCCGTTGTGTACACATGTCGATGTGAATAAAATGAATTGAGATTGGGTGATGGAGGCTCTGTAGCATGTTCATGCACAGGAGCCAAAAAGACAATATGCTTTGTGATCACGGCGTGCTAAATCCTCTCCCGCGGGTCGTGTGTCTGTCACCGCGTCCCTGTCCCTGGGAGCGATGCGGCAGGTAGCGATGCGGCAGGTAGCTGTGCGGCGCCAGGCGAGCGCTTTCTGCTTGCCTGTGCAATAGAGCGCTGGGCTCGTGGCGGCAGGCCCCTCCGTCAGCACATCGGGGAGATGCAGATGGGAGGTGAAAAAAGAAAAGCGTGTCGTGGTGGGGTGGGCTGGGGTGGGGGGGTCCTCCCTGGCGGCAGTCAGCAGCAGCCACTTTGGCGTGACTGCGGCGGGCGGGATGAAGTCAGCACTGACAAAGTGCGGCCGGCTGATGGATGGACGAGGCCGGGAGCCGAGCGCGAGGATGGATGGGGCCGGAGTCGGAATTTAACACAGACAAACAGGATGAAAGACGGAGAGGAATTACCTGCTAAAGCATTCTGGCAACGCCGGTCCCACGGCAATTTACTTAGTGCAGGCGGAGCGCGGGAACGTGCCGCTCTCAAAAAACGCACACGTAAACCCGTACGCCGCTTATAATACCATTCCTGCCAGTCACGACCATCAGGTGTCCTTTCTGGACAAATAACTCACACTGGAAAGGGGTCATTAAAATTTTACGACTGGTTACGGCGGGTTATTACCCTGGGTGGTGGTAGCCTAGCGGGTAACACACTCGCCTGTGAACCAGAAGACCCAGGTTCAAACCCCACTTACTACCATCGTGTCCCTGAGCAGGACACTTAACCCTGAGTGTCTCCAGGGGGGACTGTCCCTGTAACTACTGACTGTAAGTCGCTCTGGATAAATGCAGTAAATGTAAATGTTTTTACAAAAATCCGAGACCACACCCACAGCACGCAGAGCTTTGATTGGACAGATTATTATGGGGTGTCACATTTTTCAAGTTTTCAGCAGGTGATAATGGGTTTAATTCGGTGAAACTGAGCGCAACGTTGTGAAATGAGGGTTTAGCGTTACCCCCGTGACCCGACAAAACGTGCGGCAAACTCGAGTTTGGATTTCGCTTCGCCGAACAACGCCTGGCGTGGACGGGTTTGCGCGATGACTCCACCGTCGCCACGTACCCTGATTTGTCCAGGCTTTTTAACCTGGGTCGCCCCAGCTGACACCCCGTGCGACCTGTGACCCCCCCCCCCCCCACCGCTCACGTGTTGCAAGACCTCTCGCTGCTACCCAAGGTTGCCCGGCGTGATTTAGGGTCTGAGCCCGTGAACAGAGGAGGCCGATAGGGGCGTGATGCATGATGGCTCCTCGCGCCGTGCCGTATCATCTCCTTGGGCCGACCTTGGTGAGGCCGGGGGGTTTTGGGTGAAGCTGGGTGAAGCGTCGGTGGCGGTCAGAAGTGCGATATGATATATTGGTGAGAAAAGGGAGGGGGCGGGCGGCGTGATTGGCTGATGTTCCCCGCCGGAGCGCTTTAACGCTTCGCTGGGACGCCGACGTTCTCTTCTGCCTCAACTCTCCTCCCGTTTCCTGTCTTCCGGACGAACGACTGTCCGCGGCCCGTGAAGTATCAACGCTGATAATCCGTCTGGAGAGCCTTCGATGCATCAGCCATTCGGCCCCGTGGTTCCCGGACTACAAGGCGGTGTTGGAGCGTTGCTTTGTTTCGGCCTGACAGGATGGGCCGGCAGGAAGAGCGTCTGATTCGTCAGCTGAGCGAGGGAGCAAAGACAATTAAAAGAGATAGGACGCGTCGCGCGGGTGTCGACAGCAGCCAGGATGGAAGCAATTTATTCAACAAATTGTCCAAATATGCGCTGCCGAAGTGTCCCGCTGCTGGAAAAAGTGACGGCCGCTTCCTCCCCCATGTGTCACAGCGGGGCAGGATGCTCGCCGGCAGCTCCGCGAGTGTTGCTCAGCGGCCAGATAACAATTTAAATCCTGTTATGGTTAATGGTTGCTAATGCCGTCGTAGAAATTGAACATGACACAGAGGCAATCTGTTATCTGGCGCTGGTTTTTAACCTTGGCTATCAGATTGTTTGTCCCAGCGATTCTCTGGAAAGTGCTCTGTTGATAAAAGCTTGATTTCCTTTCTCTCTCCCAGATTGTTTAGCAGTCTATTGTACACGGTAGGAAAATGCACACACACACACACACACACACACACACACACACACACACACACAGGAACAGTGAGAACAGTGAGGTCACATGAATAGACATATAATTGCCTTTTTAGATAAACCATGAAGAACATTCTCCAGGAGACCCGAATACCTGCAGTACAGCACAGAACATTACAGTATAGTATAGTATAGTATTGAACAGCATAGTACAGTTCAGTGTAATACAGTACAGTTATAGTACAGAGAACTACAAAGAAGAGAAGCAGTGTGTGGGGACGGTACCTTGGCAGTTCGGGATTCGAACCCACAACCTTCTGATTACGGGTCCACGTCTGTAACCTGCTAGGCCGCCACTGCTCCTTGAAAAAATTGCAGTGTATAAAAGTTCAGTATAGCATAATAAAATACAGTATGATGACAAAGTAGAACAGAATAGTATAGTACGATGCATTAAAATATGATATATTACAGTACACTTCCTGGTATACTAGTAAGTGTTTACTAGCATTACTAGTTTTTGTAGTAGCACAAACTATTAGTTAGTACTAGTATTAGTTGTACAGTTTGAGTACACAAATAGTTCACATATACCAAAAGTTTGGACACCTTCTCGTTCAACACGTTTTCTTTATCCTCATGACCATTTACGTTGGTAGATTCTCACTGAAGGCATCAAAACTATGAATGAACACATGTGGAGTTCTGTACTTAACAAAAAGTGGAGACCTGACCTCCACAGTCACCGGACCTGAACCCAATCCAGATGGTTTGGGGTGAGCTGGACCAACAAGTGCTAAACACCTCTGGGAACTCCTTCAAGACTGTTGGAGAAGCATTTCAGGTGACGACCTCTTGAAGCTCATCGAGAGAATGCCAAGAGTGTGCAGTACAGTAGTTTTATTTAAAATAGACTAATAGCAACTTGTGTTTTTGTCAGTGGAAACTACATGCGTTTTACTAGACATGATTTATTATAAAGTTGCGTATGATGTGATTACCCAGCAGCCACTGACGCTCCAGCAGCAACGTTTTGGTCAGGCTGTGAGCGTCCGAGCTCCACCTCGCCAACGGAGAAGGTCAGTGGAATTACAGACTAGTGTTCTGTAGACGTTAACGAGTCACTCCGGAGGATTCTCGGGGCCGCACGTTGGTGTTGAGGGCTGCATTTTAAACAGTGGCGGGCGTGGCAGCTTCTTTGTGCCACATGGCACCACCGGTGTTAATTGTAGGGTGCAACCTGCTGCTGAATGGGCTCCTCGCTCGTTGCCAAGCGCGGAACAAGGCCAATTAAAGTTCACCACAGTAATTACTATCTTATTCTGGGGCCTTTTTTCTCCGCCTGTTTAATCTATAAACACTGCATGTTCCATAACCTGTTAAATCTGCCATTAATATTTTAAATGAGCCGTGTAACTCAGCTGGAGGCTGTCAGCGGTATTGATCCACGTTCGTCAGCGCTTGATAAGGCGTGATAAATGAGACCCATTGTTCCGACTTCGGGCACAGTGCTGTCAATTTTAAAGATGCCTTTTGTAAGCTGCACTCCGTAACGATTTGATAAACCATTCGCGATACGGGGCCTGATGTAATTAATAATCCTCAGTTGTGTTTCCTGCTTTATATCTGCGCCGTTGATAGCTGGCCCAGCTGGTGCATCGGGAGCAGGAGGGAGGAAAAGTCGGGGACATGATGAAAACCGCTCCCCATTGTTATCGCCACGTCCCTCTCTGCCCTGACACCGGCCGCCACACATGTTTTTGGCCGTGGCTCTGATTTAAGGCCCTGGCCTGCTGCTGACCCGCCACACGTCACGGTCCTTCCTGTCCGATCGCCTCGTCGCCAAGGCCCTGTCCCGTGCGCCGATGTCACCAAGCACAAAGGTCGCGCTGCTCTCACAGCCTGTCTCACAACCTGTATCAAACCTGCGTCACTGCTCGCCATCCTGCGCTTGGCATTAATAGCAGAATTATGAGCAGCATGCGCCAAACTTGTCCATTTAATAAAAAAGAATTACAACAACTGTACGGCCTCTAATGATATATTGTAATACTGTAATACAACTCTAATAAAATTTTATAATACTGTAATACAACTCTAATGATATATTACAATACTGTAATACAACTCTAATAATATTTTATGATACTGTAATACAACTCTAATGATATATATTACAATACTGTAATACAACTCTAATAATATTTTATAATACAGTAATACAACTCTAATGATGTATTACAATACTGTAATACAACTCTAATAATATATTATAATACTGTAATACAACTCTAATGATTTATTATAATACTGTAATACAACTCTAATGATTTATTATAATACTGTAATACAACTCTAATGATATGATACCCAAGACTGGTTATAAACTGGACATTCAACAAGGTCAAAATATTGTGATGAGACGTAACATTTTTAAACAAACAATTATTAAACAATAATAATACAATTTAAAAGCAACACCTAAAACAATTATAAATAAATAAACATGGAGATTAATGACAACAACAATAGTGTTAGTATTTGCTTGCTGTATTTGATATTTAATTATAAATGCATTATTTGATTATTTGTTGTTACATTTTATTATTTATATATCTATTTACTTTTTAATTAGTATATGAGTACAAAGATGTTGTCTAATGGTCAGTCGGGTCATGCTTGACAGCTGCCGTCCTCTGACCTTCAGAAAATAGGTGGCCAAGAAAGTAACTGCTGCTGCATTAGGACTGTATGTAAATAGATGTATTATTTATGGGAGGAGTGCGTCAGCACTAATGTCCCCACCTCATCACGGTCGGCCCCCTCAATGCATAATTAAAAGCTTCAATTACGCGTCATGTGCAGACTTCATACGCGGGCGCGGCGGAGAAGAAGCTTCCCCCCGTGGAAAGAGTGACTATTCTCCCCGGCAGTAGGAGCGGGCCGAGACGGGTACAGCTGCTCCCGTCGCGGGCCCGGTATATTATAGCTGACAGGTCTGACAGCTTCTGAAGGAAATGACTGAAGGATTGGCGGCAGGTGATTTTAGTTATTTATTTATTTCTGGCGACGCCCGTGGACCACAGTCATGTGAAGAAGGAGAGCCCTACTTATTCATGGGAAGAGCAAAGAAACAAAACATTGTCATTTTTCTTCTTCAAGCATAAACGTTTGGGCCCAACTTATCTGTGCCATTCCGAAACCACGTTTTACGGCACAACGCGAGAGGGTTATTCACGAACAATTAGTTCTCCCCACGTTGGCGGCGCTTCTTCTCCGCAATAAATTCCATTCCATTTATGAACAGCTTTCCCCGGTCAACGTGGCTGGCAATCAGGCCCCAGCAAGCATCTGTTTCTGTCTATTAGCAGAGCGGCACATTCATCCAGCGGTCCTGCAGAGGGCCGCAGGTCACCAGCAGAGAGAAAGCGAGAGAGAGCAGATGCTGACAACCAAATGAACAAGTTCAATAAACCATCATCGTCGAAGATCTGTTATGTCACCGGATCTTGACATCTCCTCTTTGGACACTCGGATCCCGTTTTTATTTCCCTGCTTTTGTCTCCGATTTTGTCACGTGGTGGCTCGTGACCTTGTGGAAAGGGCACTTGTTGATTAAACCCGGAAGGGAACACGTTAAGCGAGAGACAAATGAAGTATGAATGCACTCATGCCCTCCCTATCAGGCCACATTAGTGATGCCAACTGCTGTCAAGTCCTCCTCCTCGTCCCTGGCACCGGTGACGTCTCCTGGGCGAGTTCGTTGTCATTCAGCGACGGTGAACAACATGAAGCCCTCTGCCTTGAAGAAACGGCGGCAGATCTACATGTAAACACACCAGCAGGAAATGGAGAACTGTGCGAAGATCCCGTCTGTCTTCGGGTTCATTTCTCCGACGAAAAGCCACCCTACGCGACGTGTCGTATATCAAAGGGGGCGGGACGTCCGTAATCTTCGCTCAAGGGCACGGATGGCGGACAGGTGGACGTGAATGAGACGGGAGAAGAAGCGTCTCGTCCCTTTTCTGCTAACACCACAGAGCAGATAAAGGGAGATTTACGAGGCGGCGTGGACCACATACCCACGCGCTGGCCATTTTTCACGCGAGACCCTTAAAAAACGCGCCAGGAAGCAATCTCCCCCCGTCAAAGTGTCCATCTGACGTTCCGAGGCGAAATTGGGTTCTTCTGCGGCGGATCCGGTCCTCTCCTTTATTTATTTTCCCCCGCGCCGTAGGCAGAGGCCGGGCCCGATAGCGGCTTCGTTTTTAATGGGGTCCATAAATATGCGCAGGCCTGCAGGTGTCCCGTCACCAGAACCTGCTGACTCCTGATTGACGCCGATAAGACGCCATGACGAGCTCCTCGTCCCGGCGGGTTATTTTTCCCCGGAGCGGAAGACGCGAGGTGAAGGGGATACGGCGGGGCCTGTTAACTATTAAAAATTCAACGTGATTTAGACAAAGGCAGCGCCTACGTTTGCCGCGTCGGCTCATTAAACATTAACACACACAGCTGGTGGAGACTTGAGCCGCTTTCAAAGGGAAAGTGCTTCGCCGAGCTTTCTGTGCAAACAAATGATGGGGTGTTGGCTGAATGGTACAAACAGAACCCGCCTTTCACTCCAGAACATCTGATTACGTTCGTCCGCGGCCTGTTCAATAGCTCCGCAGAGCCGACACATACTTTTACTGCACTGCTAATCGGCTAAAAAATCGTTTCTTTACATTGACCAATATCTCGCTCGCAATGGCGGAAAAAAAACGGAATTTTAAATCATGAATTGAAATGCAAATTCGGTTACATCCCTCATTTTAAGAACTTGAATGCTTCCACGGATGCACGGATGCGTTGTATAGACGTTCCTGTGCTCATGCATGCCAAATGACCATCATGCAGTGTGTACAGTGTCATTTTCCCGTCATCCAAGGTTATAGATGAAGACGAAACGGATGGTCTTTGAAGAAGAATGGATCATTTCTCTTCGACTCAGCTGGGCCTCCGCCCCAGGAAAGCTTTAATTCACTGTCTGCCATCATCAGTCATGACTAAAAGCTTCGAAGATGAATTGTGTGGAGCCCCTGGGCTGCAGCCTTCCTCTTCACAGGAGCACTGTAACCTTCAGGCGAAGGAAAGACAACGGTGCAGCCAAACATTTTCAAATCATTTCAACTCAGACGTCTAATACAAATAAAGTCTTTGCTGTTTGACATCAGAGAGGCTTTGGTTGCTGACGCCAGGTTGAAGATGGACGGTCACACCATGACCTCAAGTGGCATCAGGTTTTCACACCAGGCCTCAAAAACCAACGTCTTCAGGGTCAATGTTTTGCTATATGACCAACCTTCTCTTGAGGTGCAGTTCATGGACAGACATGTCCGTTTCTCCAAAAGCAATGCATCTCACTGTTTCCTCATCTTTCCTGTAGCCTTCTGATATGATCTTTAAATTAATTAATTAATGTTCCTTGCACAATTTTTTTTGGTTTAAAATGTTTTACTTTTTTCTTTGACTTCACTCATTTGCACACCTTCACCCTGCCTGTTACACATATTTTTTACGTTTTACGTTAAAGACATAAAAGTGTAATTTTTCGGTTATGTTTGCAATATTTCCATATTGGTTGGGTCGCTAAAGCATTTCACTGCATATCGTACAAATAAAATTAGAATTTGAGACAGTTTGTGACCCCATGAACTGAACAGTAGCAATCAGAATGTGTCCTCTGTATTTAACCGTCACCCTTGGTGAGCAGCGTGTGGGCACGGCGCTTCGCTCAGTGGCACCTCGGCGGGTCGGGACTCGAACCGGCAACCTTCCGATTGCGAGTCTGCTTCCTTACACACTGCACCACTGCGGTTTCGTAATATTTTTCTTCTCGGTATTTTTCTAGTGATGTAAAAATTCGGTCACCCCTGTATGGCGTGGCCTGGTTTGATCTCAAGCCAAAGCAGATCAGGGCTCCCAGTATTTGTCGCGGCACGGCCGGCGAGTGTTTGGGTCACACTCTCGCCTGAAAACAATGCCATTGTTATTCCTCAATAGCAGATTTCCTTCCTGGCTTTGGGCCGCGCTGCAGAACGCGAGGATCCGTCTGCTGCCTCCGAGACAGGTTGTCTCCATGTTTGGCAAATAGGTTTAATGACATGTGGGAAGCTCGTAAATTCCCGCTTGGCAGCTTGTAACAACGCGCTCTTTGTTCCCCACCTTTGAAGTGGGAAATGCCGTGGCTTTTTTGTTCCTATTCATTTCCACCATCCCGAAAACAGTTTCTCGGCGTATCCGCCAACACGCCACCGCGCAGGTGTGCGGCGCTACCTTTTCGTGTTAACGCCGAGAGCACCGTGCTGGCTGAAGATGATGACACAATCGATGTAAACGGTGGAGCGGAATTTAGGAATGTGGAGGCGTAAACACCGAAATTAAGACGGTTCGCGGCAGTGGTGGTTCTGGCCGGTATGGTGCCCTGGGGGGAACCCTGCCATTTTCCAGCCTCGCACCTCCACCACCATAAAAATAAACATACGGCTGATTTCCACTCCCTCATCTCGCAAGAAGATCCTGCAGGAAGCTGTTCACAAGCCAGTAGGCCACCCACTCGGACCCGAGCAACATCGTGACATTGCTGGGACATCGAACGGACGTAAACACGCACATGTGGAGCGGCCATTTATAGACCAAAGGTTTATAAAGGGGACCGACATGCAGATCATCGACATTCTGATTAGTGAACACGCCCTGTGCACTGTCAATATGGCAAAATTACTGGACATAATTACTATTTTTTTTTAATAAAACTTTTATTTGGTTTGGTTATTGCTTTTATTTTTGCTTGAAAATGGAATGTGGGGGTCATGATATCAGAATCAGCAGACTTGGTTAATACCAGAGGACATTGTTCGAGTAAATCGTGTCCTGTCATTTATAGCCATTTACCAGTGACACTCGATTGTATGAAGTCTGGATATTGAACCCTGTAAAATATACACTGGCTGTTTTCGCTCATTTGTTGTTAACGCCAAGACAGCGTGACGCGTAATGAGGCCATTTCTCACACCGGCTGCACGCCTCATCTGCCCTTTGGCTGCACCTTTTGCGAACGGAGGCGCTACCTTTCTTGAGAATGTGTTAATTGCGTGTGAGGACAGGGACGCACATGAGTTACGGCTCCATTGAAGCGTGCTTGGGCTGGAATCGCACACACATGCCGCATATTATTTATGACCCGTGGGCTGCCTTGACAAGCAAAGACGTGTATTATGCACGACGCGGTTCACAATAATTAAAGCCGCTTCTTTATGAGAAATTGCGTTAGCATTTAGCATCTCGGCTGCTGATGGCCACGTCAAGCGATCAAACGGCTGTTCAACGTCCTGCAGTATAATGAGCGCTGATCTGATTGGCTGGCAGGAAGCTGGGAAAGGCCCGGAAAGAGTCGAACCGAAGATCCGATAGCTGGCCCCTGAGTGTTGGCACGAGTCGCCGTGTCCTTCCCCCATTCCCGAACGCCTCTGGCTCCGTCGGTGACGTTCCAGTGCGAAGGTCCCTCCGCACTCCCGACCTTGTTTATTTATAGTCATAACATCCAATACAATCGAGCGCTCGGGTCAAGGCGAGGCTGGGACACTCGTGAAAGGAACAATGCACAGATGTTCTTTGATGATAATTGTGCAGGAGGGAAGGGGGCGGCGGCGGCGGCCGTTGTTAAAGTGCTCACTTGTTGAAGGGGCCGGCCGTTGTTGTTCTTCCCGCCGCCTGTACCTGCTGTTACCATCAAACAAGTCGACTGCGGCAGCATCTGTTCCCTGCAGCTGACCTTAGCAGTGGCCCCCCCAAAAAAGGAAATCTTCTGTATGGGGCGTGTTCAGTAATGATCATATTCACAAGTCTTCCCCAGTCACCAATGCTTGAATGAAAACAATGATATTCTGCAGGTGGGGGTTGGTAGTGGGCGTGGCCACGTTTGTGACATCCACTGACATGCCCTGTGTGCAAGGGGAACGGAGGACAAAGCATTGCACACGAGCATGTGACGTGTTGACAGGCGGGCTTGTGAGAGCCGTCAATCATGCCAACAGGCTCCTCCCCTTTTAACAGTACAACTTCTGGGTGTCGAAACAAATGCAATTGCAAAGGGGCTCGTTGTATAATCAGTTCCTCAGTGTAGAAAGCGTAAATATTCGTACATTGGTGCACCTGCCCTGCGCGGTACGTCTTCTGGAGCGCCGGAAAAGCAGGGCCCGCGTGCGATTGGACTTGGCTGCTGAACTGTGCGTATGTGAGCGTCACCCTTCAGGTAGAAGGTTAGGGGGCGCGGGCCTTTGATCGAGCGCGTCTGGTGATTGATACGTTGGGACCGTTTTCTTTTTTCGAAGCTGCGCGGTTAGGATACCATCACGGGATTAAGTGCGCAAGCTGCGGGGCTTTTCCTATGATTTACAACTTGACTCGCCGAAAAAGAAAAGGGGGTATTTTCAGATCCAGTCTAGACACGGGCTATAAAAGTCACTAAGTGCCCCGGATCTAATGACAATTTATTAGGTCACCAGTCATTGCTGGGGTGCCACCTCTGTCTCTCTCTCTCTCTCTCGATTTTGACACGGCACGCTCACCCCCAGGGCCAGATCCTTTCATACGAACACCGCTTCGCTGGATACGTTTTTGCGATATTAACCACGCGGTGGGGGTAATAATGGACTCTCCACTTGGCGGGGTGTGAAAAGTACAACATGCTTTAATGAAGATTAGGCCGCGTTACGTATGCGTGGGGCTTCGGTGAACATCTGTTGACGTCTGTTGCTGTGCTTCACGCTGCTTTTATGAGCTGGTGCTCAGCGCATTTCTGGGCACTAAGCTCGGGACTTGTTTGCTAGTTTAAGGTCAGAGCCGTCCTCATAGTTACATGAATAAATAGATGAAATAAGAACGAAGCACGACCTTCGATGATGTGTGGGTGTGTAACAGCTTTCTGTCTAAAGCCCATTTTAAACCTTAAGATGATGAACAAGCCTCACATTTAGCAACAGTTAGAAAATAGTGCCCAGAGTCATCAGTTGAGTAGAAGAGACACAGAGATTACTTTTGGTATAGCTGATCATATAAAATTACCATTTGATATTCTGAGAAAAAACTGGCGAGTTTAGACCAATAAACTGATCATGCACCCAAATGATATGGTTTCTTGACGCAGGGTGGAAGAAATCGAGCACCTCCACGGTGGAGGGCATCAAGCTTGGCTTTCCACCCTCTGCTTGAAAGCTATCATTTCCAGGGGATACATGGCAGAGGAATGGCATTGATCGGGCCAGATGATAGATGCTAAGTGTCCCGCCATCGACACGAGTATTGACAGCTCTCTGTAAATTCTGCATCTTATTACCCCAAGCTAAACGATATACCTCACGGGCCGGAGGGAGGCAGTCGATGGCGCTCGCCGCATTGTTCCAGCCACCGCTATTGAGCTGCGCGTCAGGCCCGTATGATTAATGCGATCACGGGGAGCATTTCTGTCACTCTGCTGCATAATTAAGCCAAATAAGTGCTGCGAGGAGATAAAACCGTGTCCGTCGCAGACATTTGCAAACGAGGAGGGATACACGCGTTAAACAGCCCAGACAAGGCTGCCTTGTCACTTCACGGCGCGTTCCGGAGGCTCGGCGGTGCCTCCCGACGCGCCACTTCCATTGTGTTCCGTCCCAGCAGGTAAATGTGTTTTTGTGCTGAAAAAGAATGGCGCGGACGGGAAAATCCATTCGTCTCGGTCGCGTGGAATCGAGGCGTTCCACCTCAGAGGCCCTTTACCGTACGGCGAGCGGAGCAGGCGGCCGGGAGAAGTAATCAGATGTGATTTTCCCTCGGGTTTGGTTGCCATCTTAGTTTAACCCCGGCACTGACCACCACACCTTGGTCACGCGAGACCGATCCTGTACGAGTGAAAATAGACCTTCGCTCTGTAATTAGACGCTAGCAAGTCGGAGCGTTTCCAATGGCAACAGTCACCGGTTTTTGGTGTAGGTGCGGGACATGCAATGTAGAGTATAATTTTGAAGAGTTTTGATGGAATATACGGGTCTGCAACGTTAAATGGAAAATACACTTCAACATTTAAAATTTTATGGGTGAAAAAATATTATAAAAGTACTGTGGCACGGGATCGAATACCACCATATTTGTCTGAACATACTCTTCAATTCTGTGGTTTTTAGAAGGACTATGTTCCGATCGAATCTCACATGGACAATACTCATCAATTTTATATGGAATATCCCCTTACCGATTCGCAATACTGGGATTTTTTGATATATGATGGCCTGGATGGGATGTAGTGTTCAATACTGCAGTTTAGATGGAAACGTGTCCATCTTTTCATCTTAACGTACATACACTTTGTGTGAAGATGTTGTTTTGTTTCGTGGCATCTCATCTGTTCGGTATAACGTGATACGGGACCTTTGGCGTGTCTCGTCGTTCTTCAGGACAGGGCCAGGAAGGTCTCCTGCCAGCGCTACCTGTCATGGGCGTTCACGTCCGTCTTGTCTTCCCTGTTTTCTACCTGCCACTGCTGGTTAGTCTGACTTGGAGTGTCCTTTGACTGACCACGACCGACGGCAGGTGGAGTTCGTGAAACGGCTGTACAACCGGGGGAGGGTTTGGTTCACGACGAATAGACGCTTATTAATGAAAGTGACCAATTACACAATAAATACAGTAATATTCTATCAACATTCACTGGGCGTTAGTCATTTTAAAATCCCCAAGCCGCCAGCGCTTCATGAAGATAAAGAGGACGTCTTGACGGTTCGTGATTGGTTGCTTTTTAGCACAGAGCTGTATGACCTATTCTTGACATGCAGACATCAGATCCAACGCGTGAAACCGCATGGCCCTGGAACGCGATGCTAATGCATTCGGCTGCTGGTGTCCTGTGTTATTTCCGGCCTGCAAATAGAAGTCGCCGCTGGTTGTTTGTTGTCAAAGCCAGACATCTCTCATCTGCGTGACGGCGGAAGCAGTTAGAATTTCAGGTGACAAATAAACTCCTGAGACTTCCTGCTCAAGACTCCCCAGCGATGTCTGGACATGATGTCAGACGGCTAGCAGGTTTTTCTGAGCGGGGAGTCAATAGCGTGGTCAATACCAATAGTGACAAGTCTTCCAGTCTAGACCACTCAAGATCTCCTTCCCGCTTGTATGGCTGAAGCCATTAGCCTGGATGAATTGGACACAAACAAATCAATAGGAGATTAGAGATCTTGATGATCCATCATTTTGCTTTGTTTCCAGCATGGTTGCGAGCAAAAGAACAGCCTTTTTCAACAAAAGAATGGATCTGAAATGCCGCTGTAAGACTGTGAGACATTGTGCACTACAAACGTTCAAATACCTACCAATATGCACAAATCAGATAAACGCTATATGACGTATAATCTTAATTCACAGCTGCACTGTTTAGAAGGACACTTATAAAGTTTATTTCATTAAATAAAAATTATCATTGTAACTTGATGTACTTAAATGTCAAAACCGTCCCAGTTTTTTCATCTATTAAAGAACAACTTTGCACAGAGATTTCACTTTTTTATGTTTAACTCTGTTGGTTCAACTGCATATGTTCCCACGATCCATGAATTATCTATTTACAGCCCAGATATATAAACACATGAAAAATATATGAGGAACACTTTAGATTAAACATCTGAAGAAGGTTTTGGAAAGCCAGTAATTTCCGCGACTTCAAGTGAGCATTATTGCATCTTAATCCCGCCCAATGCAACGCTGGCCGCATGGATGTTAAATAATGTTCCTCTGTCACCTCTCCGCTCGGCCTCAATTTGTTTTACAGTAATATACAATTTAACCTTCAAAGCTGCATTAGCAGGTTCATAACATTCGGAGCAGGAGTCATTTTTCTTGCAAATAGAGTTACAATGTGACCCAATTTATCTCCGTTTCTAGTAATGCGCAGCATTAATCTGGCCGCTACTCACGTCCCATTATTACAACAGGCCAATAATTCACACCTTTTGTTTAGACTTGTACCTGGAGCAAAAAATATGAATCCAATTCAGCCGTTCCCACAAGCGCCTTTAGCTGGAACGCGGGGAAGGCTGGTTGTGATTTAATGCCCAGGAAACGTCGCCGTTACGGAGAGTGAAACGCTCTGCCGGGAATATGGCTGCCAGTGGAAAGGCTCAGCACTTTCCGCTCATGCTTGTCGCGTTAAGCGCGACCCCGTCCCCTGGAAGGTGGAGGATATAGGAATAAAACCAAACAGAAATAAAGGAACCCCTGGAGTAAACCATGTGGATATCCCTTCCATGCAGATGCTGACCCTGACCTTCTGACAGATGTTACGCGGGAAGCTTTTTTTAAAAAGAAAATTTAAGATGTCTCTAGACATCTAGACAATAACGTCCTGCTGGCAAAAATGTATTTTAATTTGTTTGGAGGACAAAGAGGTGTGTTCATTGTATGAATAATTTTTATGGCCCAGATACGATGTGACGCGGGAGTGTTTACCCTGCCCCGTTTTCAGATCATTGGCCAGTCCATCAGGGCTGCTGTGACTGTGTTACATATTTAATGACCTGCAGAATACATTTTTTCTTCAACAAGAAACTAGCTCGGAAATGAAATGCATAACAGGGAATTTGCTAAATGGGAAAAAAGCAACATTTACACCACTGACCTACACAATGACAGAATGTAATGGCCGCATTTTCAATGTCACCGTTGTGTGTCGTACATGGCTTCTGATGACGGAAACATGTATATTGACAGTGGACTGTTTTCCCTCAGGTCCTTTCCACTGAACGAGGTGGAGGTGGCAGTAGATTCTACAAAGCACTGCCTTACCACCCATAGGATCAGAGAAGGAACCTCTACACCTTTTAAAACATGAGTATTTTGCAGTTTGCAATAAGAAAATAACACTCAATGCAACTGATATTAGTAATAGGTGTCTAATATGTAGCATCATTTTACTGTATTTAACTGTTGTTTTATATCTTATCTGAAGAAATGTGACAGCATCAAGCTTCAAATTTGGGGTCCCATGCATCCCAGTAACGCTGGAGCGCATGAAGAAGCCTTCAACGTGGTCCTTCTCCTCGTTCCAAACATAAATTAGCGGCCCCTAAATAATTCACTGAACCCTAATTCTCTTTGATTAGTGGCGAGTCGGGTGACGGCGACCCATTGAAATTGGTCATCAGCATAAATAACGAGCGAATGGACTGATAAAACGCGAACGTGCCGGCCGTCATAAATCAAACGGAATCCACTCGCGGTGGAAGTCGCTGGAATTAGAAGTCCGCGCTCCTATTAATTACGTTGCCGTCTGAGGGCGACACCGTGATAAATCGGCCTGTTCAGTGGCCGGGTCCTCGGAGTCGGCCTGCCTGCAAATGGCTTTGTGTGCGCCGGCTGCTAATTGTTTCTTGAGCAGGCCCACCTTTTGGAAGGTTTGAAAGGTGTGTGTGTGTGTGTGTGTGTGTCTGATTTTAATTGACATTTGCTAAAGGCCACTGTCTCTTCTCGTTTTCGTAAGTGTTTTAAAGAGCAAGACGACTAACGGGAATAGTGATCACAAACTGTATGGCAAAAACCCCCTCTGTAAAGCAGCATTTCTAGTAGTTTAAGGCACGTCTGTCCATCTCATGTCCATCCCTTTCTCCTCCATTTCCCTCCGTTCTCTACTCTCCTAATGCCCCTTGTACACAAACATGGCCACGCCTACTACCAACACCAGCATGCAGGTTGTCAGGCGCTTTAACCCAAGCGATCTCTGATCTGTGAACTAGAGTGTGTGACTGTAATGGTGTTGTGCTGTGTGACACTGGCTAATTGCAGGCTGAGTCCCCCTGCAGCGACAGATGGTTAAGTGTTGGACAGGGACATGGAAAAGTGACACTTGTGACTTTGCTGTTTGACCACAAGTCTACCACCAACTTATTAATGACTGGTAGTCTAATAATAATAATTACATCAGAAGAGAGCAGATCAAGTACATGTAGAAGAGTCTAAAAGGCTTTCTTTAAAGTGAAGTGTATTTAACTGTCAAGTTTCATAGAATAAGACTAAATAAACTAGAATAAGACTGTCTAAAACAGTTGCGTTCTTAAAATTGATCCTTTCCCACCCACAGTCTGAAATGTACTATTCTAAGTAATGCTAAAAATGACACCACAGTTATATGAAATTTTTTGTGTGCACTTTCTTGGCGCGCTGGTATCGCCACTCTCCGCTGCGGTCAGGACACATGTCCTTTGGGTGACACCGGAATCAGCGATATGTTTGCCTGGCTTTCCGTGGAGAGAGTAATTGTGACATTGCAGCAGTTCCAAGGTGACTGACCTGGGCACCAATAACTCTCTCTCTCTACTGCTCCAGCACCAGCACCCCCAGCCCACCCGCGCCTTTCTCAGCGTGTAAATAACCCCCCGCTTGTCTAATGGACTCACATCAGGGCCCATCGCGTTTCACAGCGGTGTCTTTATCTCCTGAAACAAGCACCAGTGGGGGTGTTAACCCACGTCTGACACCCAGACCACCACTTGCATGCACAGCCCCCTTTCTGTGCTGGTGGCAAGTAAACATCAGCTTTTTGCTGTTCATTCTTGGGGTATTAAGTGCAGAATTAAGCAAAATGAAGATGCACAGGATGCTTCATTCCTCCCTGCATTCAGTGCAGTCTGCGGAATATTAGTGACTCGGTTAAACATGCAAAAAATGGGGAGTCTGGTGGTAATTACGAATAAGTCGTAAATAGCAAGGAATGTTTTAATTCAGTTGTGACAATCTGTATCAAATTAAAATTTTTGGTGTCACATACATAGTCATACACGGTATATGCAGTGAAATGCTTTAGCAACTGCTACAGACCACAGTATTACAAATATTGCAGGTATACAATATATTTATGTAGTACCAAATCTGTGTAGCTCTTGTTATGATTTGTTATTCCGTAACTTTATACATGCTAAATGTATAAAGTTTTTGTTGTTTGCTGTGCTGTAACATCATGTATGCTATATGTGTTTTTGCATGCTACGTATTTTTTTGGTATTGTTGTTAGTATTTATGCAAACATGGTTTTATTTGATTTTGCATTACAACTTTGTAAATGCTAGATAGTTTATTTGGTTATATAATATTGCTGTATTGTAAATGTATCCATGCTATTTGGATAAGATTGTTGTTTTGTTATATTGTTGTATTGTAATGTCTAGAGTTGTTCATTTGTTTAACACCCTGATTCATAGCCATTAGCAGTACATTGACTGTGGCTGAAGTCAACAGTGGTCTGGAATGTAGCATCTGGGTGGGAGATAACCATATGTTCACATTTTACTGTTGTTTCACCAATAATAATCCATCTGACGTGGGCGTGGCGGGGAGATGATAGCATGATGAGGACAATTAGTCCAGGATGGGCCACCTGCTTCCAACAACACATGTCTTACTTTCATTTGGTTGGATTTGTAATTGGTAACGTGTGTGTTAATGTCTCCGTACATATTTACTCCATCTGCTTGTAAAATTCTTACCTGAATTCTGGTCTAGAAAACAGTCTGAAGAGGGGATCAGTTGGATCATGAAGGAGGTCAGAATTGTTGTACTCCTGAGGTCATGGCAAATGTCGCTGCTGGAGATATTATTCCCCAGAGTAGCTCTCGGTCCTACAGATGTTCCCCTCGCTGTTCGTCATCAGTTCACATGCCAGGGTTCTAATTAGCGCTCCTCCTGGCTGGGGACAGCCGCTACATCAGTCCTCACCTCCATAACTGTCATCTTCGTGACAATAGAGGCTCTGGGTCGAGTCAGTGATATCGATGACAGGTCTGTGGATCTTTCTGCTTTTTGCATAGCCTGAAAAGCCAGACATAATGCAATAATAGCGAAATGTACATTTTGGGCTGTTAACAAGTGAAACAGTGTGAACGGAAATGACATATAGTAGCAAATTATAAAATTAGACCTTCAGCATAATCACTGTGTATTTCTGTTTGAATAAAGTATTATGTTCAATTTATGAACTATTATCTCCTCAAACACATTATGTGCAGTTTCCATTTTTGAGCAAAAGCTCTAAACTAATGGATGTCTTGACAGTACGAATCATTGTGCCAGTAGGATGGTGAGGGGCGAAGAAAGGAAGGCTGGCGCTCCAGGAGACGTACAGGACCTGACAGCGTTCTGCCAGAGACGAATGGCTGCCCACAGTCACATGACACACAAGGTGGGAAGATAGACTTATACAAGCATTAAGAAGGAAGGTGAAGAAAACAGGAAGAACAGGAACCACTTTAGCACCCAGAGTTTGTCTTCATATGTTCACTTTTTAACTTTTTTTTAATTTCATTTTATCCATAATGCATTACTTTGCAGATGTGCGTGTGTATAATTCATAATTTAAGCTCTTTGCAAAGCTGAGTTGATTGCAGAGACTGTACAGTTGCTGTTCGGTTCAGTTTCTGACCTACTGTGCTGAAGAACTGAGCGTCTGGAGGACGAGACACTTAATAGATAGAGCGTCGCGCAGGCCTCATTTGGAAAGGAAAGGTTGTGAGTGCTGCCAATACAGCAGAGCGTAGGCGAGCGCCATCGATCCACTGGGCCGAATGACAGTGGAGAATTCAGTAATAATCATGACAAACGAGATGACGCCTTGCAGGGGTGAAAATTATCAATAAGCAGGGGCCCAAAAAGAAATGCCAAGGTCGAAGACAAAAGGTTTGTCTTATTAGGACGATGCCAAATGAAACCTTGGCGGCCGGGGAGGACAGGGTTGGGGAAGAACGTTATTAATTAAACACTTTGTCTTCTGGGTGCATCCTCACTTTACGGATCCTCACTTTGGCTGATCTGAATGGCAAGAGTAAGGTGAAAAAAACCTGTGTCTGGATAAACTTAATGTAAAAATAATGTATATGACAATTTTAACAAAATGGAATTTTAGTAGTAACTCGTTTTTGTTTGTTTTTCCTACTTTTATATAATTTCATCTTTTTTGCATCCCAACTGTAATGTACTTATTTTTTATGTTGACCCTCATTGGGGGCAGTGGTGGCCTAGCGGTTAAGGAAGCGGCCCCGTAATCAGAAGGTTGCCGGTTCGGTTGCCGGTTGATGGGTTAAATGCAGATGACAAATTTCACTGTGTGCACCGTGTGCTGTGCTGCAGTGTATCACATGTGACAATCACTTCACGTTAATACACGTTGAAAATGCGAGCAGAATTCAGAGCTGACCTCAGATGCTCATCAAAGAGGAGGCCAGTTGCCCACCAAAGTCAGGAGGCGCTTTCAAATCTCTAAAACGTTTCCATGGTCCCTTGTCCTCGGTGCGTCGGGTTTGTGTGCCTCGCTCTGATTGATCCGCCACTCTGGGCTGTCTAGCTGGACTTGTGAGAGGCCTGTGAGAAATGCCACGTGGCTGCAGGTATGTACCTTTCACTGGAGGTGCGCCTCATGGCGTCCCCGTCCCAAAGTGGCACATGGGTACTAACGGCCTGCAGGGTATTAATCCTACAGGAGTGAAGTGGAGACAATTAAAGCTGCTTGAAGGGTGTATCAGGTCTGTTGCCTCCAGAGTACTGATCTCAGATCAGTTTGGAGGAAAACCTCATCCTCGGTCCCGGGACTGGGCCGTGCTGATCTACTGTGCGTTAGCTTCGTCTGTGGCAGCAACGTGATGCGAAGTAAATCAAGGCGGCGGTGAGCGGCGCGCGGGCCGAGGAAATAACATGGCAGCCCCCTGCCGAATGTCAGCCGGGAGAGTAATTACGACTCGGCCATGATGGCATATCTGGCGCGGAGGTGGGAATTTCTGCAAGTGCACTTCATCTTATCCTGCTGCCAGGGACTGCGCCCGTAGCAAATATTGAACTCGTTTGCTGGTAAAATACGGCGGTGAAGGAAGCACAGAAGTAGAGATACCCAAGGTTAAATATCACCCCAGTATGTCCACTTCAGTAAAAGAATTTTATATATATATATCTTTTGATAGAAAGCGATTTGAAAAAATCCGTCATGTAGAAGTATTTGGCTATAAAATAACAGGCATATTATTTGGATCAAGACATATTTGTAACGTAGTCATAACTGCATATGTGTATTTAAAAAAGCAGATTTCCCATAATGCAGTGGAGTAATTTCAGTATAGATACATCTACGGAGGTACAGAAAAGTCTCCACAGCTCTGTTCTTTTATTGAGAAGCAAATATTGTTCTCCATCCGTAGATATTTGCATCCATTAGCTTACAGAGTTGGGAGAGACCGACGCCCAGTTCGTCTAGACCAGGTCTCAGCAATTTTTAACAACCTTTAAGAGCCTCGTTTCCTCCTGCCTGGTAGCCCCATCATCAGCCTTCCTCTCCCACCATACTCAACCCACCCTAACTTCTCTTCTGATGCACTCTGTCACCTACAGCTCTGGTCATATGACATCGCTGGCCTCGCTGTTGTCACCCGCCGGTCACACATCGCCCCTGCCACTCTTCTCCACCCTTCTTCTTTCTTCCACACTTCCCGTTGTTCAGGACCCAAGTATCTGAACTCCTGCTCCTTCACCAGCTCCACTTCCTGTAACATGACCATCCAGCTGTCCACCTTTTAATTCTCAGTCCTACTGACCTTCATTTCCCACCTCCACCCTTCTCTGGCGGCAGAACACAATATCATCAGCAAACACCAACAAATCCTTTTTACCCAGTACTGTATGAGAACTGTGTTCTAAATGTGTCCTATAGGCCACACCCCCAAGACTGTGATGTCACCAGAAAGCCCAGGCTGTCCTGCTGACAGTCCGGACTGTATTCATGGTGCTCGATTGAAAGATCTCAGGCTAACGTTACAAGAGGAATATGTGAGATTGGGCTCGTCCAAACGCGGCGTTATCTCACATCTTGTAGCGCGTCCTGCATACTTCCTTCGCTGGGGTCGCAGATAGCGGCCAGGAGGGAGTTCAGTTCCTGTTTTTCTGGGCCCATCTGTAAGGAGGCAGGAAAAAAAGCTGCCCAAGGTAAAACGATGACTGCGGCCTGGCAGGAGATTAAACAGCCGCTCCGCTCGGGCCATTAATAATTCCCGTCTTTTGGAAGCGCCCCATACATGCTGAAGCCGTTGTATTTAATCTCCCCTGATGGGGGACTGGGGAAAAAAATAAGGTCAAGAGGGAGAGGCACTGAATGATAGGCCTGCGTTTTCCCAGGGACGCCATTTTTCTGTCAGAGCTTTTGGCCCGAGCGGTGATTTCATTTCCGTCGGCAAGAGGGTTTTTTCCTACGTGGTCTGGACTGACGTCTGACAGCCAGATAAACGTTAACTGCGGCGTAAATATGAGGCTTTTTATTGTCGAATGGTTTTTAATGAGCCTGTAGGCACGATTGACAGCTCTCACACACCCTACTTCCTCATTCTGGACAATCCCAACAAAAAATCCATCACACGCCCAGGTACGTTTTAATAGTTGTTTTCCGGGCTCTTCTGATTCAACCTCCAGACTCACTATCAGACCCTTCACGAGCTGAGACGAATGCGCGTCAGATCAGCGTTTGGCACTCCAGGACTTTTTAAAAGTCTTTCTCTCTTCCTGCCCCATATATCATCCTTTTTTTCCATTTCGCAGAAGAAAGGGGTGAGCGCCGAAGGCCGTGAGATAAAAGCAGGCCGGGAGGAAAAGCATGGCCGCTCCCCGGGGTGGTTTGGTTTAAACATTACATTAGACAACCAGGATGAATGGATGTGTGGCCAGTCCGGTCGGAGATAAGGGAAAACTGCCAGGAAACTCCGCTGTGGGGTTTAGGGAATGATCTCCTGTATAATGGCCAGTCCTGGGGTCGCGGAGCATCCGCTGGCCTCCGTGGCCCTCCTGCGTGTTAAATAACGCTCACAGGAGCCCGTCCACAATCCGCCGTTCCTGCTGTATTACGACCAGATCGAGGGCCTTGTGTGGTGCAGAGGGGCTTATGTGTAAGATATGTACTGCGTGTGTTGGGATTTTAAGGTACATCTTTTGATTTTGTCAGTGTTTCGTAATGTTTTCGGGAAAAAAATGTGACAAAATTGCAAAGAAAAAAATGGCACAACTTTTAAAAGCAAGATATTGCACAAGGTGTGAACTATCTACATGTCAAAATCTTCTTCTTCATGCCATTTTACTGCTGTCAGATCAGAAACCCTGGACTGTATGTATTTGTAACGCCGATGAAAATGAAAGTTACACGTGGAGAACGTTGGTTGAAATGTTCCGTTATTTTGTGCGTAAAAAAGCAGCATTTATACGGAACACACACTTAAATAAATGTCTCTTTAAGTCATTTGAAATCAATTGGGTGGTAGTAGCCTAGCGAATAACGCATGAACGCTATGAACCAGAAGACGCAGGTCCCCACTTACTACCATCGTGTCCCTGAGTGTCTCCAGGGGGACTGGTAAATACCGTAAATGTTAATGTTTGTAGTTTGCCCGTGTCCGTGGTACAGGGGCATATTGATATCACGTCAGAACTAAATGTAATACATTTCTCAGGAATTCATCCAACGCAATATTTCCACATGCACGGCATCAGTGAAATTTGAACATTATTGATGTTCATCGCTTCAAATCAGTTGACCATTCAAAGTATACAGAAATCGCAATATTTTTGAAGAATTGGAATTTGTGTGTAATATTAAACTGTGTGTAATGTAAAATTGTAATTGATTGTGATTTATTTCAGAATATTTTTTTTACATATTATCATAAGAAGTTCTCCCATCGATCCTTTGATCTGAAAGGCCTTGGGCTTAATCTTGACCTGGGTTCCAGGTTCTGCCCACTTTAGATACTTCTCTTTTCTCGATCCCTCACCATCCACTCCCACGTGGACGGTAAACCTCTTCTGGAGGGCATCACGTGGCATCGCTGACCCTCGTGGATTTCCCTGCTTGGCCCGTACTTGGCCAGCCCCTTAAAGCCCCTCCTGATAGTCACCTCACATCATCATACACAACTGGACCGTAATAACCTCCATACGCCGTATTTCCAGGACGAATCTCGTTGGACATCACAGCGCTGAGCGGAGGAGGATGGGTTCTTCTCGCTGAGCCGGGGTTCCTCTCAGGTCTCCTTCTGTTTTTCATGCCACCGTGGCCTCTGGCCTTCAGCGCTGTTCTGCTGCTGGGCGCTTTGTGACGATGTACTTTGTAAAAAACGCAGTATGAACACATTTGACTCGATTCGAATGTGGCATCAGATGGCAGACGACGGCGTCACATTTCACAGGTCGCTTCCTCCCCGCGGGGGTCGTGTGAAGATTTATGGTGGAGGAACGTGGCCGTCCGCCACACTGCCCTTGATCCTGCGAGGCAGCAGGCCTTGGGCGTTTTTACGGTGACAGATTTCGGTCCTCGCCCCCACCGCGGGACTCTGTCCAGCTAAGTATCATTAATGCGGGGCGCCTTTAAGACGTCCCGGCCGCGCGGCGGAGCATCGCAGATTAGGTCAGGTCCCTAGCAGACATGATGGATGGCCGGCGGGATGGGTGTCGGCCCGACCGTGCGGTCAAATCTTTTCGCTGTCGCCAACAGGTCCTCGAGGGGCGGGGCATCTGATGAATGAAGGCGGAGAGCGTCAGAAACTTCCGTCCTTCAGTATCCTCCAAAGCCACCGTCGGTGGTGATAATGAGGAAATTTTATTAAAAGGAAAGATAAGCAGAGGATGAAGGAGCACGGCCGCTGTAAACAGGAACAGAAGCTCGTCGGCCTGCTGGGCAAAGTTGAGGAAAAAACAAGAGAAAAACAAGCCCCAAGGGGCTTATGGGAAAGGCGTTCTGATGTATGAGCAGCTTCCATCTGTTCCATATTTGCATTGTCCATTATGCACCATTGTCCATTTTTTTTAAATCTATTATTATATCTATTAACTATTTTAAAAATGACCACAATGACTTCTTCGATTTAGAATTTCTCAGATCACCCCAAGTCAGATTCTCTCACTTCACATCTGTCAATATCCATCAGGTTCATTTTGTTGATTTGTTTTTTTAGTTTGCACATGTAGTAAGTGAGACTTCAGCCTTTGTCTACACTACTGCCAGAACCCACTATTAATTTAATATCTTAATGACTTGACAAGTCTTGTGGTTCTTCAACAAGTTTCCTAACCTTTGGTTCCATCAGCTATTCTACATAAAGTTTCTGTCAAAACACACGGTGAAACGTGTCCTCTGTATTTATCCCATCACCCTTGGTGAGCAGTGGGCACCATGACAGGCGCCCGGGGAGCAGCGTGTGGGGACGGTGCTTTGCTCAGTGGCACCTTGGCAGGTCGGGATTCGAACCGGCGACCTTCTGATTACGGGGCCGCTTCCTTAACCGCTAGGTCACCAACTGATTTGTAAGGAGTACAGCCTAAAAAGGAAGGGATTCTTAGAATTTATGCTATGATATGGCATCAAATCCCTACACCATCACGTTTTAGGCCGATATTACTAAAATTGTTCCGGCGAAATTGCAAAAATTTCATTCTTCTGGGTCACCGGAAGGAAGATTTTACAGCAAAGCGCACAGACTCCGGCTGAGGCAGGGAGTCGGGTCCGCGGCGCCGGCTGCCTTTAATTCCCCCTTCCGCCCTCCTCCTCTCCACCCTGACCTTGCTCTCGCCGTGGCCCATCTATCTTGGGCTGCTTAGCCATTTTGCCGGATTCACACGGCGCAGATTAAGACTATTCATCATCACAATCATCCCCAATTCATCACCCCCCTCCAATGAATGTTGTGACATTCAGTTAATTTTCTGCTGATGATTTATCAAATTATAATTACCATGCGCTGAAGGACTCATTTATTATGTTGATACACGATAATGATGCCAGAGTGGATTGAATTTTAAGTAAGTTCGCTGCGATTGTAACGTATGGCTTACGGTGAGTAATGTTACGCGATTCGGAGTTTTACAGCCCGGCACCTCGCGGGACTCCCTCCCTTCATGTGCTAATAATCAATGGAGAAAGTCGGCCTCTTAATTCCATTTTTTGTGCCCGTGCAAATTATTGTTGCAGCGGTCGCGGAGCATGGCGTCCAATTAAATTCCGCGCTTGCTGTCGCGTTTGTAACGAGAAACGAATTTATGCCACAGAACAGCGGCCCAATATAACCGGCGATCATTCCGTTTCATTATTATTATAATTACGTAAATAGTAAATACGCCGCGTTAGCTGTGAGCCTCTCAAAGGCCAATTACAACCTGCTCTGATTGAATTATTAATATTAACGGCTTCCATTCCGGCGATAAAGGTCCAGCCGTTGGGACGGAGTTGATAAGTGTTGACTTCTGCTGTTTATATGTAATTAGGACGTAGTAAATTAAAACTCCGAGGCTGGGCCCAGATTCTTGGCCTGTGGTGTCTGTGGGCTTCCGTGTTTTTTTGATGGCTGCTAAAATGCACGAATATAAAAGAGACACCCGACACCTCTTACCTCCCAGACGGCTGCAAATGGACATGTTGACGTCTGGCTTTTTCCTACCTAATGGGCTGCCCCTCGCGGGACAATTTTAACTGTCCTCCTGTACGCCGCGCTCTCCGCTTGGCAGGCTAAAAGCTCAAATTGAGCCATTTTTATTTCACTTTAAGTCAAACCTCCGCCCATTACGGGTGAATTTTATTATTTCTTTTTTCGTATTCCTCTCGCGTCCACCTGACCCACGCGCTTCTGTCGCCCCCGGGACGCCGTGCGTTGGTCCTGTGGGCGGAGTCGGTCCTTCTGAAGTGTGCGCCTCGGTGTGGGGTTTCCAAGGTCGGGGCCTGGTAATTGACGTTCCTTTATTCGTCCGTTTCCCGCGCCCCCCCCCACACTGCGGCCTTTGTTTGGAGGAGGCGTTTGAAGATTTACGGTGGGCTCTGCCAGTTGGGAGTCTCAGAGCAGATGACACATAATGACTCTCAGACAAAAGGCCATTTTCCTCAAACAAGGCGACGGCGGAAGAAGAAAAACTTCTCCTTGCATGACAATCAGGGCCGATTCGCGGCGGCGGAGTCCCTCAGCGAGTGCCTCTCTTTACAAATGTACTCCGCAACTGTAGTGCAGTCGCTTTTTCTTATTCCACTCCCGGGTCCCACGAGGGGGACAGAACATCATTAAGCAGAATGATTAGTGGTCTGGTCACTTCTTGCACTGTGTTCCATGTACGAAATGCAGCTGTCCCATTCACAGGTCAACGTATCAGAACGCTTGAATGCGTAAGAAACGACCACATGGAAGTTAAGTCACGTGTTGTGGACCTAATGCACACTTTTTTATTTCAGTACAATTATTTAAAAAAAATTACAAAAATTATAATAATACATTTTCCCAGCATATAGGCGCATGTGCAAAATGATGATGTGCCCTGATTATGAATATATTGCAATGTTACTGTCTTCTGTATGAGACCAGTTTCTGTCATTATGATGAAAGAAAATGCTTTAACCAGAAAATGCCTATGAACCAGAGGACCCAGGTTCAAACCCCACTTACTACCATTGTATCCCTGAGAAGGACACTTAACCCTGAGTGTCTCCAGGGGGGACTGTCCCTGTAACTACTGACTGTAAGTTGCTCTGGATAAGGGCGTCTGGTAAATGCTATAAATGTAATTGTAAAAATGTTGGGGTTTTTTTGTATACCATGTCACGTTATAGAAGAGCTGCATCTTTTATCTACGTATCTATAGCTGCAGACCTGCATTCTATAAAACGACTATAAAACGCTGTGAAGGCTCGTGAAATCGCATCTGAGTTTCTTTGCATTCTTCCTGTAATTTAGACTGATGATATTGAGATCCTGGTGAGTTGCTTAGTGAATCTGTGTAAAGATCCATCGTTACCAGGGAACGTCGAGGCGGAAGGTAAATGCAAGGAGCCAGGACGAGTGACCTGTTGGTGGAAGGCGGCGCTTTTACTCACTTCAGACCACCTGTGGTTTCCCGCCGTAACCAAGGCGGAAAGCGATGGCGTCAGCAGTAGCGCCCGGCCGCGCGATTCGCCGAGCGCTCCCTCGAGTGACGTTTCAACTTCTATTGCCGGTGAAATTGCCGCAGTCCGTCAGAGGAGCACTTATGCGGCGAGCTGACAGAGGCGGCCGTCTAGAACAGCTCACCTCCGAGCGCATTACATGCTACGTGCAGCTGGAATTCCAGCGCGTACGTCCACACCTCCAACCCGAGGTGCAGATAAACAGGCGGGGTGTTCCGACACGGAGAGATAATTGCGGGGTAGCATCTCGGCCTGCACGGGCCACGGCACTTAAAGAAGCCTTTGAAGTGGCAATCTTCTCCCGGTCTCGGATCATTACGCAGTAAAGAACACTTCACTCGGAACTGAAGCGAGGCGGGGAAATGACGGCTAATGATGTTGACAGCGATTCACTTCCGCGGAAGAACGTGGGGATCTGACTTGACTTGCCTGGCCCTAATGAGGCCCGCCGTTCCTTTAAGATAACGGAACAGCGGAGGCTGAGCGATCGTTCCCCCTGTATCAATACTGTCAGGAGTCCTTAACTCAGCCTGCATGATAGCAATCATGCACACCCACTTAGCCCAAATGCCAATCATGTCATGGTCGGGCCTCCCGAGATTGGACTGGAGCTGAAGATCAGTTCTAAGTCGTACTGTACAGGCACAAAGACAAAGCACATTTTATTCACGTGCATTTCTGGTTCATTCGAAACGAATATCGGCGCCATGCAGACTTTCAACCATGGTCCATAATGAAGCTGAATTAATACAATTAATGGCTGTGTTTTATTTCTACCTTCCATCACGTCCTGAAAGTGGCTGAGATGATTTTTTTTTAAATGTTATAAATATTTATTTGACGTTGTGGTGGAAATGACCATATGATACATTAGGCTGCTGGTCACAGTTTTAGATTCAGAGTATAAAATACTCTCAGCTGTTCGTACAGAAGAGGACATTTGAGCTGTTTGGAAATGACATCTAATAATCGACCTCTTGCCATTTAAGGGAATGGAAGCCACTGCAGTCATGCATTCCCCATTTGAGTCACTATTGCTGAGGCTGCAGAGTATACAAGTTCTCAAAAGATCATCCCAGAATATGTGGTGGAACATACAGAAAGGTCCAAGGGAAATACGTTTGTCCTGGTTTCTAACATAAAACACGGGTAAAACGGCAGGACAAGGACAGGACACCGCAAGGATGGATTTATACGAACGTGGATGAAAATGATCAAGGTAAACAGGGAGCAGAAGACGAGGCAAACATGAAACTCAGGTCAGGAGAACATGGGACCGGAATACCAGGAAATGTCTGGAATGTGACTACATTTTTTCCAGGGACACCGGAGTTGAAGGACCACCGACTATGCAACGCTGATAAAAGTGGTATTGGAAGCATTTATGTAACTCACGTGTCAACACTCACCCGCTTCCTGTCCAGTGAAAACTGATCATCCTGAATTGGAAACTTCCGTTTCTGTTCTGTAGGATTCTGTCCCCTGTAGGTGGGGTCGCATCTGAGGTCACGTTTTACCCGATGACTTCACCTGTAAGCCACCATGCAGCATTTAATCGGCATAATTTTAGGCTTTGGGGCGGGACGCAGGGGTGTGAATGAGTGTCGTGGGACTTGAGAGGATTTGTGCCAGTGGAAGGAAGATCAAAGCCTGAGTAAAAACAAGCTGTTTTGGGGTCCCTGCAGATTATCTCCAGTCAAACTCCGTGTCCTGCTGTTGTCTCTCGGTCAGCTTTCGGGCTCTTTGTTGGGGTGGAACATCCGTGGTCATGAGTGCAGTGAGACAGGGTCCTGACCTCGGCCCTTTTTTCTCTCGGTCCGTGTGCCAGTTATTGAGGAAGCCACCGGAAGTTTCAGTGAGCCATCGGCGGAGCTCACAGACCTGCTGACTCGAGAACATTAACCCAACAGGACCTGGGGCTCTTAATTCCTTTTGGCAACGTTTCATACATGCATTTTTATTATAAAGAAACAGATCAAGTCATTAAACATGCACACTTCAAATAAACAAAATGCACATATCTCATTTTATTCCAGTGTGTTCAAATGGATTATTGGGTTGCAGTCATTTGCAGGTTAGGTGATCTGTCCTTGACTTTCCGTGTTATTGGTTGTGTAAATATGAACACTGCAATGCCTGTTTTATGTTTTATGTCTGATAGGTATGCATATTGTGCTGGACCAGCCTGTATGTCAAATATTAAAAATCAATGTAGTCCCCGAGCTAAAAAAGTTTGCCCACCCCTGGTTTAGTGCCTTGATGACACCAAAATAGTGTTAATCGTTTCTGAAATTAATGGCAATGAAATAATCACTAAACTGATCGTTTGGTGTGTCTAACTTCATCCTTTCTGCATCAGCGTGCATTTTATACAAAGCCGGTCTTCTGGTGGTTATACAAACCCAGAAAAGTCCCTGCCCCATCTATCCATGTCTTAACTTGACAGCCGATCTATACAGATGGACACCTTGTCCATTATGCACATATGGGGGCCTTCCCTCCGACAGCTCGGGCAAATTCATCAGGCGTTTACCTCGTTGCCCTCTGAGACGCGAATCAATCAGCTTGTCAAGGCTAAAAATACTACTTTTACCGAGTAAAAGCGCCAAGCTGCGCTAAGAGGAATAAGATGTGAAGATAACAAAGTAAATGTAATCTCCCTTTACATCTCAATGTCAAATATCTCCACTACGAAATTTAAACGTGGCCGTGTAACCGGAGCTCCTTACATGCTCAGTGCAGCAGACAATCAAAATAACACTGACCCCATCATCCCGTCATATATAATATAAACCATATTAACAGTGCATTATCAGTAAAGTTATTGCTTGTAATGGAATGTAATGTGATTGAATGTCGAGCTGATAAATTGTCACGGCTGCCGTCCCCCCTCCCGGCCACCAGGGGGCGCAGAGGCGTACTGGACCACGTCGTCCAGGAAGGACACCACACCCACGGAGGCACGCAGTATAAAAAGGGGGAAAACGAGAACTCATTCCTGACTGACCACGCCCCAATTCCTGACTGACCAGCCGTTCCCTGACTGGCCACGCCCCAAGCCGACCTTCTTCGTCCCCATCGCCTGGAAGTCATCGCGTTTGTCATCGACCCATCGACCCATTCTTCATTCCACAACCAAGATTCCAGCCCGGCCTCTGACACCGTATCCAACCCCGATGACGTCCAGGCCTGCCAACCACAAGCTCTGCCAGCCGCTAGCGCGCCCCACGCCCACACGGGCGATAAGACCATCAAAATCTGATCATCATAAAACATGCCAGCGCAACAAAAAAGTATTTCAAGATGACACAACTATACAACAAGAATTTCGTAGCCGTCCTCATATGTTTAGTGCAGTAGGTAAATTAGCTTCCGATTGGCAGGTAAACGCCACACCTACAAACACTGCAAGCCCCGCCTTCTGACCTGTCTTTGTTCTGAATTCATACAAACGCAAGTTCCTGTTATAGTAAATATAACTTAGTAAATATAGTAAACATAACTAAACAGTCTATTCAATAGTCACTGCGTATCACGGAATGGAAGTTGTTTGTCTTCAATGCTGATCATTTTAATGAATGTCAGGCAAATGAAAGACATTCTGCTGAGAGATTGTTGTGTCCATATTTTCACCTAAAATAACAAAACTAATGATGAAACATTAGAACCATAAAAATGACTGGACTATTACAACTAAAGTTCGTAAGTGAAGCCAGTTCGTCAGTAAAGCCAGGTCGTAAGTGAAGCCAGGTCGTAAGTGAAGCCAGTTCGTAAGTAAAGCCAGGTCGTAAGTGAAGCCAGGTCGTAAGTGAAGCCAGTTCGTAAGTGAAGCCAGGTCGTAAGTGAAGCCAGTTCGTAAGTAAAGCCAGTTTGTAAGTAAAACCAGTTCGTAAGTAAAACCAGTTCGTAAGTGAAGCCAGGTCGTAAGTGAAGCCAGGTCGTAAGTGAAGCCAGGTCGTAAGTGAAGCCAGGTCGTAAGTGAAGCCAGTTCGTAAGTAAAGCCAGTTTGTAAGTAAAACCAGTTCGTAAGTAAAGCCAGTTCGTAAGTAAAGCCAGGTCGTAAGTGAAGCCAGGTCGTAAGTGAAGCCAGTTCATAAGTAAAACCAGTTCGTAAGTGAAGCCAGTCCGTAAGTAAAGCCAGTTGTATTTGTTTAACAGAGTTTTTGTTACCCGCAACTAAAGTGGAATTTGAAAAGTTGGACAGTCTTTACTCTGACCTTGTGTGTCTCTACTTTAGCTCGAGTGCATGACTTGTGTAGCGACATGTACAGATGAGCGGAGATTTATTGCGGCAGGACCCTGATGCAATCGCCGGGTCAGAATCTGAGAGCGCCAGAGGCTTTTGTTGAGCAGAAACCCATCCTCTGGTCTGTCACAACAGAAGCGATGGACACTAGAAGATGAGTGGGGGCAGAGAGAGGGGTTCCACAGTCAGACTCGCTCTCACTTCCTGTCACGGGAAGCGGGGGTCACGCCGGGAAGTCCGTGATGGACAGCGACTCGTCCCGAAGTGTGACGGGACGACGCCCGCCTCCCGCTCGCAGCACGCAGAGCAGCGGCAGCGGTGACTGACGTTCACGCCAATAACCCCAAAGTGTTCTCCCGTTGTCAGCAGCAGTTTATCAATCCGCATGTCTGCGTCTGAGCTCGCCTATTGATCCCCCGTCCCTGTCTGCCCATCTCGCCATCATTCGCTGTCACTGTCTCTCGTCATTCTCGTAAAGAGGCTCTGACTGTCTCTCTGTCACCCGATCACCGTGAAGAGTATAGAGAGAGAGAATATCTTCCAAACTAAAAAGCAAGTAGGCATCCATATGACTTCTTATATACGGTTTTCATAATTGTACTAAATTATGCTACAGACGTATAGTATACGGACAGGAATTTAGCCCATACTTCTACTACATAATTCAATCATTTTTAAAATGTACTAATACTTATTATAATAAGTATATAATATATAATTCTTCGGTACAGCAGCATAGTTGCTGCATACGTTAATGAAAGAAGTAAATATACTAGATAGGATTTATTAGAATTTTACTAGAAGCTTGAGGAACCCAGGAAAATACTTGACACCAACTGTAATAACATTGTTATTACAGCCGTATAATATATAAATAATATATTGTGGATCCACACCCACAATAACACAAGACAGCACTATTTTGTAGTTAACGGTAAAAAACGTTCCTTTATGTAGAGCAGAAACGATATAGACGATAAAATTAGTTCTGGGGAAGAACTGAACCAGCTAGCGATCTGTGCGTTGACGCTGAATAATTTTCTTAAGTGTTCTGGTTATATTGATCCTGCTGCAAATTAATATGTAAGCCGAGACCTATTTCCTGATAAGCGGGTTTCAGGACCGGCCCGGCGGTGCTGGGGAACAGTGGAGCAGCGTTGTATTCGACTCCAGCTCTGCTGGCCGCTGTTTATTCGCCGCTAATTTGCATTATGGATGTTGCGCGCGTCCCTTTTCCTGGAGGAAGCATCTTCGCGGTGCCAGTAAACAGGCTTAGTCATTTCTTTTTCGCCTTGTGCTGAGCCCGCGCCTTTTCCTCGCTGTTTTGCTTATTAGCGGACGTGGCCTGGGACTCGTGAGGGGAGAAGCCGCCGCGCTATTACCCCCGTGAGCGAGCGAGGGCCTGTTTCCCGCGTCCCTAATGAGCCGCGGGGCTAATTGCGGCGTGCGGCCCGGGCCCTGCTGGGTAACGCGTGGGTTGCGGCTGCCCGCCGTGAATGGAGGTGCACCATCCGGATGGTAATAAAGCCCTCAGAAGGACATCGTGGAGGACCCGTCACGTCCAGGAGACCACATATTCCAACAGTTGCCCCCTTGGTGCCGATGCTGACGTCCTGCAATTCATTCACGCTTAATAAAACTAGATCTTTCTTTACACATCCTTCTTTATTAGTGTATTGTTCCACTGAACTCTTTTAACATGAAATAATACTAATAAAGCAGAAATCAGTAAATACCTGAAACAATAAAATAAAAGTCTAAAATGCTGTAACTTTTGGAAAAAACGTGGTTGAGTGTCTCTCTCTCTCTCTCTCTCTCTCTCTCTCCCCTGGTTATGAATTTAGCTGATTAAATCACCAGGTGCAAAACTGCATTCGTGACACAAAAACAACAATTAATAAGCATGGACCGTCCTCCGGGTGAGAGGCAGCCTCTTCCTTAACCGGGCAGGTAATAACATTGGGAGCCGGGGGATTTAATGAGCCGCTCTTTTGTTTTCATCTTTCGAGTGCAGGGGCTGGGCTGGATTCAGATAACGCACTTTCCGTAGAGCCAACTGATAACTCGTTACACGAAAAATGAGCCTGGAATTTAAAAAAAAAAGCTCAGTACAACCTATTTACAGCAAAATTGGTACTGTGAGATGTAAACTACTCATGGTTGCCATGAAGCCAGGTCATAAGTAAAGCCAGTTCGTAAGTAAAGCAGTTCGTAAGTGAAGCCAGTTCGTAAGTGAAGCCAGTTCGTAAGTAAAGCCAGTTCGTAAGTGAAGCCAGGTCGTAAGTAAAGCCAGTTCGTAAGTAAACCAGTTTGTAAGTAAAACCAGTTCGTAAGTAAAGCCAGTTCGTAAGTAAAGCCAGTCCGTAAGTAAAGCCAGGTCGTAAGTGAAGCCAGTTCGTAAGTGAAACCAGTTCGTAAGTAAAGCCAGTTTGTAAGTAAAACCAGTTTGTAAGTAAAGCCAGTCCGTAAGTAAAGCCAGGTCGTAAGTAAAGCCAGTTTGTAAGTAAAACCAGTTTGTAAGTAAAGCCAGTTCGTAAGTGAAGCCAGTTCGTAAGTAAAGCCAGTTCGTAAGTGAAGCCAGTTCGTAAGTAAAGCCAGGTCGTAAGTGAAGCCAGGTCGTAAGTAAAGCCAGGTCGAAAGTGAAGCCAGGTCGTAAGTGAAGCCAGTTCGTAAGTGAAGCCAGTTTGTAAGTGAAGCCAGGTCATAAGTGAAGCCAGTTCGTAAGTAAAGCCAGTTCGTAAGTGAAGCCAGGTCGTAAGTAAAGCCAGTTCGTAAGTAAAACCAGTTTGTAAGTAAAACCAGTTCGTAAGTAAAGCCAGTTCGTAAGTAAAGCCAGGTCGTAAGTAAAACCAGTTCGTAAGTAAAGCCAGTTCGTAAGTAAAGCCAGTTCGTAAGTAAAGCCAGGTCGTAAGTAAAACCAGTTCGTAAGTAAAGCCAGTTCGTAAGTAAAGCCAGTTCGTAAGTAAAGCCAGGTCGTAAGTAAAGCCAGTCTGTAAGTAAAGCCAGGTCGTAAGTGAAGCCAGTTCGTAAGTGAAACCAGTTCGTAAGTAAAGCCAGTTCGTAAGTAAAGCCAGTTCGTAAGTAAAGCCAGTTGTATTTGTTTAACAGAGTTTTTGTTACCCACAACTGGAATGCTTTCTACAGACAAATGAGAAAGATCCTTTTGTGCAGACTAATGAAAAAGGAGGAATGACGATAAAGGGGATAAAAGCAGAATTGACTAGCTGGACCCAGTGTGGCTTTTTTGCTTTGCATTCCCCAAATGTTGCCAGCGTGATGCTGTGCACCCCATTCTTTCCAGCTTATTTAAAAAATATTTCCTCAAAAGTAAAAAAATCTAATCATGCCAAAATGTATTTTGTGCTCCTGAACCAAGGCTGAAATGAAAATGCAACCTGAAAAAATGTAATGCAGATTTCCAAACTGTCTCGGAGCGTCACACGATGATAATGACGGGGATTTCAAAGCGCAGAAATGCTCTTTCCGCCCTCTGTTTCCAGCTCTTCTCCTCCGTGAGGGGAAAAGTATGCTCATGTGCAGCGATGATGGATGACAAGGTAAATTTGTGTCCAGGGACTGAAGGTGAGAAGTGACAGAGGTATTTATCTTGGGAATGGAGGTTAGGGTCAGGTGAGGCTGGGCGCCGGAGAGCGCGAGACGTTGACAAATTTATCCAGCCGCCGCCACCGCCGAGGCCTTTTCTTTGTTTTCAGTCCCAGTAACTCAGTAAGTGACCCTCGTAGCTCATGCGCCAAGAAACGCGCCACGCCGGGCCATGTGTCACCACGGGTGTCTCACTGCCACTTAGTAGTACGCAATACAAACTGAATCTTTAAAAAGCTACGATCAACCTTTTTTATTCTATGTACTGACCTGTTATTAAATGTATGGGCGGGTCATATTGTTCACTAATGCAACACTCGCTAGTTTAGCAATAAGAATGCTTGAATTAAAGCGCTGATTACCGGCTTGTTGGTAGTGGGCGTGGTCATGTTAGTGTACAAGGGGTGTCAGGAGTGTAGAGAAGAAATGGACGAAAAGGTCTGGGTGGGTAGTTAGTTCCTCCTCCAGCATAAAGATAACCAGCAAGCAGTCACTTCTCTCTGTACATTTACTGGTGTAAAGTCTGTAGTGTTCTCTGATCTTCTCTGACGTTATGAGGATTATAAAAGTAAAAAGCTGCGCCCTCTAGTGGAAGGAATGCTGATCAGACACCATCAGCTTTTCTTATGGTCATATTTCTTTATTATTTCTTTCTGTGCTATGAACTGCAAAACCATCCTTTGCGTGTTCAGGAAATAATTGTAATTGCTTCAAAATGGCACCTTCATTTGAGTCCTCCTCACAGCCAAAGCCATTCAACGCCCAGCAATGGCTGCACCAAGGCTGCACCAAGGCTGCACCAAGCTTGGAGTGGACGCCTGCATCTTGTAACGGGTTAATTATGTGTGCGTCCTAGTCATTTGTATTCCGGTGAACCCTCTGCACCGCCCTGTTTTGACACCATAGGGCTCATTTCCTAGTAAAGCGAACGTATTAGTGATGGATACGCAGCGAAGAGACCATTTGTCCTGCCAAAATAATAAAAAAAAGTTTTTCACAGGCCTGGCAATCACTAACCACTTTGCCACGGGCCATCCATCATATTGTCACTGTTCTAATGTTGTGCAGTAGAGCCGGAGAGGAGAAAGAGCGGTGAGCCCCATGCAGCTGCCTCTTTCACCACATGCCAAATTCAACGCTTCCTGTCTAGTCCCCGCCCACTGTCGGTATGTCCTTATTAAAACAGCAACTGTTGTATTGTTTGCATTAATTATTAAAAAAAAAGGTAAAATGGGGCTTCTCCTGTGCACAGCAGTGTTTTAGCATAAGAGCTTCGTCCATTAATTATGCGGCCAGACAATTCAGCCTGACTTGATTTATAAATATATTTCCCATTTGAGCTGTACGGGCCCTTAAGTGCTTTTTTTGTTCCGGGGCCCGCCGGGTTGCGTCACCGCAGTGACAACACCCATCAGGCCCTGACCGAAAGCATCCATGGCTCTGTGATGCAATATTTAAGACGTGCCGCAGAGCCGCGCATCAGCCCCATGACTGGCTGTTGTTTCGGGTTAATGTCTGGTTTGTGGGGCCAGGCCACTCTTCCTCACTCTTCCTCGACCCTGCTGATCCTGTCTGCTGGTTGGCCAACACCAGACACACATGAATGAAATAAGAATAAATAAAACGAGCAATGACGGACGAGGTGTAAAAAACAGGCAAAAAGCAAAGCAGAATAAATCAAATTTAAAAAATAAACCTAAAAACCAATGACATGAAACCTCCTTTTCACATAGTGAATAGTGTAATTTTACATTTATACCTCATTTCTGTACTATATTTGAAATTCAAATATATCATATATATAAAAATAAAAACATGTACATTTTATTAATTTATTTTTGCCTTAATTAATGATGTGCATGTTACCTCAGCTGAAGATTTTTTGATGTTGGGATAATAACAGTATGGCGGCTCTTAGCTGAATCTCGTGTCCCACTGGGACGCAAATCCCTCAGCTTCAGCCCTTATGGCCTAATTGCAATTTAATTTTTTGTTTTTCCCCGACAATTGTGCGCCGCCGCCGCTGCTCGACTAATTGAACTAATTGTTTTTTTTTTTTTTTTAACTTGCATAAGCGATGCATTGAGTTTTATTGCCAGAGAAAAACAGCTTGCCTCGATGGCCCGGGTGGAGTCACCGCGACTGGCCAGCTCGTCGCTGTTCAACCATGTTGACAGACACTTTGACGGCCATTACTGTTTACGCGCAGCACAATTGAAATGTCCCCGTGGGACATAGCTACTGTCGATTTGGGCCCGAAAACGTCTCTTTGGCGGCGGCCATCGGAGTGACATTTGCAGCCATCGGTTCCTTCGGAGTGCGGAGATGCCTCTCAATTACAGCGTTGGTCTCGATGACTGCACATTATCGGAGACGCCGCTGCCTTGTTTCCATCGATCCCGAGTCCGTCGGACGCGCTGTCATCCGCTATCGAGCGGCGCAGCTGGAGTTATTCATTTTTACGCCGGGTCAATCCAATTTAATGCGAGCGGGCGACCCCGCGTCACGCCGCCGGGACGACTCCTCGATATCCGCACGCCGCCCTGATTGCTTTCTCTCCCCAGCACTCGCCCTAAATGTCACGTTTGGCTTTTAGTCACCGGCACCAGCGGGTGACGGCGTGACGTTTCGGCTTGACGGGGAGGTTTTACGAGCCCGGGCGCACGTTTATGGAGGTTCCCCCACATCGGATCTCCTGAGACGGTCGGCTGGTGTTGGGGGGCCACTAATTGGCCAGACATCTTATTACCCGCACGCATTTATAAAGACCACCATGTGCACGGAGAGAAAATTAAAACATGGACCTCATGGTTGTTAATTAAGGGTGTCATTTGGCTAATTGCAAAAGATTTTTCATAGTATTTACTTCCGTTTTACAGTGATGCAGGCGGTGATGCAGTGAATTATAGGAGGGGGTAAAAAATTCATGTCTCCTTCCCTCTCCATGTTCTGTAACAATAAGGTTAATTCAGGTGGAATGAGAACGCTCAGTAATGAGAGTTGACATGGTAACGCTGACAGCATTAATATGAATATTTCAGCCCGTAATCCAGGCTGAGCGTCCCGCTAATCGCCGTCCGCCACTGCAGCATGCGGCTGGACTCGTAGCCGGGCGGGGTTCTTTGTAGACGTTGTGGGTGGTCTCTGTGTTTTATGACAGACTGGGCGCTTGTAGGGTAGCATGTGTTGAAGGCTGGATGATGGTGGAATGATGGTGGGACGATGGCAGGATGGTGGCGGGGGTATAGTGGGATCATGGTGTGATAATGGCAGGGGGATGGCACCATGATGGCGGGGTGGTATGATGATGGCAGGAGGATGGTAGGATGAAGATAGGCTGACGGTGGGATGATGGTGTGTTAATGGCAGGGGGAGGGCACTGTGATGGGAGAGGGATGGTGTGATGATGTCGGGATGATGGTGTGATGATGGCAGGGGGATGGCAGGATGATGGTGTTATGATAGCAGGATGATGGCGTGATGGTGTGATGATGGCAGGATGATGGCAGGGGGTTGGTGGCATAATGGTAGGATGATGGTGGAATCATGGTGTGATAATGGCAGGGGGATGGCACCATGATGGCAGGATGATGGCAGGGGATGGTGGGATGACGTGATGATGGCGGGATGATAGTGTTATGATGGCACCATGATGGCGGGGTGGTGTGATGATGGTGGGACGATGGCAGGATGGTGGCGGGGGTATGGTGGGATCATGGTGTGACAATGGCAGGGGGAGGGCACTGTAATGGGAGAGGGATGGTGTGATGAGGTCGGGATGATGGTGTGATGATGGCAGGGGGATGGCAGGATGATGGTGTTATGATAGCAGGATGATGGCGGGATGGTGTGATGATGGCAGGATGATGGCAGGGGGTTGGTGGCATGATGGTGGAATCATGGTGTGATAATGGCAGGGGGATGGCACCATGATGGCAGGGAATGGTGGGATGACGTGATGATGGCGGGATGATAGTGTTATGATAGCAGGATGATGGCGGGATGGTGTGATGATGGCAGGATGATGGCAGGGGGTTGGTGGGATGAACACAGTATGATGGTGAGATGATGGTGTGATAATGGCAGGGGTGTAAATGAAAGCACTGTATTAAAGCACAGTATTAAAACACTTAAATCATCTGATGATACCTGGCAGAATGAGGCGTGCCACAATAGAGGTTACAAGGATGAACAAGTTTTTAATTTATTAACACCATTAGATTAGTATTGCAGTTACATGTAAATATCGTATGCAAAAAAGGTATCAATGTTACAGAAAAACCCAAAATAAATGGAAGGAGAGAAGGATAGAGGAAGAGAGAGAGAAGCCAGGAGCCAAGCTGCAGAGAGGCAGCTTGGCCCTTGAGAAAACAGGAAGGGCCAGCAAGACGCCCCAGTTCCTGATGGAGAGGAAAAAGAAGGGCCCTGAGTTCACAAGAGACAAATTTTTATACATTTGACCTGGGAAGTTGCCACAGACCAATCAGAATTTCGTGTTTCCACCCTGTCACTCTCGTCATGACACATCAAGCCTTTTGCCGGCCCTTTTTCCGTTAAAGACACCGGCAGGGGTGATAATGGTGTAATGAGTGCGTTAAGGCGGGATGATGGCGTGATGACGCCTTGAAGATGGGATGGTATGATGACGTGTGATGATGGAGGGGGATGGCAGGATGATGGCGGGATGGTGTGATAATGGTGTGATGAGTGCGTTAATGCGGGATGATGGCGTGATGACACCGTGAAGATGGGATGGCATGATGATGATGTGATGATGGAGGGGGATGGCAGGATGATGGCGGGATGGTGTGATAATGGCGAGGGGATGGCAGGATGATGGCGGGATGGTGTGATAATGGTGTGATGAGTGCGTTAATGCGGGATGATGGCGTGATGACACCGTGAAGATGGGATGGCATGATGATGATGTGATGATGGAGGGGGATGGCAGGATGATGGCGGGATGGTGTGATAATGATGTGATGAGTGCGTTAAGGCGGTATGATGGCATAATGATGCCATGAAGAAGGGATGATGGAAGGGGATGGCAGGATGATGGCGGGATGGTGTGATAATGGCGAGGGGATGGCAGGATGATGGCGGGATGGTGTGATAATGGTGTGATGAGTGGGTTAAGGCGGGATGATGGCGTGATGACGGCGTGAAGACGAGATGGCATGATAAGGGTGTGATGATGGAGGGGGATGGCAGGATGATGGCGGTATGGTGTGATGAGTGCGGGATGATGGCGTGATGACGCCGTGAAGACGGGATGGCACGATGACGGCGTGATGATGGCAGAACGGCGGCAGGAGCCGTTAAATGCGAATCAGCTGCGGTGTTTTGGCGGTGACACAACAGCTTCGATTCCAGCCCAGCCGGCGCGAGGAGGACGGCTCTGTGCCTGCAGGCCCCACATCAGTTACCTGCTGACAGGCCGAGCATGACGGATGATCAGCCCGGGGCTCCGGAGTCGACTCTGTCAGCCGCTCATAATTTAAACATCTTATCTCTGTCAGAACAAAAGACAGAGCGCCGCGCCTCCATGGAAATGAAAACGGGGGCTTGTTTGGACTGCGGCGCGTGGAGTGAAGCGGGGTGATAAGTCTTCATGCACACACACGACACGTCGACGCATATCAGACATGCCGTCACAATTACATCACATGCACGCACAATAAATTCCACCCGAGCACGTAGTGCAAGAGAAAGCGGGTGAACTATGACAATCGTCTCAAGACACTCAAGTCCCATTTCCCATTGGGACCTGAATTCTGGGACCCCATTATGGGAAGTCCTTTGCCCTCTGAAAACCAGGCTCTTAACAACGTCTGCCATCAGAAGAAGTGGATTAAGCGTTAGCTGGAAATTAGCGTGACCTGCAAAGAAGTCAGTTTAACTAAAACTAACAATAACGTGCCGAAATATGTACAGGGTTTCAATCTATTACACCAAAAATTACAGTAACGGCAACAGGAAACGAGTGGTGAAATGCAATCGGAACAAAGTCCAGAGGAGCAGAGCATACAGGTGACTGGATATTTCTGTCCCACAAAGTGGCCGTGAAACGTCGCCGGATGTGAATTACTTTTCTCGTCCGGTCTCCTCAGGACGGCGCCGATGACTAGGGCTTTGGACAGGACGCTAATGGAGGTGATTCTGGTGTCCCTGCTGCAGCCTGAATCCAATCTCAACGTCCTCCACCCGTTTATTACCCAGAAGTAAAGGGTTTGCCAAATTTTCCTCAAAATTTCTTGCTTGACCTGAAAATACTCATTTTCACGCACCGATTTCATTCGTTGAAGTTTATTGTCATTTCAGCTACATACGTGTTAGACGGTACATAGTGAAACGAAATAACGCGGAACCTGGTGTTACGTGTAACATCTGAACGATCAGACAAAGTTACACACGGACATAAAGTGTACGTGTGCGACACCGACAAACTGGTCAACATAAAGTGCAAACAGGCGACACATTTAACAAAAAAACACGGAGACACACAACGAGACAGAAGGGCGCT
Organism: Denticeps clupeoides; assembly: GCF_900700375.1. Taxonomy (NCBI): domain Eukaryota; kingdom Metazoa; phylum Chordata; class Actinopteri; order Clupeiformes; family Denticipitidae; genus Denticeps; species Denticeps clupeoides. The sequence continues at coordinate 1,330,625 of NC_041708.1, forward strand.
AAACAGGGGTGAAATGAACAATAAAGGTGCAAAGTGTCACGATCCGGTCCGAAATGGGGGTTTCATTGTTGTCCTGTGTAATGTTCCCTAATCGTTCTCACCTGTGTTAATTGTATAAAGCTGCCCTGTTTCTGTTCGCCGTCAGGTCTTTGACGTTATGTTCCATGTTCACCAGTGTCTACGTCTCGGATGTCTCCCCTGTCCTGTGATTCACCATTAAACCCCTGTTCCGTGACGTCAGGTGAAAGCGTCCTTCATTCCACGTCTTCTCGTCACTCTTCGTCCTCCTCTCCGTGCACCCGCCGCGTCATGCCCGCATGGACGTGACACAAAGTAACATTCAAAAGGTCATTTGTTACAAGGGATGTCTCAAATTTTAGGTTTACATTTACAGCATTTACCAGACGTCCTTATCCAGAGCGACTTACAGTCAGTATTTACAGGGACAGTCCCCCCCTGGAGACACTCAGGGTTAAGTGCCTTGCTCAGGGACACAATGGTAGTAAGTGGGATTTGAACCTGGGTCTTCTGGTTCATAAGCGAGTGTGTTACCCGCTAGGCTACTACCAACACAAATGAAGTATGTAATGAGGTTTGCTTTGCATTAATATGACAGTAATTTTCTATACGACTATAGGAAATGACCCGGAAACGATCCTCTATGGGCCAACATGCCAACGCGGTTTGCTCCTATACCTAGCTTGATGCTAGAGCTAGCTAGAGAATTCAACCCTAGAAAAGATGAATTAACTCTCCCAACATGAAGACATTTCATGTGGCGCCCAGAAAATGGTTGAAAAGCCCCGAAGTGCAACATTTTGGATTGTTGGTACTTGTGCCGTGCTTGAGGGTCGCCGTCTGGGCTCGGGATTAAGGTTGGTTGATTCCGGTAAGGTGACCCCAGGAAGACCCACCTGATGGACAGGGCGGCAGAAGGTCGGTGGAGGACCGGTCAGGAGATTAGGGCCCGGCGGGTGCCAGCTGCCGCGTGGCTCAACGCGCACTGTTCCCCGGCACAAAGCCCCTCCCCGCCGCGGCGATGACAGCGGGGCTGGGAGATCTGTCGCGCCGCTGAAGGAGCTGTCTGTCTCGGACAGGTGGAGAGAGCACCTCCTCGATAGCCGCTCGGGCATCCCGGCGTTATCAAAGCGGGGCGCGGGGGGATCTTTCACGTGCAATTACGGCAGAGAACGGCAGCGATGACGTGTGCCATGCAAGAGGGAGCAGAAGATGAAATGGGACCCGAGGGGGAGGTCATGGAAGCTGGTTGGGGAGCAGGCTCGGGAATTCCTGGCTGCTTTTGTAACGATGCCGCACTTTGTCATGGTAGGAGAGAAGGAGGATCTACATACACCGACGGGTACACGAGCAGCACATGTGCAGCGGTGACATACGGAGTCGTGACACACGGAGTCGTCCCTTTAAAGAGATGTTGAGCAGTAATGAAGTCTTCTGTTTGACATGTTTCACCGTGACACCGTGTGCTGTGCCGCGGTGTTTCACTGTCACTGGGGCAGTGGTGGCCTTGCGGTTAAGGAAGCGGCCCCGTAGCCAGAAGGTTGCCGGGTCGAATCCCGATCTGCCAAGCTGCCACTGAGCAAAGCACCGTCCCCACACACTGCTCCCTGGGCGCTTGTCATGGCCGCCCACTGCTCACTCAGGGTGATGGGTTAAATGCAGAGGACAAATTTCACTGTGTGCACCATGTGCTGTGCTGCTGTGTATCACAATGATAATCACTTCACTTTACTTCACTTTCATATTGCTAGATTGACTGTACTGTACGTGTGTTGAGTAGCAAAAGCAACACTTTATGGATATGTAACTTTTACAGAAGTTGCAGATACAAAACCTAAACGTGTTATAGGAACAAAACAAGTTTTCTATCTGTTTATTTCTGTAAATTGGTGAGCATGCTCCGTGTGCTACATCTGATCTTGCCCTGGGAAAACATGGCCCTAAATGTGTATCAAAAACTCAACAAATGTCAATTTCAACTATCCAGAGAACCTTACGGTCAGTAGTTACAGGGACAGTCCCCCCTGGAGACACTCAAGGTTAAGTGTCCTGCTCAGGGACACAATGGTAGTAGCTGGCATTTGAACCTGGGTCTTCTGGTTCATTGGCGAGTGTGTTACTAATTACCGTGATAATTGATGGTAAAATGAAAGCACATGGTAAGCCACCTTGCATTATGTAAATGTGGGCAAGTCCCCCATATTCTCCTGGTTAGGTGCTGTGGCCTCCACCCGACGTCGGTTCATGTGACTGACCGGGTTTTGCTCCTGGTGCGTGTTTTTGACATAATGCATGAGCTTTGGCCGGTAATCCGAGGTGCCAATCTGCTTTCATCTCCGGGTGTAAGAAAGAGATTTCTGCTGGCCGTGCCGTCCCACGCCACTCTCAACCGGCTCAGCATCGGCTTCTCCGAAAGCCCCGCCGTTCTCTGTTATTACTTATTCTTAGCGGATTAGTCCCTGCCGACGGGTCACCTGCCTGCTACAGGGACCCGGTGGCGGGAGTCTCTTTTGTATGGAGGACGAATGGACACGACTTGCAGCAAAGCTCTGGCCTTTTCAAGAGATTGTGACATCACAATTTCAACACTGGATGCAAATTCAACCCTTTCTCCACGATGTGATCGTCACGTTCCTAAGTCCAGGGGTCTAAGAAACGCGACGAGGGTGTGGAGAGGAGGACGTCCCCTGTGACACACACAACCGAACAAAGCACACAAACAGTGCTTATATTAACAGGGACGCAGCACAGCTAACCAACATCAGCACAGACTAAAGGAAGGGACGGTCCAGCAAGGACAACTCAAACACGCACAAAAGTTCACAAAAATGGCGCATAAAGCTAACAGGCTAATACAGACTAACAACAAAGGGTGGATCACACAAAGCAACAAAGAAACATGAATGAGATCGCCAACAGAGCTCCTTGCAGGTCTCCGTGGACCCTGGGGACCTCCCAAAAGTGTAAGGGCCCAGCAGACCCTGGGGACCTCCCGAACACCATCCGAAGTCTCTTTATATAGGTTGTGGTGACCAATGGCAGATGGTAGGTGGAGCTGGTAGGCTTCAACTCCTCCCACGACGTACGTCCAGGGACGTAACAGTGATCAATAAGCATCAAGACTCAGTACGTTTGTTTCTGCTTGAGAGAAGGTATTAGGTGTCCCAGCTGATAGGACCGGTAGCAGGTTTCTTATAAAATGGAACAAAAGACTAATTTTATATGGCTAAAATGTAAAAAAAAAAATTTATTTGTAATAATTATCGCTGGTGGATTACAAGTAGAATGTACAAGTTTATCCCACCTTTTATATTGGACAGGGACACGTTCTTGTTGGTCTGATTTAATATAAAATTGTCAAACCCCACTTACTACCATTGTGTCCCTGAGCAAGACACTTTTGAGTGTCTCCAGGGGGGGACTGTCCCCGTAACTACTGACTGTAAGTCGCTCTGGATAAGGGCGTCCGGTAAATACTGTAAATGTAAAATTGTGAGCATGAACGCAGCAATGCTACATAAAAAAGGAGAAAGATGTCATTTTTAAAACATTTTCACTTATTCCTGCAGTGTCATAGTTTTTTTTTAAAAAACATTGCACTTTTCAAATGATTTATATCCCTTTTTTTTAAGCCCCAAATATTCCGGAGGACCCACTCAGTACACGGCCTCCATATCGCTGTGGTGGATAAAATGTTAAGTGGGCGCTAAGTGCACGAGGGGGGTCTGGAAGGGATAACTGTTTGGCCGGAGATTAGGCGGTTTGATGATCGGCCCGGGGCCTGTAGTACGAGCCGACAGCGTTATGTGGCCGATAAACCACGCTGACGAGCGGCAGTTTGTTTTATCGGCAAAGCGAGCGGCACAGCGGGCCGTTTACAAGCGCCGCCGCTCCTGATCGTATCTCGCTGTCGCTTTTATCGATCCACCATTCATTAGTATGTCTCAGGTTGAGGGCCTTTGACCTGAAAAATGCAGCCAGTTATCATGCAGAACCACATCATTTCCACATTTGACTCCTCCTCGCATGTTCCAACCCGGGACGGGGGTGGAGCCTACTTGTTGCCCCAGTCAGGTCAAATGTCCCTTACGGTGACACTCTCAGACCTGAACGTTGCACAAACCTTGCAGCGATGCAGCCGCTGTTTAATGTCCGGCCCGACCGATTTGGGACGTTCTGGGTGGCGTCCAGGTACGAAGCGGGCGCCTGTTGTCTGCTACGTACGCGCATTCGGTTTAATAAAGGCGCGCTTTTACATTTACATTTACGTTTACAGCATTTACCAGACGGCCGTATGGATGAAGTGACCAGTTCTGGTTCACCAGGACCCCCAACTATGAATACAACCTTTTTATTCACTCTGTTCTGGTTTCTATACAGAAGAAGGTTACAAGTCCATCTAAATCTTCACTTTTAATATTGTTGCGAAATGCAAAAAAAAAAACGAAGGTGGCCGGATCTGAAGAGCCGGTTAACCCCGGCTGACCGGTGTGGCCCCGCCCCGGGTTGTGGTCCGACGCTTGGCAACAGCATTCCGGTGTCTTCAGCGGCGGTAAAGCCCCCGAGTGAAGCCTTTGATGTCGCTGTCAGGGCCGATTTGCCTCGTCCTCGGCACATTGTCTCGGCGTCCAGATGCGTCGGGAGGTAAAGCGGAGCGCTGTTTACGCGTTATTAAATATGCGGCAGGTGGCGCGTTATTGTTCTCAGAGAAATCGGCGGCCGGCATTAGTCTGTCACGATCAGCCGGCGTCGATCCCATTGATCTTGGATTACAAAGTCCCCGGTCCGCTTTGCACATTCCCCGCAGCTCCTTCCAGCCGACAAATCTTCTGGTTTCCTCGCGTCCTTAGCGGCCTAAGTGCTTTAGATTTAGATCTGAGGCGGTGAAAGGGGCGGGCCGGCCTTTTGTCTGCCGCACAATGGCGCTTTAACTGCCGAAGACGAGTTGTCGAGTGGCGTGGCACGAATATACTCGTTATAGTTGACAACGCTGAAGAGTATTCCGATATAGACTTTTAAAACGTATATAGACAGCAGCTGAGCGGAGGAGGAGAGGACGAAACCCGGTGGGGCTTCTGGGATGAACAGGGGCCGCGGTCCCGCAGACGCCTGATTGACACCCCCGCCTCCTGGGGAGGGGCGGGGCTCGGTGGCACTCGGGCCACAGCCCGTGGGTGGTAGGGTCTAATAGTGTGGCAAATGGGAAGATTAATTGCGAACAAGCAGCGGGATTAGCGGGGCCTTTTGTGGGCCCTGACAGGGCATCGGCGGGGAGGGCCTCTGATCCGTCAGCCGTGGAGGAAATTAGTCGGGGCAGACCGGGACCGCCTCTAAACGCCGTCTTTAGGAAATGAAAGCCCAGCCGAGAGGATATTGAACGGGAGCGTTGTGGACATTCTTCCGAGGACGACCCGTGGAAGAATGACTTGTTTCTTTTCTTTTTGTAATTGTGAAATGGCGTCGTTTGTTCCCGCCGTTTTCAGCCGGCTCTACTGTGTGTTCCTGCCACCTGTTGGACCCCCGAAACATCGCAGCGCCGCTTATCCGAGCGGGAAGCGGACGTTCAATTCCACGTCTGACCACGAAAAGTCAGTGAAAAGCAGTGAAAGTTTGTCCGAGTTTGTAATCGGAATGTCTTGTCGCCTCACATTTACTTTACTTTACTTTACTTTTATCCCAGACGAAGACACCAGCAATTCTCGTTGGGGTTTCTAGAGATTTTGAGTTTCCAAAACTAAGAGCCCTGATAAGTCTGAACTTGTCGGAAAAAGAAGGTTTCTGGATCTGGAGAAATTGAGCAGAAATGTGAAAGTGTTGCTCAGATCACCAGAACACACCAAGGCGGCAGCTGCTGCGCGATCCGAATGAAAATGTACGGGCCAAACGGGATTGGTGCGTTTGCCTGGTAATAAATGAAATAAAAGGCGTAATTTTCCCGCGGAAAGCGCAGTGGACGGAGGCCGTCTGCCGGCGGCTGGGACACGTCCCGCTCCGCCGGCGCGCAGCTGCTCCGGGCCAAGCGCCGTCATCAGCAAAGCAAGCCGAGTTAACGCAGCATCTGGAGCCACTCTGACCGTTTACCGGTGATTAAAACGCCAAGTTCGGCCCAAAAGCAAGGCGGCGGGGGGGCGGGGACAGTGACAAATGGCCTGCCACCTCCAATCACGAGGACGGAATTACCGAGACTTCCGCACACAGATGGACGGAGAGAAGGCCGCCACACTCGCTCCTTCAGATACTGCTTTATATGCCATATTCGGTGACATCCGGCAGTATGGCCCTCTCGACCGGCTTCAGCGTGACATTTTTTTTCACGCCCGGCGCGGTGATGTCATCGGCGCTCTGGAACAGTTCGGGTCAATTACAGGCAGGTCGGTGCAAATGAGATGAAACAAAAGGCCTGCGGCGTTCAGGCTAATCGGGAATTTTCTTTTTTTTTATTATTACTGATGGAATCTGTTTCCGGCGGCAACCACCATGACCCACGTGCAATTATGGCGTAATCGACCAAACATGTCTGGTGTTTCATTATCATTTCTTTCTGTTCACTCAACGTTTCTTCAGTCAAACTTGTTCAAGCATAAAGTGTAATTAGTGAATTTATTCCTTATTAAAGCTGCCTACAATTATTATTGAAACTATCTTTTATATTTATTTCATTCATTGTTTGTTAAATTCTATCAATCGATCATATAGCGGCAGTGGTGGACCCGTAATAATGTCATTATATATAGGTTATTATATATAGGATGGTAGTAGCCTAGCGGGTAACACACTCGCCTGTGAACCAGGAGTCCCAGGTTCAAATCCCACTTACTACCATCGTGTCCCTGAGCAGGACACTTAACCCTGAGTGTCTCCAGGCGGGGACTGTCCCTGTAACTACTGACTGTAAGTCGCTCTGGATAAGGGCGTCTGGTAAATATCGTAAATATAAATGGTTGGTGGTTCGGGGATTCGACTCACAGCGACCGTACTGCACTTCATACCGTCCCGTTGTGGAAACATGAGCAGTATGCCTGACCCGAACCCATTTCAGGTTGTCCCCTCTTCCCTCAGCGTGCGCTTTGTCATGCAGCCAAGTGCATAATGCACCCGGAGCGCCGTATCATGTCCCATTATAATTAGCTCTGTCAGGCCGACGCCCTCCAACCTCCGTCCGTGTAATATGATAATGCGTCTTCGACCTTAATGTGCGCAATATTTCCCTCCGTACGAGGGCCGCGGGGGGGATGGAGGAGGTTGGGAATGATCCAGGACTCCGGACACGGAGGAACCTGACCGCGAAGCCTCGCCGCTCATCGCGCCTCCTTCGTACGGAGCAGACTAATGAGATGCCCGAGGTGAAGCCCACGTCCGGTCGCATCAGGGCGGCTGACTGACGCGCTCCAATCAAATGAGTGTCTCGGCCCGGAGTGATGTGGCACTTCCATCGCGGTGACATGGCGCTCTCCGCTGACAGTTATCGGTGTTGATGGGCGCGCCCCGCAGAACTCAAACTTATTTTGATCCCTTGTTCTTTTATTTCAGACCCCTCTCGTCTCTGCGTACTGTCACCGCGTCACATCGTGTCTCCGCTGACGGGAGCCTGTGCCTGACGCCAATATTATAACGTAACGGCGGTTTAAAGACCTGCACCATCAGCACCATTTCAAGTACGTAGACGGTAATTAACAAGGGATAAAAACATAATACACAGAAAAATATGTATATTGAATATTGCTTTAGAGCCTTTAGTAAAAACGATCTATTATCGGTTTAAACTCCACAAGAAATCAGTCGGATTGAGGCAGTTAAAAACCGTAGATTCCGTAGATTCAGGTGGTGAATATGGATATTTTACATTTACAGCATTTACCAGACGGCCTTATCCAGAGCGACTTACAATCAGTAGTTACAGGGGACAGTCTCCCTGGAGCAATTCAGGGTTAAGTGTCTTGCTCAGGGACACAATGGTAGTAAGTGGGATTCGAACCCGGGTCTTCTGGTTCATAGGCGAGTGTGTTACCCACTAGGCTACTATCGGTGTTAAGTGGCCATAATATAATATAGAAGGTGAAGGGTCAGAGGTCAATTATTCCGCATAACTGGATGCGTAAGAAAAGGGAAAATAGAGAAATCATGAACCTTTTGACCGGTGATATAAAGTCTTTGTAAACTGGCTCCTGTCCCCTTGTCACCGGTGCACGGGTCGAGGCGGGGCTAAATGTCATCGGAATAAATTGAATCGGCCTTCAGACGAGCTGCGTCCGGCCGAACGCTGCATTTTCATGGGTGCGCGGCCACGCCCGCAGCCCCCGTTTCGATGGGAGCTGTCAGGCGCGCGGGGGACGCCGGTGGCGTTTGATGCTGACCAGCTGGTGGCCGCTGGAATGCCGGCCCCGGTCTCGCGTCTGCGAAGGTGCCTCCTCGTGGTCTGCAGGAACTTTCATCGCGCCCGTCTGATATAAATCTGCCGTCCCCGAGCGCCGTCATTAGTGTCCTGTCACGCGGCCCACGAACATCTGCGGCTGATTTAGGGCGGGTCAGCCCAAGGTCATGGGCCTTCCCAGCAAAGCCTTTGAACCCGGGACTCGGACAGCGGCTTTGTACGTAAATCTACGTTCATCTGTAAAATAATGAAGTTCCCACGTGGGGAGTTCATTTGCAGACGGAGGTCATGTCCGGGGGAAATGATATTAAAAAACCAATATGCTCAGGGTTTTATCCGGCATTCAAGGTAAATTCTCTCATAAAGTGAATAATCCGGTGCAGAAGCCGTCATAAAAACCCAAGAACGGACTGGATTTGAATGTTTAGGGACGCATTTTCCCAGCACTATAGAAGACATGCTCTTTAATAAAGATCTTTTTTTTTACGGCCAAAGATGGTTTTATGAACAAAGTTTATGAACAAAGTTGGGCCAGCGGTGGCCTAGCGGTTATGGAAGTGGCCCCATAATCAGAAGGTTGTCACTGAGGTGCCACTGAGCAAAGCACCGTCCCCACACACTGCTCCCCGGGCGCCTGTCATGGCTGCCCACTGCTCACCCAGGGTGATGGGTTAAATGCAGAGGACAAATTTCACTGTGTGCACTGTGTGCTGTGCTGCTGTGTATCACATGTGACAATCACTTCACTTCACGTATTCAACATTCTTCAGGTCTTTTTAATGAAACACATTCGCTTTGGACTGTGATAACCTTGCCGCTGAGAGCCCCGCCCCGTGAGTGGGTGTCTTCCTTTGTGCACCAGTGGTCCTTGAAGGAACTTGTGACTGTTCGCTTCAGCTCGAGTTTGTGCTAAGCCAGAGCGCTATCAAGTAGCACACACGCTAATGAATATGCCGTTCACGCACTGTGTATTTAAAGTGATACACAGCACACGGTGCACACAATTAAATATTTCCTCTGCATTTAACCCATCACCCTTGGTGAGCAGTGGGCAGCCATGACAGGTGCCCGGGGAGCAGTGTGTAGGGACGGTGCTTTGCTCAGTGGCACCTTGGCGGATCGGGATTCGAACCGGCAAACTTCTGATTACGGGGCCGCTTACTTAACCGCTAGGCCACCCCGCCCCACTATTTACAGCGTACTTTATCGTCCTAAATAAGCTAATCTTGATCTTTTCGTCTTCCATGTTGGATACGAAATCAATGACAGTAATGGAACCTTCTGCCGTAAGCCATGCTGACCCCGAGGGTAAGTGGCAGAAGAAGAGTACATCACCACTAACTCTAACCTAAGTGACGAGCGGGTAAAATGTCCTTTCGTCATCTAAGGACTACACCCAATCCTTGAGGACGAATGCTGTGGATGATTTCTGACTGTGTGTGTTACCTACACCCCCGGGCAGGCACCAGTAGCTGGAGAACATTATCCCTGTGAGATGGATAGTGTGTGTGTGTGTGTGTGTGTGTGTGAGAGAGTGTTTGATGTTCCCACCTCGCCCTCAGTGTTCATGTGAGGTGACAGTGCGTCGGAAAACGAGCTCCACCAAGTCCCTGGGCCAGATGCGAGTCGACCGCGGCACTCGCTTGGCGGGAGCGGGGGGCGGGGGGGAGGTGCCACGTCCACTTAGGCTCAAGGGCGGGGCCGAATATGTCCACCTCTAACACGGCACCAGTATCTCCCCCCCGTGCCTCTGCTTCCTGTCAGCGCGAGCCACGGTACACGCCCGTCTCCTCCAGCATGAACCGCGAGCTGCTGCTTTTTACTTCCTTTATGTCCCGAGCCACGCCCCTCGAGATTCTAATTACTTACCGGTAATAAGCCAAACCTGCCAAATATAATAAATTAACCAATTCTGTTACCTTAACTTTACGACAACAGATAACCAGTCTTCTTGTTGCTCGCACGTAATCTGCTGGATAATGCATTCCCGCCACTCGTGCTAGCTGCAGGCGGAAAAGCAGCATCGGCAAGGACATGCAAATGGACCCCCGTCCCCCGAGCTCCGCACCGTTCTGCATTCAGGTCCATCTTCAAGGGCGCGGCGTTCCGTGCCGGGAACGTGCCGCGGGATCCAGCAGTCCCGACCTAAACCAGAAATATCTGGTCTGCGCCACGCCCCGTCGCCGTTAGCGCGTTAGCGCCGCCTGTCAGGCCGCGGTAATTAGACCCGGTTTGACGACTGTACCCCGACTGCCGGGACCTTGCCAGGACAGACGAGTGACGCGCAGCTGCGGCCGCCACTTAGCCTGACAGCGCCCGCGCCGGTGATGGATCGCCTGGCAGGAGCCGCTGCTTGAGCGAGGTCAGAGGTCAAATCTGCACTCGCAAGGTTGCTTTACACGGGACTTCCTGCTGGCGATGATATTCCTCTTACGTATTTCGCGGCCGTGCGCTTCGGGGGGTGTGTGGCGACCCCCGCCCCGCATTCCCCGACTGAATTAGCGGCGAACGTCAACAGGGGCGTTCTGGCGAAACGGCCCGGCGTCGGAGACTTCCCGACAGCCGTCACGGCGCTACGGAGACGGCGGGAGCGCGTGAAGGAGTCGAAGGTGACAGCCGCTGAGGCATGATCGGAGTTTGGTGCGTGGCAGGGTGCATCACCGTCACAGCAAAGGCAAAACCGGAAGAAAAAAAAAAGACCTGCCACTTTGCACCAGTCCAGTGGCCTGATTATAGAAGACCCAACTTCCAGATCCTATCTTGAGCGTTTGGTAGCCATCACGACAAGCTTTTCAGGCAAATCAAGAGGAAACAGGGCTTAAAACAGTGGTTAGAAGCAAGGCTTCTGCACAGCAGTGGTGGCCTAGCGGTTAAGGAAGCGGTCCCGTAATCAGAAGGTTGCCGGTTCGAATCCCGATCCGCCAAGGTGCCACTGAGGTGCCACTGAGCAAAGCACCCCGGGCGCCTGTCATGGCTGCCCACTGCTCACCAAGGTTAAAGGTTGATGGTTAAATGCAGAGGACAAATTTCACTGTGTGCACCGTGTGGTGTGCTGCTGTGTGTCACATGTGACAATCACTTCACTTTACTTTACATTGCATGACAACATCTATTCTATTCAACATCTATGTACTTCATAATAAAGGTCTGAGGTCAAAGACATAAATAAACAGCACCACAATGTTTAATGGTTCTCATGGTTTTAAGACGTACTGATGGGTGCGGGTGAAAGAGTCAAGAATGAGGACGTGACATCGTGAGAGCTGTCAGTCATCAGGCTCCTCCCATTTTAAAATTCAAGATCATGTTCTGGGTGACAGATCATTTCTTTTTTTTCCAGTGAACTACCAACTGGTGAACTACCAACTGGTAGCAACTAGCGAACAAGCCCCATGCTTCCTGCCTTTTTGAGACCGGAAGGTTCCGTACGCCTGGTCTGAAACCTGCAGCACCCTGCGATGTTTAACTCTCGTCATCTACGGACTCTTATTTCCGACATCATTCCAGATCAGCAACGTCCGTCAGCGAACGTGGCGGCGGTATAATTAGCTTGTCAACCTTCTCGCGAGCCCGGCTAGCCATGTCTGCCGAAGACGGATGGACCGTCTGCCCGCAGAGCTGACAGCCAGTCCATAATGTGGCAATTAATGTCATAAATTATTCTCGAGCCAATTATACTGAAATGGACCCTGACGCCGCCCTGCTATTTCCACAAGAGGCCTCCGAGTAATTACACTGCCCGTCGCGCATGCTGCAACGGGCGTACCGGCCCTTTAAATCCGCTTCGTATGTAAAGTGACAGCGATTAAACGGAGCGCCGCGGACGCGGGATTTATCGGCCGGCCTTGCCGGGGGGTCACGGCTGCGGAAATTCACACCGTCGGGTCTGAAGGTTGTTCGGCCTCCATAATTCATGACCGGAGGCGCGTCCGCCGACTCCAATCAAACCCGACTAGGCCTTGGGTAGAAGATCTTGCTCGAGTGCATCAGGACGCCGCTTCTGTTGGCCCCACATCAGCAGACATTCATAAATCTTGCTGCTAGAAGGAAATATTGATGAAAATGTTTGAAGTTCTGGCATTTTTGCTACATCTTACGATTTGCTTCATTTTATTTAGGTGCAGCTTATACACCTAATTTAGTAGCCTCGCGTTTAGAGACACTCACCTATAAACCAGAAGACCCGGGTTCAAACCCCACTTACTACCATCGTGTCCCTGAGCAAGACACTTAACCCTGAGTGTCTCCAGGGGGGGACGGTCCCTGTAACTACTGACTGTAAGTCGCTCTGGAGAAGGGCGTCCGGTAAATGCCGTAAATGTAAATGAGTGTCTCAAGGGGGACTGTCCCTGTCACTAATGAGTGTAAGGAGCTCTGGATAAGGGCGTGTGGTAAATGCTGGAAATGTAAAAAAAAATGTAAAGTTTTATACGAAAAGGGCGTGTCCAAAAACAGCGCCCTTTATATTTTTTTACTTTGAATTTAATGCATGAAGGTTCCTCCAGATCTTTAGATTATAGATGGTTCCCCCCATTTTTCCCCCATTTTGGTCCAGCCCGCCCTGGCCATTTGTTTCAATAAAGCAGCGGTCCATGCAGGGAGCGACACAGCTTCCCGGCTCTCATCACTCATTACAGTATCAAAGAGTGAAGTAATGCAAAATGCATGCGTGGCCTTTGGCGCAAAACATGCTGCCGCGGCCTGGCATGCAGGGCCTGTGCACTAAAAGCTCGCGGCATCTGTGCAGACACATGGCCTGTTTTTCTTACGGCCTCCAGACAGATGTCTGCGGGAACGCGGCCTGCCCCGGGGGCGGCCCGGAATGGCTTCAAAGTGAGTCGGATCGCGAGGCGCGTCGTGTCAACACTCCGGCGGTGCAGCAACATTAAGAAAATTCATAAATAACTAGATGCACGTCGTATATTAACGGGACCATCGAGACACGCCCAGTCGCGCAATCAGCCATTAAATTTGACCCCGAACGCACAACAGCTCCGGGTGGAAAAATGCGGAAACTAATAGTCCGGATGACATTGAATTATTTGCTGTTTTGGTTCTACCTTTTTCATTGTTGGCGGAGGGCGCTCATACTCGGTTCCTCCTCGGTGAAATATGAGGGGAAATCGGTCCAAATTACTAGACCGCCCAACAAGGGACAAAATGATCTATAGAATTTTCAGGACAAATACACGTTCACGTCCAGACGGGTTTCCGAAGGAGAGGCGGATCTGCCGGAGGGTTTCACGTTTGGCATGTCGGCATAGAGCCCCGTCGAACTCCAGGATAAACAGATCTGAATGTCCTGAAGTCTGCAATATGCATTTGAGGTGGAATCCTTTCAACAAACAGGAAAAATGAATAAGTTGCCAGATGGAAATGTCACCGTGCGAACAGGTGCCTCTGCAGCAACCTGATACAGGACTTGTGCTATGAGATTCATTTCAGTTCAGCATTATTATATCAGCCATGAAGATGCATGAGGTGTACTAAGGTGACTCCGTCGTCCAATGGCATGTACACTCTGTGAAATGGTGACTCTAAACTGCACAACCTGACCTGGGTGAGACCAGGGATGTGCTCCAATGGAGAAACTGAGCAGTTAGGGATAATCAGCGAGAGAAAACGTGACACCCGTGTGACACCATGGCAGATACGATTATCTGCTGGACCTGTGTGGGATTTTAACGTACAATCGGATGTTCTAGAGAGGCCAAGCATTATTTGGCAGTAGATCACCTCTCTACATCTGGATGGTTCTACATTCTGCGGACTGAAGAACGTTCGGAGATTAAACGTATACGCGCCAGCTGGCAGGTGGAGCTCCATCAGAACCGGTGCCTTCGGAGGCTCTTTCATTCTTTTACCGGCCGCAAGCAAAGATTTATCTTCCCCCGTCAATCCGGTTCAGCATCAGACCCCGGCACCAAGGTCACTTATTTCTTCCTCGGCTAACAAGATTAAATTGTCATGTCCTTCTAATAGGCTGCACGGGGAATCATTAGGCCGCTCCAGCTGCCTGACTGATGGCCATTCCGGCCCAATCATCTGACGGCGGCCCCTCGACCCGCCAGTATTGACACCCGGTCCGCGCGGGGACAGGACGGCTTAATCAGCGGCGCTCTTGACATTGATTTGACACGCGGCCACAACGACCCGGCGTTTCGGTAAAGGGTCGCTGTTTATCAGGACCAAGTGCGGCGCATTGTCATGGAAACGATTGTCGCACCGGAGCTTCCCGGCATCCTCTGAGGTCGGTATCGACTCGCCTTCACCACCGGATCCAACAGATGCTTCAAAACGGGGGGTTTCCACAGCTGTCATTAATAGTACATTCACGCTGGTAAAATACTTTCATTGCCGGGATTCGGTTTATTGATAACGCATGTAACTCCAGGGCATTAAAGTACCTTATAAACTCAGACAAAACAGCACAAATCTCCTTTATATGCTCGTATTACAGCGTGCTACATCTGTACTACAATATGGGATTTTAAAAATATGCACCGTTCCGTACGAGGATTTTATGCTGTAAATGTTCGCCTCCTGCCAAAAAAAAAAGAAGAACTCCATCCATACAACACAAATACATCCATTTTTATTTCAGTGAAAATACAAAATGAGGTGCTATACAAGATATTTACATACATTTTGTACAAGATAGATCGACGACAGGATTGTCAAGAGATTTTTTTTGTTTGTTTCCAGAAAAAGGTTTTTTCCGTTGGTAGATTATGCTCATGTTAGAAGTGGACTCTTGGTTATGGAGTTGTTAAGATAGCCCTGTGCTGATAAACAAGAACATCATTCTCACGCCGACATTCCGAAAAATTGGTAACTAAACGCCACTTTTTGCTGAAGTGGGACTGTAGGAACCCTTCTTTGGTGCTACCATAGCCTGGCACTTCCCTGGCACTGAGACCTCAGGTCCAGGGAACAATAATGACAAGATTAAACATAGCAATAAAATACTTGACATATGCAAGGAAACTGATGTACAGTAGTGTAGAATACATCTAATGGACCTGTGGTTACACGTAAGACTATACGGTCTTTGCATGTTCGCTTTTACACTGTAAACGTTCCACACTTTACATGCATGCAGCATACGGCGTGTAGAAAGATGAATGCAACGTTCATATTCTAATCGACAGGTTCGTGAACGCTTCTCATTCAGTTGCAGATGTGGATGCACAAAGACGGAAACACGGAAAAACGACGTACGTTCATTCATCCGTGTCATTTTCACTGAACGTGCTCGTTCGCATTTTAACATGATAACTCTACATAGGCAACGGTTTATTAGAAGTAATAATAATGATAAAAAGACACGCGGACCTGAGGGCTTCCACTTGTCCTATTGGCTGTTGGAACTTTGAAGAACGAGACGAAGAACGAAGCTGTCCGAGTGCGATTGAGCTGCGCTGGGAGTCAACAGAAAAAAAGCGCCTTTACGACACCATGCCACCCCTGTGCCAGGCAGTGGATTTGACCAAAGAAGGATCCAGAGATGCCCACTTTACGCAATACGTGGCGACGTGTTTCAAAGCTCCCTTCCAGCAGCTCAATCCTACCAGGACGCTTCACCGCCGCAGTTTAGGGACATGATCCGGTGACCGGCCAGTGACATTTCTGCAAGCCAGCACCGATGCTGTCTACACTTCACACAGTAAGTGTGACCGTACTTCCCCTTGGTTAGTAAATAATCAAGTGTAATATTTTTTCTGTCTCATTTTTGACATTTTCTAATTAGTAGAGTGAAAATCTGACCATGTTTTTGGCCGTATTAACTCAAAATCGTGCAAAGTTCAAGTGAAACTTTCTTTACGGTGTCTTGGCCAGTGATGCAACATAGTCCAAGATTAAATTTAGAATCATACTATTCATAACTATTCAAATTAGCGACATTCTGCTGCGCATTTATATCGGACGGGTGAAATATTCTGTAGATCCAATCCGTAATGGCTAAGGCACAAACCGCACACACCTCGGGTGACCATCACTCTCCAAGAGTAGGTCCAGAAGTTAAGGTACACTAGAAGCGGATGAAATATTGTTAATGAAATATGTGGCTGTGTTTTAATACGATTGTCTGTACATTGAATGCATACGATATACAATACTTATACATATATTGAAGTTCGGATGCGAAGCATATCAGCATTCATCCTCCACCTCTCGGATGGGCGGGATCACGTTGCTCATGGATTTGTACTGATTGGCTTGATTGGCCGCGTGAGGGTTCAGCGGCTTGATCTGAATGTTCCTCGGAAATGCGTTTTCCGGATCATCCGTAAACCACGTCTTTTCTGTCCAGGAGGGCAATTCACGATTCAGGAAAAGAATTAAGGGGGAAAGAAGGAAACATTTGTATGAGCCTCTCGTTATTCATTATTAGACAAGGGGCTGAAAGGCATCTGTATCTTTGGAGAGGGTGAAACTTGATTTTCATATTTCAAACTTGAACACATAAAGAGGAAAAGTGGCCACCAGCCTTTTGCAAATCTGGTCCTCAAATCCAAACGTAATTTAATTTTCCCCGAAGCGCGGATTTTGGAGGCCACAACATGCATTTCTGTAATGACCCATGCAAATCCAGACAGTAAAGACATGATCCCGGTGGAGAAGTGAGGACTTTGAGGACCATGATCTGAGATCTTGTAGACATTAGAGGCGCTTGTCCCGCCACCATGCTCCTTCCGCCGGGCTGCAGTCATGCAAGTTTCAGCATCTTCTACAGATGTAATGATGCACCCATCTTGCGATTCTTTGCGACTCAATGGTGGAACTTTCCCGGAATGAGCTGCAGGTAAATTATCGCTGAATTTTTAATTTATTTATATAAGCTGTGCAAAATCTCAACCGGTTTTATATGAAAAACTTTCTGCCAATTCATGGTGCATCGTTATATCCATAGAGACTACTGGAGCTACAGATGACTGAAATGGCAATAAAACTACGTTTGTGACACGCATGCACAGCAGAGATGGTCCAGTGTGATGCGCCGGTGGAAGAAGCCGTAAGAGCAGCTTTGCTTTCAATCGAGAAACTGAAGCAGAGCACAGAGTGAAAGTTCAGCAACTCACTCCAAATCAAACCGTTCATGCAGAATCATTCGCTGTCGTACCTTGGGCCCGTCTATTCATCCTGGTTGCACTTAAGAAAGAGAAGTGGTCTTAATTAATTCGAGTGACAGGTGGAGTTTTGATCATATTTACAGGCATTTTATTAGAAACACCCACCCTACATTGTCTGAAATGCTGAATGTAGGGTGTGCAGGGTGGGTGTGCCAATAAAAATACAGGTTAGTGCAGTGGACTAATGACCATGCATCGGTGAAAGTATTTTTGCGCGGCCATGAGAAATAAAAATAATAAAAAAATAAAAATAAAAAAAAAGACAATTAATTTTTTTTCCGAAACCATGTTGCTTTATTTGCTGATTCACTTTGGTTGTTTATTGTCTCCTTTTATTTAAAATGTCAGGAAATGAAACATGTACGTGTGAAAATAATACATGTACATGTAGATATATGTACAGAGGAAAAAAAATGCTGAAATATGAAGTTACCGTTTAATCCCCAGCATGCATCTGATATGGCCTTTGAAATACTGAAATCATTCAGAAAGTGGCGTGATGAGGGGGCAAACAGACAAGAGGAGAGGAGCGTCACTTACTGACCCGAGTCGCCACTTGGGCACCATCAGCGGGCGCTGGAGATGAATATCCGCGGCATTAGCACAGCTTCATAAACAATTTCAGTATTTTGAAGGGCAGAGCGTGCAGAACGTGCCGCCCGCAGAGCCGTAGTTCTACTTTCATTCACGTGCCAAGTTCATGCTTCGATGCAGAGGGGCGTCGGTGATGATTCGGAGGAGGTCCAGGAGACCTTATGGGCCAATTCACTGCCTGGTGCCGGCTCAACTTCACTCGCCTTTTGTGGATTTACATCAGGCAGAATGTAAAATCTATAAAGCTTCAGCACCACCTAGTGGTGCTTCCTAGAATGACACCGAATAATGCATTTTACTATAATACTCTGTTTAACTTTTATAAATTTGGATCTATGCAGACGATAATAAAGATTTTCTTCCCTGCAATACTGATTATTCAGACATTGTGGACATTGAAGTCCAACGCGAGGCTTTTGGTTGGAAGTGTAGCATTGAATAAAAAGGCACTTTTCCGCTGAAGCTGCAAATTGTCAGAGGGACAATTCCTGCCTGTAATCTGGAGGTTTTTGACGAAGCAGTGCGGTTTCTTTATTCCGCTCATAATTTGTGAAGTTTTTGGAACAGAAGGCCGTTTTTGTGAGCCCCAACCTTTGCTAATACAATCTCCCTTTCCGTATAATAACTTTTGTTTTGTGCTTGAGAATACACTCAGGCCACGCCCATGGAAAGGGGGGAGAACAGAGAAATAAAGTAAAACTTATCAAACAGGCTTTTTACAAATACCACGTAGTTATAAAGTACATTCCGAGAGCGTTGCTTCAGCCAGCTGCAGCGGCTGTCCAATGGGATGGCCCCGCGGCAGTCACGTGACATGCAGATGGCACATAGCTGTAGTGGGCGCGTGAGCGACATGCACGCACGCACTCGCGCGCTGTTCGTGTGCGTTACGGGGTTACGGGGGGGGCGACGACGGACACAAGCGGGCGGAGGAGGAAGGGCCGGGAGTCGTGGGGCTAGAGCGGAACGTACTTCTGTCTGTCCCGAGGGTCCCTGCTCTTGCTGCGACTCTGGCGGTTGGAGGCGGGGATGGAGTGGGCGGAGGAGCTCTTTTTACTGGAGGAGTGGGAGGAGTGGGACAGGCTGGTCTGGCACTGGCCCGCGTTGTGGTCGAACTGCATCAGGCAGAAGATTAAGTCCGTGGGGACGAGCTCGAACTCGTAGGGGGGGTTCGTGATCACGTACCTGCAGGCACAAGGGAGCCACTTTATAAGTATACACACAGAACCCAGAACCGGGTGGAGCAGCTCTCACCGCTTGGTGCACTGACTGGGTGCGCCGAGATGTGCGTCCCTCAGGCGATAAATCCCAAAGCACAACATGTTGTACGTTTTCAGCGCCTTGCAGAACAAGTCGCCGTAGCAGCCGCCATCCTGGGAAACATTTGGCCGTGGGTTAGCAAAGGAAATGAATTCATTTCATTCATTTCTGTAATTCTTTTTGTCATTGTGGGCTGCCATGAAAGGTTCGTGAAAACTTCCCCCCGATTGCCTCATGGGACAGTACATGTGAGCATTTAGATGGTCAATATAAATGCTCACATATAGATGGTCCACCTAGTGGTCAAATGTGGCACTGCAATTTTCCTTGGCAGAAGTGATGCTATAAAATTCTCCAAATTCAAAATGATCTAGCTTGAGCCCTTGACCCTCGTGGAAGGCTGCTTGCTACATGTGTTATAAGATAAGATGTTACCGTAGGAAGAGTGCTGAAGACGATGCTCACCCCCAGGTCGGCGAAGGGCCCGTCATTAAGCGCGAGCTGCGCTACGCGACAGCGGTCCCTGTTAGCGAGGGTCTGCGGGGTGCTGTAGCCTCCACGCAAGGCGTTCTCCTCCGCCAGGAGGCCCTCCAGCTCCGGCGTGGCTCCGCCCGTGACCAGCGTCCGGATCAGGGTGAGGATGTTGTCGTTGAAGTACGTCTGCAGGGGAAAGCGAGAACGTTCAATTCGCCCGGTAACCAGGCAGCAGAATCCAGTCTCTCCCCCTCCAGGGGTCAAGGGTCACGACATACGCCATTCTGGAGGTCTTCATATAATAAGACAGTCGTGATATGGAACAGTGTAAAGATTTCGAGCACCTTTCTTTATAATCTGTGAAAGGTTTCTTCTGGAACGGTGATGGACGGCCGATGTCTATTACGAGCCTTTACTTTTGTCTGCTGTGAAACGCTCTTGAAGGCGCCTTTGTTCTAACCTCAGTCAGACTGAAAGGTAGAAAGATGAAGTTGTCCTTCTGGGAAATAAAAGTCTCCCCGCTGTCCTTTTCTTCCGTTGCCCTTTTCCTTTTATACAGTTTCTGGCAACTCTGGCATGGTTTTATCATGAAATATCATGGAATTGCACACATCAACCAGATTTAATTAGAATAATGATAGTTAGGATTCCTTGATTAAAAAGCACATTTATGCTCCCTGCTTTGTTTCTGTGGATTGTAGCGGGCGTGTTCGTTTCTGCATTTCTGGAGCATGGCAGCTATGAAGCATCTACAGAGATGAGCGGACGTGACTCTCACCGCGCTCATGAGGGAGTCCAGGACACTGACGGCGAAAGCCGTTCCGCAGGCGAACGGCTGGGTGAGGTACAGCTCGGTGTCCGGGTCGTCGTCGTCGTCCTGGTCCAGGAACTGAACGTTGGAGTCGTTGACTGCAGACGTGCACAAATTTACGGAAAAAAAAAAAAAATTCATTCAGACCAAAATTGTCACCAACGTTCATAATAACAACGACAAACACGTATGTTAAAATAATTCATTTCAGACGATTAAATAAGCCACAAAAGCCACCGGCAAGCAGCCAAAATAATGAATAATAAAGTATAAGATTTTGGTCTGGAGTTCATTCATGACTTTTTTGTGCCAAGTATAGTCTCAATTAAAGCTAATTTCAATGAAAGAAAAAAAACAAGAATAAAGTCATGAATTTTCCGGCTGAAGGAGGCAAGGTCACAACCAGCAGCCATCCATCAACTCCAGTCCTGCAGACTCCATGCATGCATCGCAAAAAAAAAAAACGCATCAGCAAGGTGCTTCATCACGAGGATTAAAGTACACGGATATCACCAATCTTCCATTTTCCTGCCTGTAAAATCTCTCCTTCGAATCACCTTACGTTTCCAGCGTCTGTCAGACGCACGTATCCAGGGGGACTTACGTAAGTGGTTTACATTTCCATCATTGAAATCCCTCGTTCGGTTCACTAGGACCTGATCTGTAGACACCGTTCGCATAACAACTCAGAACCAAGCATTTTTTTTTTCTGTTTTTTTCTTAAATATAGAAAGCGTACATAAAAGATGCTTCAGTCCGAATATTTTCTTATTTACGTAGTGCATCCTGAAAGATTTATGGATGCTATAGTGTAGCATTGCAGCTGCACCTGATGTACACTCCTTGTATTTTCTGCATATAAGATATTAAACCATATTGTGTATTGTTGTTAATCAAATTCCTTTTAATTCCTTTTGTTCGCTCACATACCTGGCCAATAAACACAATTCTGATCTATAAAAATTATTAAAGATCGTAAGAACCTCGGAACGATGGTGAAATAACCTGAAAATCTACCTGAATATCTATATTGCCCAGTTTTTTGGTGTGTGTGTTATTCCCCCTTGTTCCCCTTGTTCATCTGAAGGAACAGAGGGGGGACGAGAGACAGCGGGACGTGAAGAGGATCAAGGCGCCGCAGCGAAGTGAGATGGATATAAAGTGGAGCTTCGGGAGAAGCGCCGGAGAACGTAAAAAGCGTGGCAGGAGGAGAGCAGCAGCACGGGGAAAATGGCCGGCGATCCTGTGCTTACCCAGTTCAGTTATCATTTGGATGTTGGTTCCACTGCTTTTGTCCTGACCCAGTGAGACCAGGGCCAGTGTTTTGGCTGGTTTGGCTAATGGGCGTGGCCAGCGTTGGGGAGAGAGGGTTAGGGAGTTTAGAGCGTTCAGGCGGTTGGAAGTGTAAGCTGCAGTTCCCGGCGAATATCAGGACGTACCCAGCTCGGTTATTATGGGGATGTTGGCCCCTGTTGTGATGGACGCCTGTCTCACCAGACCGTGGACCGGGCTGTTTTCTGGGGAAGACCGGTCCATACCCGGCGGTGTGAATCCTGGTAAAAACAAAAAGGGGAAAAGTCAAACCGGTCATTTGATTTACACACAGACTGAGACAGATTTACCCATGATTCACAGCTATAACCGCTGCTATATCAATACGTCTGGGTAGCGAATCGGTTTATTATATCTTATTATATTGCTTATTATATTTTTTTTTGCTCTATGACCATGTTTCACTTTTACGTGTTAAAATTTGTATTAAATGTTTAGAATGTTGATATATTTTTATTAGTGTACCTTTCCTTCACTTATCTCTGTAATAGTTTTAAATATTATAGCAACATTTAATCGTTATTAATTCTATGCAAAATGTGTGATCCATTAATTAATTTTTGAATCAGTTGACTGCCCTAATACTCATCCAGATACCGTACAGGCCAAAAGTGTGGACACCTTCTTATTCAACGTGTTTTCTTTATCTTCATGACCATTTACGTTGGTAGATTCTCACTGAAGGCATCAAAACTATGAATGAACACATGTGGAGTTCTGTACTTAACAAAAAGTTGGAGACCTGACCTCCACAGTCACCGGTCCTGAACCCAGTCCAGATGGTTTGGGGTGAGCTGGACCAACAAGTGCTAAACACCTCTGGGAACTCCTTCAAGACTGTTGGAGAAGCATTTCAGGTGACGACCTCTTGAAGCTCATCGAGAGAATGCCAAGAGTGTGCAAAGCAGTAATCAGAGCAAAGAAACTAGAATATAAAACATGTTTTCACTTATTTCACCTTTTTTTGTTAAGTACAGAACTCCACATGTGTTCATTCATAGTTTTGATGCCTTCAGTGAGAATCTACCAACGTAAATGGTCGTGAAGATAAAAAAGACACGTTTTGGCCTGTACTGTATATTAATCCTGATCCTCCCGCCAGGACCCGCCCCCGCGCCGGGTACCTTGGGAGTTGGCCTGCAAGACCCCGATGCTGTCGTCAAACAGCATGGACTTGATGTTGAGCGACGCCAGGATGCACTCCTTGTCCTGCAGCGACGCGTCGTCAATGTTGTTCTGATTGGCTGACAGGATGACGCACATGTCACAGAGGTTGATGTTGACGGCCCTCAGGTCGGCGCGGCTCAGCGGCGTGCCCTTCGCAGCAAACACGTTACATTCATTCCCCGCCCCTCCGCCACTATACTCACGCGGCCAGTTTATTAGGTACAGTTGGACACACGTTCTCCAGGAATGTAAATGTTCTCATTAAAATGAAGCTGCAGGAACAGCGACGACCCTACAGAGAAGTGCTTGTGGATATCAGAGATGAACAAAAATGATCAAAATAAAGAAAAGCCCCGGCCGAGAGAATTTGAAAGTTTCGGATCCCATCAGATTTAGAAAGACGCACTTCGGGTCAGAAGATACCAGAGTCTTTGAAGTGGATGTTATGGCCATGAACCTACCGGTAAGATGGAAATTTTGGGGAAATTATGCAATGTCTCCCATTCCCTCTTCAGATACTCCAGGGATCCCACAAATACGATGGGCTTCAGCTCGTGGTAGTGGAAGTTGCTGGCCCTCAACGGCATCACCAGGTTCCTCAGACCCACCAGAGCGGACTTGACGTCTCCGAAGATGCACACCACCACGTGTCCGCTGAGCACCGTCATGGCCGCCTCGCTCCTGGTCTTCAGCAGAAACACACAGCAACATGTCAAAACCAGAAACCACTGTCTTCCATTTAATTGTGTTTTTGTCTGACATGACATGAGAGCTGTGAGGACGTCAGGGTGGGGAACATCTGAGGAAACGTACCAGGATGACCTTCTCGATGTCTTTGGACGGGCACCAGTGAAACATGCCCGTGGAGTCGTACTTCTTCACATTATCATCCATGGTCTCCATCTGGTCGTGGCCGGGGATGAGTAACGGGTCGTGCCTTTAAAAGACGAGGTTCTGATGCATGAGCTGACAGTTGGTTAAACGCAAAAAAATACATTTTTTGCAATTATTAAACACTGCAGCACAGCACACGGTGAAAAGTGTCCTCTGTATTTAACCATCACCCTTGGTGAGCAGTGGGCAGCCATGACAGGCGCCTGGGTAAGTGAAGTGAAGTGAAGTGATTGTCACTTGTGATACACAGCAGCACAGCACACAGTGCACACAGTGAAATTTGTCCTCTGCATTTAACCCACCACCCTTGGTGAGCAGTGTGTGGGGACGGTGCTTTGCTCAGTAGCACCTCAGTGGTACCTTGACGGATCGGGATTCCAATTCTATTCCAGCACAGGAAAACTGCCAAGTCCCAAAACTTTTCCCGTCCAGATTCACACCACACGGTCAGTTTTTCTACTTTTTAAAAATTATTTCTTGTTGTTGTTTTTTGTCTGCATTAAACTCTATTTCTGTGTTGCTCTGTTGTAATTACCACACATTTTAATTGTTTCTATCTTGTGTTTTTCTTTATTGTGTATTATTCCATATTTGAAAAGCTCCTTTTGGTAAATGTGCCATATTTTAATTAATAAAACACAAAATAAGAATAAGTAAAAATACAACTTAATAATAATAATAATAATAAAAAAACCAAAAAAAACCACAAGGATCTGAACATTTTAAGTTTAACACAAATTTCTTCTTTTCTCATATACGACGCATCCACTCTCGCTGGACACTTCATTAGACCCGATTTAGCCTCGTTTTTCAGAATTCGTATATGAAGACAGGCTGGTAGTGGCCTAGTGGGTAACACACTCGCCTGTGAACCAGAAGACCCAGAAGACCCAGGTTCTCCAGGCGCTCTGGATACGGATGTCAGATCACGGTCATGGATCATAGTCATCTAGGTGTAAAATATGGACTGAAGTGCACCCTGTACATCCAACCTAAAATATCGCATTTTCTGATCATCATATACGCAGTGACACGTCACACGTTCAGCTACGACCTGGCAGCATGAGTCTCGGAGAAGCTCGAGGGTCGGAATTTTAACAGAAGGATCTGAGTGGCATTAGAGATGAAAAGCGTGTGTGTGCCCGCGCTCGCATGGCATTTAAAAGCTGGAACAGGCGTCTGCTGTAAATATTTCAGCCGACGCCCAGTCACGTTTGCTCTCCAATCGGACTGGCGTTAATGTTTCAGCCGAGACCAGGGGTCCCCCAGCAGGGACCGGCGCACTTTGTCTACAGGCCTTTTCCATTTGGCCCGGAACCGACGGAACGCGGGCGTACGGGAGGGGAGCGTTCCGCGTTCCTGCCGCTGGCGGGGAAGAGCCGCATCCCTCAGGCTTAGACAAGAGAGACGGGAGGATATGCGCCTCGGAGGGAGCCTGGGGCTACGGCCCCGGCCCTTTCTCCTCCCGAGCTCATCCTGCACATGAAAATGACCCAGATTTGCACATCAAATACAAACCAAGAAGAGAGGGAGCAGCATTAAAAATGTCAGTAATGCTGGAATATAATATACTGCACTTTATCTCACCACAACCACGATCGCAAAGCACCTCCATTCATATTCGTCAGACAAACAGTGACAAACGTGCATTTTGGAGTATTTAAAAAGAATATTATTATAGTATTACGGTGTGGTTCAAATCACTGCTAAAATAATGCCTGGAGTCAAATTATTGTCACAGCGTGTCTTTATATATTAGATTTATATATGATCACAGATGCAACAATGGTTAAAAATGTAGACGCCAGGGTGGTCAAACAGGAGCCGAACGCAGCGCCACGCGCTCATCAGAAGCAATTTAATAACAGAAACAACATAATAATGACATGAACTAATAAACTTCTGGACGGTGTGGAATTATCTCAATCGTCCAGTACACGATCGTCGAGAATTATTAAATTGAAACCCGAGTTTATACATCATTAAAGATAATGTTTTATCTATTTATTTACATCAGTTCTGAGGACGCCTTTGAACTTACATTAGTTTGCAAAACGGCGCCCTATATGGGAACACCGCACGTCAGGGTGCGGAATGTTTCATTACGTTCATCACCGTGACGCGGCCCGACGAGACAAGCTGCCTCCTGGTTGGTCAGCTGGTGCCGTGGTGATTTCACGGGGGCGGAGGTCACCCGATACCAACCCCGGCAGCCATCGCTGTATAAACAGCCCCATACCGCCGCACCGCTTTGAAGGGCCTGATAAAGGGGGAATGATCTGAGTACAGCCACCCAGGGCTGTCATGTCACCACGGCGGTTCGAGGCCAAGCCAACCCGGCTGCTCCGGCGCTTTGAACATTTCCAGCAGTCATGCGAGCTGACAAAGGCGTGCTTTTCAAAAACCCACATCCAATCTGTTGGTCATTACTTATTTACGAGAGCCTTCGGGCTCGCGGCCCTCTGAAAGCCGTGTTTGATATGGTACACCAGAACGTGTTTTCTTCTGCTTGTAGAAACAAAGTGTCCCTACGGCTACGTGAACCAATCCTGCGCCACCGTTCATCGGCTTATTAGGACAGGAATTCGAGGAGTTCACGTCCTGAAAATAATCCCAGGAATTTTACAGCCACAGAGCATGCAAGACAAAACACTAATACGGTGTTTACTTTCGCATGAATATTTTTTTGCATTATTTGCATTTGAGAAGAATTGCAATGTGCGCGTCACAGTGTTGCCAGATACCTGAAATCGCAGTGGCGGCCTAGAGGATAAGGAAACGAACCAGAAGCGAACACGTTTAACACAATACCGCTCACAAATCTGCTGAAACGATGTGCCGCCGCTACTCAACGCATCTCGGGATCCTCTGGGCCTATTCTACATTTTTCAGAAGCTAATTCGAGAACAGCCAATCTGGCAACTCTGTAAAGTTGTTATACAACTCCGTCTTTACTTGAATTAAGTCATTTTTACAAAAGTAAAGTGTGGAGTTATAATTGTAACAAGTCTATCCTAAAATAATTACTATTATTATTATTAAGACATTATAACTTTGACTCAATAGAAATAGAGCACAGATACAGAAATACAAATACAGCTAAATGCAGGCAGTGGAATCTTTGTAAATTCTCAATAGATAAAGCCATAAAATATTTATTGCTTTTCTTTTTCTTTCCTTTTTTTAGCAGCAGGGCTCCCACGTGGAGCGAAGACAACTGCAGATTTCATTCATTCTTTCACAAGTACAAGCTCCCGTTCAGCCGCTTACATGCGTATCAGTGGCGACCTAGCAGTTAAGGACGTGGCCCCGTAATCAGGAGGTTCGAATCCCGATCCGCCAAGGTGCCACTGAGCAAAGTCACCGTCCCCACACACTGCTCCCCGGGCGCCTGTCGTGGTGCCCACTGCTCACTCAGGGTGATGGTTAAATACAGAGGACAAAGTTCACTGTGTGCACTGTGCTGCTGTGTATCACAATGACAATCACTTCACTTTCTTTTACTTTCCTTGAACCCCGAAGAGCTCCTTACCAGCGGCGGACATGCAGGGCCACGTTTTCATGGCGCAATATGAGTCGCAGCGCATGAGGAGCAACACTTTACTGGTAACAACAGTAAGTAAATAAAAAGCGGCTTTAAAGTTGACGACATGTCCATATTTTAATAATGATATTTCCTCATTCTGACTGTGAGTTGTCTGAATTGGATAATTTACAGTCCGCACACATACGTACGTACCGGATCATTTTGGGCGAGCAGTTGGGCGAGTTCCTCATGCCGCCGTTCCGTTGCTTTTTTTTGGGCGAGAGGGCCGACTGCTGCTCCTCCTCGACTGCAGGACGCAAGGAGAGTCGGACATCACCAGGTCATACAGGGCCAGGCACACACAGATTCAGTGAGAAGATGAGGAGGAACAGAGGGACCGTGTCCCCGTGGGGATGGAGAGGGACAAACAAAAAGCACGCAAAATCACACAAATTCAGACCACAATCTGGAAAAATTGCTGGGTTAACACTGCAGTGCTCTGATTGGTTAGTCGCCACGTGGCCACGCCTCATGCTGAGTGAGTCAGGGTCACGCCCTCTTACTCTGCCTGTGATTCGCCAGCGTGCTGCTGCGTGGAGAGGGGCGGTATCTGTACTTGAGGGGCAGGCTGTGCGCCCTCTGCAGGTGGCCAGCGTCCACGCCCGCTCCCGTGGCCCCGCCCGCCACCTCCGGCACGTGGCTGGGTTTGCTAGCCCTGGGGAGGGTGAGGGGCAGGACCGACGGGGCGGCGGCCAATGGCAGGCTTCCCTTTCGGTTATTGACTAACGGCACGCCGCCGCGCTCCAGACCACTGGGGGGCGCTATCTGAACTGGGCCGGGGCTGAGATTTACAGGCTGGTTTTGGTGAGCTGCTCTTTTGATCACTTCATCCTTCACTGGCATATAAAGAAAACATTTTTTAAAACATCATCAGACCTGTGGATTGAGTCAGAATTATTAAAAAATGTTTTAAAGTAAAAAATATTAAAACATTAAATTTAAATGACCTAAGATGCTGCAGTTCACTAATTTAAAATGTATTAAGAGCACAAAGCCTATAATCGCTGGTGTGTTCTCATCTACTCTGAGTTGTTAAACCCTGTTCCCATAATGTGTCACAAATTAAATTACTATTCAAGATGTAAAAAATACAAATATAAATTTTTTATATATATATATATATATATATATATATATATATATATATAAAATTTATATTTGTATTTTTTACATCTTGAATAGTAATTTAATTTGTGTATATATATATATATATATATATATATATAAAAAATAGATCCCAGCTCATTGGATTGGATTTTTTGGAAGGAAATGTAAGGTGAACAGCGCCCGCTGGTGGTCAAGAGTCAATCCAACAGGAGTCTCCAGAAGTAACTACTTACAATTAACATTATTTCATTATCAATACATTTTATATATACATATATTGTTACTAATGTTTCATTTACTTTGCATGTTACTCAGGCGGCTCTGAGCTCAATAATTTAATTTCAGATAAGATTTCTCATATTTCATGTGACACATATAGCACACTTGCGCCCCCTACTGGTGAAAATCTCACATTTACACACACACACACAAACACAAAAAAAAAATTATTACACACACATTATTTAGGGACACAAAATGAAAGCTTCTGTAGAAGAGCAGTGGAAGCACACCGGGGATGAGAAGATGGGAACAACAGGGAAAACATGTCAAATGAAGCCACAAGAACAAATAAAGCAGGGAAGGGAGAAAGAAAAAGGGTAAAACTTACTTGATTTGATATATCCGTTATAGTTACTCTTAGCTGAGAAAAAGGCAAAGACAAGGTCCGGTTACGGGGCGGGGCGGAGAAACGAAAAGAGTGGTGAACGGGCAGGATGAACTGAAATACTGATCCTGGATCAGGGCGCTGGCATTGAACCAAAAACACTGACACGGTTCTGATCGATACAAATGATTTTTGAGCAAAAGGTTTTATGCAAATGAGAAGCATAACTTAAGAATGATGATTGAAGGCAGCATGGGAAGGAGAGCACCGTTTTTTGATCTGTTTGTTTATAGGGAATTAGCCTGAGATCATTTAATATTCATCTTTATTATTCCATGAATCGTTGATGCTTGTTACCCCCCCTGCACCGGCCGCAGCTCTGCACTCTCTGAAGCCGCACTGAATTCTGGGTATTCTCCTTCGTCTGTGTACGCATGTTGCTCGCCTGTCAGTAAGGTCAACAATCCTTCAAAAAAATGGCGATATTTGGTGCTCTACACCCGGGTCTAAATTTCCCACCATGCATCTCACCTCATCGTACCCAACAAATACCCCTTTTTTCACGGATCTACGATCCGTTAATTTGCACAAGCAGCTCAGACAAGGAAAGGCGAGATTTCCATCTGCAGGACTGCTTCAGATCCTCCAGACCAGTTGCTGTGAAGGGTCAGAGGTCAGAGGCCATGCACACGACAGCGCGGCACATGCAGTGGCGGCGGCGAGACGGCAGACACGGTGGTAAGCAACCTCCACCGGACGGCCAGAGGACTTACAGCAGCGCCCGGCCAATCGCGAGCACACATGGGCAAGAGGGCGGAGCCGTGCTGCAGACCGTCCGTCTTACTACACACACTGACCCCACACTGACCCCATATATGAAAAGTATAAAAAAAGAACGATGCTTTAGCTTATAACATGTTATGGAACTGGGGGACATGCTGATTCCCCAGATTATTCATATTTAGGCAGGCAGTGGCATGAATGGCGTGTGCAGGACACCTACTGGTAGACTTCAGGAACCGCAGCACATTCATCTAATGACTTGTGATTATGTGATTGGGTATTATTTTAAATCCGATTTTTTTTTTTTAATGCTTCACCGTCGGGTGGTAATACGTGTATAAAGAGCCAAGAGCAGCGGGACGATGAGTTATGCCGGGGAGGCAAGTTCCACACGAGCACATGCAACACATTCCGGGCGGAATTTCATTCTAGGGGCCAAAAGGAACCATTTTTACTCACAATAGATCACTATGCAGGCAGCAGGAGGAGGGAATACGTTCACAGGATATCAAATAAAGTATTTCACATCAAGCACCTTATCATTTCCACAAAGCTGTGAGTGGGAAACGCCCGGGGAGGGAAGGTTAGTACAATCAGTGTAATATTACTGCCTGGAATTGGCCACTTACATCCAGATTAGGGCGCATTACACACAGGGCGCTAAATGAATGCCTCGGGTAGATTCATCGGCACCAAATACTGTGAACGCTTGTCTAATTTAAAATCTTATATTACATTTTACAGATTAACAGGGCAATATAAAGCAGAAGTCTCACTTCGTTTGCAGCCACATTTTTTGATCCTTTTCGGGTCGGTGATGTCATCGTGGCACGCCTTGCAGTAGTAAAGTGCCCTGGTGAGGAAAGTTCATGTGCAAAAGACAAGAAATGTGTTTCGTCCTCTTCGTAAATGCACGTGTGTGCGACAGGGTCAACAATAATCTAGACCTTTGGTTATGGAAAGACTGAAGACTGCTTGACCGCACCATTGGCAGTCAGAAAACTGTCATGACCGTTGCACTCTACCTCTTGACTTCTTTGGCGTCGCTGGCTATGAAAAATCCCAGCGTCCCCTCCTGCATCTTGACGTGGTTCCCGGGGTTGATGAGGGTGCTGGACACGGGAACATATGAACGTTCTAAAAACCTGAAGTCTGGCAGATGTTCTACTGGAGCTTTGTGGAAAGTATCTCACCTGCTTTCTCTTTGATCGGATTTGTATTCGATGGCGATCAGCAGGAGCTTCAGCTTCACATAGCAGAGTCTTTAATAAATAAAAACACCCATCATGCATCTGTGAACATCATGCACGCTCGGTGAAGGCTGAGAAGAGTGTGTACTTACTCACAGACCGCAGGGAAGGACAAACCCACAAAGGCACTGGACAGGTACTCCGTGTACATCTCATTGGCCACGCCCTCCAGGTAATACTTCTGCCACGTGTCCTCTTCAATCTAAAGCCGGTTGGCACAGATTTCGACCAATCAGCACACAGTAACCGGGTCAGGGGGAATTTTAAATTTCTGTTTCCTGAGCACCTTGATGTAGGACCTCATGGAGAACAGGTTGGCCAGCATGGTGGAGAGACCCTGAGCCAGACAGCTCTGGGCTATGAAGCCCAGCTTCAGCTCGGCCAGGCAGATGGCATCATCTCCTTCTTTCCAGTTCCAGCTTGGGATGTTCAGAAGATGGGCCTGTTTTTTTTTTTGGTTTTTTTTTGTTTTTTTTTTGGGGGGGGGAACCACTCCATTAAAACAGACCTTCTGGCGTTGGGTCAATGTGGTTTTGTAATTACATTACACACTCTGTAATTAACACGAAAAACTGCCACATTATTATGATTTATTTGAAAATGTTTTCATGGATGAATGTGAAAAATGTGAATTCTGTGCCGATACCGATGTTTAAAATAATGCAGCGGCAGAAACCAAACTTTTGTTTGGTTAGTTGGTGAGTTTTTTTCACGCACTATTTAAAAATCAAAGTAACCAAACTTTTTATTCTTAATAAAGTTCAAACATAAAGACTGATGACGACTAGTGGAGTCGAAGAAGTTAACATCACCTTGTTGTGGTACTGCAGCATCTGTGTGATGATTCGGATCTTTGGGTGATAATTCTTTATGGAGATCACTCTGCACACACAGAAACGACGTTCCAACAGCATCCCTGTACATAATTGCACTGTGTCGGTCGGGCTCGGCGTTCATCGTACCGCATGATGTTGGAGGCGTCCTCGGCGTCTGGATCTGCACAGTACTTATTGGCCAGGATTAAGCAGGCGTCTGCGGACTCGATCTGCACCGGAAGAAACCAGGTTTCAGACGAGAGCCTCTGCGGACCAGTCCAGAAGAACAAATCTGTGAATGAGGTACCTTCACTCTCGCCAGGTCATGAGGGTTGAGGACCGAACCCTGGTAGAACTCCACCTGCGTGAAGTGGCGTTTGAATAAGGCTTCCAGCTCAAGATTAGGGGAAATACTGCAAGAGAAGGTCGCGCATGTCAGAGAATTCCCAACACTTCCCGGAATTCCGGGAATCCCACATGCTGCTCTACTTACTTATGGAGAAAAACGATTTCTACATTGACATCGTCCCTGTCCTTGTGTAGGAAGTCTTTGAGGAAGTTGGAGACGCTTTCGAGCGTTATGTGTCCACAGACTACGATGTGCCTTTTCAGATTTGGTGATGGGAATTAAAAAAATAAAAAATAAATGAAAAGAACAGTAAAAGCAGACCATGATTTCAAGAAAAGGCCTGAAATTAAAGTTCATTTGGGCAGCAGGGGAGAGTCGAAATCAATCAGCCACATTTTTTCACAATCACAGGAATCACCGTTCTAAGCTAAGTTGAAGCCTCAATCAGCTACAAAAGCCACAAATATACGAACATACATATATTATATATACATATATATATATATACGTTGCTTGATGTGCCTGATCTTCTCCTCTGGATATGATTTAATAACCCTGTTCATATTCATACTACAGGTTGGTAGAATCCTCCAGCGTGCCGTGCTTCTACTACTACTCAAATAATGATATCGAGGGCTGAGAACCATATGGCCAAGAGAGCAAAAATGTAAAAAAAAAATGATAACCACACACACGGATAACAGTATACACAGGAATTTTATAAAAAATAAAATTCGACAAGTGTCACAAGTGTTATTTAACTTCCACATTAAGCATTTATTCACATTTGATCAGGAACTTCCATCTGATATTTATATCCTCAGTCATAGTTCTCACCCCTCGATATAAACCTGGCCCCTCAGACACTCTCTCATTGCAAAGATGTCATTTTTACATCCACACGAGTTGCAGATTTCATAAAACCCACCATATTAATTCAATTTAATTTAGAAATCTCTAACAAAAGTCTGTAAAATCGCAGGTTTTGGGCTGAGTGAAGATCTCCAGCTCAACCGAAATTATAAATGATGTTACATCATAGTTATCTCCGACTGATCTGATTGGCTGAGTGTATTTTATGAATCTATTTTCTTCAATGCCATTCGTATTTTTACCTTCTTTCTGTCATCAGTGCTAAAGGATCATTTTATTTTTGGGTCATTAGAAGCATATAAAACATATCTATCAAGCTAAAATATTCACAACATCATGCACATCAAGTATGCGGCTGAGAAAATAAATAAACTTGCAACATGCAACGTTCAGCAAGCAAGCCAAGAGATAATTGGGGGGGATTTTTAGACCGAGGCTCTGACTGAAGATCTGGCGATGAATATGAATATGAACATGAAGCAGCGGAGATGCAGGAAACAGCGAACTTTCATTGCGGCGATCATGCCGATGAATGAATTGAAATAGCTTTATTCTAAACTGGATTAAAATAAAGCAAAATGTGACTGATTGGACAAAATAAATCAGTGAGACATGAACATTATAAATCTGAAAGCAATGATTGTCGACAGCGAGCATTGCAGCAACACCAGTACAATGTGTTTGATGGCCAGTGTCTCCAGTCAAATTCTGAAATTCTGAGATCACAGATCTCGTCTGCGAGCTCAGATGATCCATAATTGCACACACGTTCTTTTTTTTTGTCACTTTGGAAACAATCGCTTTGCTTTGTCAGATCATTTGGACTTACTTTCTGCCTCGTGTCGAGTTATAAGTCCCCCCGTATTTCTTCCGATTGAGGATGAGCGCAGCGATTTCTGGCACGTAGCGAGCAAACATGGCCTACACGCGTGGGACAGAGAGACAACAGCATGCAGAAAGGGCTCGACTGCGGCCGGCTGGGGGGGGCGGCACGCCTCCCCGCTTTAATACTTACTTTCTCCCATTAACCGCACTATAGGAACCACCATATTTCTTGCGGTTTCCTATTAACTCTATGATTTCAGGGACGTAGCTGGCAAACATGGCCTGAGGAGAAGAGGAGGAGACAGAAGAAGAGACTAAAAAAAAAAAAAAAAAAAAAAAAAAAAGACAAGAAAAAGAAGACCAGGGCTTCATTGAGGAGGAGAGAGGGGGGGGGGAGAAATGTCTACAGTACCAGAGAAAGAAAAAAAAAGTTTTGTTGGACTGAACCGTCGGAATGTTTGCTTGCTCAAAAGGGAAATGACGAAGAATAAAAAAAATTGCAAATGCATTGTCAAAAATGCATTCCAAAGGTTAGGGGTTCAAAAAATGTACGAAAAGCATTTTCTCAAAAAAAAAAAAAAAGCACAGTTGACTTTGTGGTGTCACACTGTGGTGAAAAAAAAAGATTAGTTAATTAATAAAAATTGACATGCAAGGATATCAGCTGAAAAGTAAAATAACCCAAGTGCCATGTTTAGTCCAACAAACTCTATGCCAGGTTGATCCAGATAATCCTGCCTGACAGTCGGCCATTTTTGTTCCCTTTAGTCGAGAGCTAAAGACTTTGACCCCCATTTCCAAAGTGCTACAACAGATGGGGCGCGTGGGGCGTGTTCACTAACGTCACGTCAGATCTGCTTTCAAGGTTTACAGAAATAAGCAGAACTGACCGCTTGCTGGCCATTTTTGTTGGTGTCTATTTATTTCTGACACACAGACGCTTTAATGACGATTTTATAAAGTTGGCCAAATTCCTCATTCTGGACCCCCTACTATCAATTTGTCACGTCCGCAAAGTACATTACACAGCGTTGCCAGATATGCACTTATTTCAAACGAGTGATAAATATTTCATGAAAATGTGGCCTTTTTGGTCTGATTTGTCGAATTCGCCTCAATCATCTGACCGCAGCTGACACAGACTGGACCATGCAACACCAACCAGTCCCTGAGTTTGTTGAAAATGGGGAGAGGTGGTGCAGGGTGGGGTCCTGAAATCGCAGAATGAGTAACTAAAACGGCTTCATACTCAAAATCAGCCTTCACCGGCTCTTTGGCACCGGAGGGGGGGGAAAAAACGTGAGATGTGCGACGCCACCTTTCATCCCAGTGTGATGATGTACTGGTTCCTGGTGTGGTTAATGGGTGATAAAGGGAGGTGCAGAAGAGCACTGGTGATCAGTGATTTAGTGATGATACTAACAAACACATTACTTCAAGTATAATTACGAGGCAAATTGACTTTCAATTATGAACAAATGGTACAATATAATGAATAAATGGCTCGTTGCTGATATAATATGCTGGAAGAGTTTAAATGCAGAAGAGTCTAAATGTGGCATTTTCTGGGGTCAGGGGTCAGGGAAGCATTTTATATCCAGCAAGGAGACATTTCGAAAACTATTTGACTTCTACACACTATGTGGGGGTCTGGCCGTTGGTTGGGGTTGGAGAAAGTATAAAAACAGATGTCACGCAATGATGGAGGACAACAATGGCAATAAAGGACAATAAAACTTTTGTTTCTGATTTTTACCAATCCCCCGAGGATGAAGAAGACCATGAAAAGGCGGCCCAGGGTGGTTTTCGCACAGACGTCTCCATAGCCCACGGTGGACATGGTCACCATCAGCAAATACACACATTCCCAGTAGGAGAGCAGTTGGGAATTTTGAAAATTTTCCCAGGGGTCCCCTGAGTTCTCCACCTGAAATGCATGTTACATATTTCAGAAATCTTGACATATTACTATCATAAAAATAAGTGGTTCCTATAGTAAAAACAGAATCCTACAAAGGACTTTTTTTTTTTTTTTATAGTTTCTCACTCGAATGAAGAACATACCAGGTGGATGAAGCCAGCCGCAGTCAGCCATGTGCTTATGAAGATGGAGCACAGGTTCACCAACTTTATGGAATTGCTGTTCAAAAAAAAAGTTTTACGGAAGGTTTAATGAAATGTTCTAGGTGTCTTGTAGGTATACCTACAAAAAAGTGTCCAGGGTGTATTGGGTGGCTGGTGTAGTAAAGAACACCTTTAGAGGAGATTTTCAGACTCATAAACCAATCAAAATGACCTTGACGAGGCCAAAATATTAAAACCATTTAAATCAAGTTACATAGTGATGTTGGAAACACGATTTAAAAAAATTGGTTAAGGGTGAAGATATGAGCAACTTTGATGAGGACTAACATGAAGATGAGCCCACAGCACACCTTCAGAGGTGGTTTTAATGTAGTGCCTGGCTCTGTCTTATTTCAATGCCTCGTTTGGATATGGGTTAGTCCAACAGTAATGGGCTCCGACTCCGCCCTCACCTCCAGAGCGAACGGAGAGATGGAGAGAGATTATTCTGAAACGTTCGGCTGGGCTATAAGCTTTTTCCTGACATCTGTACAAAAAGATTTAATTCCGCCCACTGTGGACATGTGGGACGGGGGGGAAGGGGGGAGCCAGATTGCTTCAAAAGTCACAGAGAACATTCTAATTTCACTCTAGCATTACAATGCGCCAATTGCAATTAGAAACCAAGATCGTACAGCGTAATGAAACGTTGTGTTGAACAGCATCTCCATTCATATTTTCAACAAGCAGATGCCTTTAACGTCCAATAGTCTGCAAAGAACAGGTCAACGTCACGGCACACGTACTTACCTCGTCTTCAAAATATTCAAGAACTGTAAAATCTCGGAGAACTGGATGAGTCTTAAGGCCCGTAGGAACCGTAACCCTGCATGGAGGACCGAGAGACAGAGGGAGAGGCGGGGTTAAAAAAAAAGGCCCACGCGCCTGCAGTGGCGCCCACACTCGTACCTTTAAAACCCTTGTCCATTTTGGAAAGTGTGAACGATTTCACAAGTTCCCACAACCGACGCGCCAAGCCCATCGAAACGTCGGTGCCTTTATGAGACCCGGCGAGCCGAGCGGCCGCGGATGAAAACCTGGATTAGAACCGGAGCAGGTGGGGGAACTCTGACGGATTTTACCAAAAAACATTGCGTCAGACCTCCAACGCCAATAAAGCTGCCGATTAGAAGTGGAAATTATTCAAATATAAACAGCAACCGAATAAAACAAAAAAAACGTCAAACTTCATTCATACAAATAATTAAAAAATCTATGAAGTATTTTTTTATAAAATTGTAGTTTTCAGCATATAACATTTTTTATTTTTTTTACAGTGTCCTAACTTTATTTTAAAATAAACATGAGAATATTCACAGACCCAGACGTTCGTAAAGAAGCGCCAGTCGGTTTTAGATGCGTTACGCAACACAACGTGACGAGGGACGAGCAGCCGTTTCGCTGTCACGCCACCTAAAGTGACCTCTACCCTGAACTTTACACCGTTTATCCAATCCTGGCAACGAGGTGGGGGGGGGGATGAGAACGGTCTCCGCCCTTACCCCAGTACGAGACGAGGTGGAGGCAGGCGGCCAGCGTGGCGTGGAGACCGCCGTGCTCGTCCTCCTCGGCCCCGTGGCCGGTCTTCACCCGGTAGCCGTTGTGGAAGAGGTCGGCGCAGGACTTCTTCCGCCTGCGGGCGTCCAGGATCACGCCTGAGTGCGCGGCCCCGTCCGGGCCCCTGTACACCAGCATCTTAGTCGGGATCATGGCAGCAGGACTTTTAGATCTTCTTCCTGCTTCTTAGTCCTGGTGGTTAAAAGTCCGGTTGTGCCACCTTCTTCCCATCGCTTCCAACCCAGATCATCAGAACCAGAAGCAGAGCCAGCCGGTGGACAAGAAGAAGCCGGGACGTGAGGGTCCGGGGGGACGTCGTGATCATATTGCAGTTATGATCATTCATGTAGTGAAGGATTTAATACCAGCCCTTGTCCATCAGGATATTACAACATAAGCTTCTTTATGCTTCGCCCGAGAAACGGCCTGGACCAACAAACATCTCGTCTGGATCTGCAGACGTCCACATCGGGCTCTCTCTCTCTCTCTCTCTCTCTCTCTCTCTGTGTAATCTGTGATGGAGGGAAGCTCCTTGTATCTGGACAGGGTCCTCAAAAGACCTCGAGATCATTCAGATCTCCTCTGGGAAAATCTAATCCCGATTTAATCACTGCAGTAACGGAGCGCAGAACCGCCCCGTGATCCCAGCATAATCCCACCAAGAGAAGAATGAAATGACAAAAAAAAAAATGGTCGCTACGTTCAAAAGCGGCAGGATTAATGGGAGAGATGAAAACTATTTTAAAAAGTTCAATTTGGACAGCATGATATGTCATGAAGGCTCTCCGTCATTCTTCGACAATGGATCCTGCTCCCCCAAAAACACGGCTTCGTTACCTTTTAGCGCGTTTCAGATGTATGTTACGTCGTCTAGTCATTCTACTGACAAATACGAACATATTACAACATGCATGCAGCCTGTACAACTGTATTTATCGAACGATCAGCTGATGAAAATGACTTTCCGGTTCCGAAATGTGACAATTCTGTCCTGAAAAATACGGAATCTTCTTACATTAAATAGGATATAATTTATTATTGGGGGGGTCCTACACAGGAAACACCTACTAATTGCAAATTAATTCATGTTGCTACCGGCCCCCATCTGTCCAGGCGTCTGTTCGCCCGTATGGGTAAGTAACGTATTAAAAGGCCTTATGTACATAAAATACATAATATTCATATTATAAACGCTCCTGCTTTTAAATGCTTACTTTTGTCCTTTAAATTGAATACATTAGCAGACACTGACTGCTAATGTATTTAAGACTCCATTACATAGACTTCTGCTCTTCTGCTCTTCATGGGGTTTTAAACACAGAGACGAGGGACACAGCCAGCAACGGGCAACAGGAATAACTACTATTCTGATATTCCTGAGATTACGCTGATAAAAATATCAAGGGACCGAATGGTATTAAGTGTGGCCTAGTGGGTAGGACACCCGTCTATGAACCAGAAGGCCCAGGTTCGAACCCCACTTACTACCATTGACGTCTGGTATTTGCTGTAAATGTAAAAATGTGAACCTGGGTCTTTTGTTTCATAGGTGAGTGTGTTATTCACAATCCATTAATACCACCCAATACATGCTGTAAAGTACAAAAGTACAACAACATTTATTTCTTAAATAGCCCAAAGTCACATACGGAATGTCTCAATGGGCT
Source organism: Denticeps clupeoides (assembly GCF_900700375.1). Lineage (NCBI taxonomy): Eukaryota > Metazoa > Chordata > Actinopteri > Clupeiformes > Denticipitidae > Denticeps > Denticeps clupeoides. Next base: position 1,370,223 of record NC_041708.1, read on the forward strand.
CTGACAGGCCCTTGGTATTTGACAGTAACTGTGAAAACAGACTGTGTTGATGTGCCAAAAATCTATCTATCAGGAAGTGTTATGTTTCATAATATATATTTGCTATTATCCCAATATTACACTGGCGATTCAGTGATATTCAGTATATCGCAGGAGTGTTGTGTGAAATCCTGATATCAGCACAACTGAGGAAAATATCTTGCAAACAGCATTTTATCATAAACCACTTTGTTTTTGTAAAATTGCTTACCTGCATTTAATGCAGCGTGCTGGAAAATGCCTTCAGGGGTATGTTATGAGGATACTGAACACCGATATATTGCACCATCCATAATCATTTTTGACCAAGCAGAATGCTGCGGCCTGTCGTGAAGTCATGGACATAGTACGCCACCAGGGGGCGCAAGTCACCCACAAGAACTTGTTCTTCGTTTACTTCCTGCACCTTTTCCATTAGGCTTTCTGACTTGTTCTGCACCGCGGCCTGTTTAATTTAACGTCCCCCCGTGCCTGTGTGACCCCTGTTCGATCGGGACGCCACACGCCACCCCTGAGCAGTTTAACTTCTTTTCCACACAAGAATAAATGAATTAGAGCCAAGTTCTGCATTCAGCCCCATGATGGCTAATATGGCACCGCGCCCCGCCTTTTGTGTAATGCCATTATGGATTAGCCCGTCTGTCCCCGAAAAAAAGCGGCTGGTGGACAATCACAAAAATTGCACTCGGGCTGATTTACAGTAACTGGGTTATAGATTATGTTGTCGTGGTGACGCGGCCCCCCGTCTCTTGCCCTTGAAGGGCCCCGCAATCAACAAAACAAAAGAGAAGCAGGGTGGGGCGGGGCAGGGCTGGATTTCTGCGAATCTAATTCCTGCGACGTAATCGCAAAAGCCCGCGGCCGGTGGACTAAGCTGATTTGCGAGCGAGTAAGTAGTGCAGGAAGTTCATCTCGTGGTGACCACGCCCACCGCGCCACAACAGAAACCAGGTATCAGATAATCGTCATTACGATGAAAACGGCCCGCGTTACCATCCAATTAAACCCTACAGGCCCACGCTGCTCTGAATAACTGGATGCGGCCGTAAGCAGGTCCAACGCTAAGTAGATCACAAGATGGCACCAAGCCAACTGTCACCACTGTGACTGGGTCACAAAACCTTTACATTTCAAAAATGGACGGAAGGGAGAGTGAAATCTACCAACCGATCCTGAAAAAACGATTAATTTCCTCCAGCTGCAATGGCTCCTGCACCAGGGCTCCTCCGCTGAAAACCGCAGGTGGAGGAACCATGTCACCTCATACACTACATCTGGAGGTCACATCTTGGCTGCCCTCTGCTCGCTAAGAGACCCAGAACCCCACCTCAAACTATGCCTATTGACGTATTTTCATATAATGACGTACAGTACAGGCCACAGGCTCTTTTGGCCACACCTTCTCATTCAACGTGTTTTCTTTATCTTCATGACCATTTACGTTGGTAGATTCTCACTGAAGGCATCAAAACTATGAATGAACACATGTGGAGTTCTGGACTTAACAAAAAAAGGTGAAATAAGTGAAAACATGTTTTATATTCTAGTTTCTTTGCTCTGATTACTGCTTTGCACACTCTTGGCATTCTCTCGATGAGCTTCAAGAGGTCGTCACCTGAAATGCTTCTCCAACAGTCTTGAAGGAGTTCCCAGAGGTGTTTAGCACTTGTTGGTCCAGCTCACCCCAAACCATCTAGACTTTTTGTTAAGTACAGAACTCCACATGTGTTCATTCATAGTTTTGATGCCTTCAGTGAGAATCTACCAGCGTAAATGGTCACGAAAATAAAGAAAACACGTTGAATGATAAGATGTGTCCAAACTTTTGGCCTGTACTGTATATGTATTGACGTATTTTACGGACAAAATACACATAACGTTTCCATTACATAGAAAGAAATCCCAATGTTTATTCTCCTGACTGAACTTTTGGAGACGTACCCAGCCAGCTCCGGTTGAGATAGACCGAGACGAAAACCGGTGGCACGGTGAAGAAGTCCACCACCGAGTTCACCTCCAGCCAGAACCACAGCTTGTCGTTGGCAGCTATAAACTGCGGGAGACACAGAAAGGTGGAATTGACGAGGGGAGGCGAGCGCATTTCCGCCGATTTCCGGGGTTCCGCAGTGCACTCACGCGCAGGCCGAAGTACAGCAGGAAGAAGATGTTGAAGGCCATGTCAATCTGCAGCGTTAGGTCCTCGCTGAAGATCTGGCAGGACTCTATAGGGCTGTTGGGACACAGAGTCGCATGTTAATTGCACGTAATGAACGCTTGTAGCTCACGGATGGTAAGAACGTGCATGAAATTTGCAATTTTGCATTTTTCAACCCTTAAAGAACTGCATGTGAAAGAACTACATATAAATAAGGAAAAAGAATTCTAAATCAAAAATAAGAATTGACGCTAGACCATAAAACCAGGCATATCAAACCGATTGCTGCAGAACTTGAAGGGTTAACTGCATGCATTGTGCTGCGCTGACCGTCCATCTTTCTGCATCTTTTAACAGTAGCGGATCCATGAAGCCTCTTTCTTTTACTTTAGGTACCCACGTATCCACTCCTGATCGTCTCACCAGGACGTGGAACGTCTGTAATGGTCCGTTTTTCGTCGCTTATGGGTACCTAAAAGTGCATGCAAGCTTTGCCATGGCTCACGTACGCAGACCCACGTAGAACCGCAGACAGGCCTTTCTGCGGCCGAGCATGCAGAGGAGCGGCGTGGCGTAAACCCTACAGTTTTAATAACAGCGTCTCAAAAACACGTCCTGCGAATCAATACGTACAATCCATTACAACGAACAATGGGCAGCTACATCCGGACACAAAACCAAATCTGCTTTAGCCAATGAAATAGCACAAAACTCAGCTTTATTGTTTATAAGCGCACTGGCTCTGCAATAATGCAAAAAAAACATTGTCTATTTGACCCGGACATTTTCTATGAAACGATGAAATATTAAAAATAAGACACAAAGTAAAACAATAATAATCCTGTTGCGCAAAGCTGGGTCACCAGCATAATTCATACACTACCAGTCAAACGTCTGGACGCCCCGACTCGGTGGCGGTTATGCAGACTAAGATGGAGCCATTTTTCGTATTTGTCGTATGAGGACAAAGTGAAGCATGTTTGATGAATCTGTTTTTTCCTCTTTTTACCTACATGGCGCCATTGTTCACTATTGTGAAAAGCCGCTTGATGAGACGCTCATTAACATGAGTGAACGATAAGAAAGTGTTCAGCATGAACCTTCAGGACTGTTGGAAACCGTCCCCGTTGTCCAACAAAGACAAGGGGGACGCAAATATTCAACTTATATTTTAATCCATATCCTCAAGTGTGTTATTTCATAGTCCTGTATCTTCAGCTTTGTTCTATAATTTTTGTTCTATAATCATAAATGAGTAGGGGCATCCAGACTTTTGACTGGTAGTGTACAGTAAAAACATTATTATACTGTACTGATCTCTCTGTATCTGGTTCCAGAATCTTCTTTGGAATGACCATTCAAACATCATCTATAACCACATGTGAAAAAGTTTATTAATATTAGTAATCTGTATCATTCTTAAATGTTATCTGCATATTTTAGCTCCAATAAAAATTAAAAGTGTGACTTTCTGAAGACGTTAAGGTGTTGATCAGATACTATTTGAAGAGTAACATTTGATATACAGTGCAGTATATGTTGGTCACATCAAATAATAATAAGTTCCTCTGTTAATGATCCTAATCAGGCTTGGAAAACACACACACACACACACATAGATGGTGGAGACACAAAGCAGGATGTTTTTGACGGGAAATGAACAGAAATGTTCTGCTCTGGGTTTTCTAGGGTGGGTGTTGAATGGGGACGAGCATAAACTGCATTCATAATTCATCCAGCGGTCAGACTGAAAGGAGGGACAAACAGGTCCAGTCGTGACTGAGCCAGATGAATTATTGACACGCGATGAGGGTGACGACTGAGGGACGGGAAGGACGGGGACACAGAATCAAACACAAACACACATCACAGGCATGCAGACATTCAGACAGATAAACTTCACACGGTCACACACACTTACTGGTGAAACTGGCTGGTAATGAAGACCCATTTATGGTTTGAAAGGGGTGTGGCTTATGTACAACACAGTTATTTTGAATATATTATGATAATTTGCTGTTAATGAAATCTAAAGACACTTTTCTGGTAATAATGACCTATTTCTGGTGTGAAAGGGGCGTGGCCTGTGATTAAACACACCTTTATAATGACTACATCTAAATAAACATTAGATCTAAATAAACATTGCTCATTTCACCACCCGAAACCTTGAATACTAGCAGCTTCTATACCGTGACTATATATATGTCACTCTATATGCTACAGTGCTGTACCTAACACTCGGCCAGCAGAAGCTTGGCCACGCCCCTTCCCTCAGCCCGCACGGCCGCTTGTTGACATCTCGACATGGTTTCCTGGTATCGGTTGCAGCAGCGGTACACCGCTTCCATCGTAAAGCAGAGCGTGAGAGCAGGGCGGCCTAATTACAGGAAGGCCGCTATCCATTACAGGACGCTGTCAGTCCAACACGGGCCAGGCCCAGACAGCGGGCGCGTCCTTCAGCACTCTGTCCATGCCATCTGCTCGCCATCGTAAATATATTCCGCATCGTGACAAGCTACGGTCCCTGTTCAATGTCAGCCCAATTCCAATTCCCTGCTACTCCGTATTAAATCTGGAATCCTCGCTCTCATCGCGCACCGCGGTCATCTGCCGTGAAGGATTAGCGGGCGTCTCAGCGTCAATTATCACTGTCTGCTGTCCCCTGTATGGACTTTCTACGGCTGTGAAAGTGATTGTTTTTGTCATTGTGACACAACAAAATGTGTCCTCCGTATTTAACCCCGCGTCACCCCTGGTGAGCAGAGTGCAGCGATGCTACGCCACCGCTGCCCCTCACTCGTGCATTTAAACCTGAAGGCAAACCAAAATCATGTCTTTTCTTTGTTAGAAAATGATAAATCCCAACGGAAGAATGGCACACGCGCGGCACGCATAAACCTGCGCGTGAGTTGACTTGCGGGTGCCGGCAGGGGTGAAAGGTCACACTCTCAGTGGGTGTCCAGATGGCTGAGCTGGGCTCTTCTTATGCTGAACTCCCACGCGAACGCAGGCCAACCCCCCAGAGGGCCGCTGCAGTAACTAACCAAAGCCGTGGCCAATCAAGCCTCCCGCGTGAATAGAAACCGAATTAGCCTGGTGGTGTCCACAAAGTCAAGCAAAGTCAACATCAACAAAGAGTAGAACCTTTCGCAAACCAAAATATCCTCCGTGTGCGTGGTGGTGGTTGTTCTCTACGATGCAAAAAATGTATACATCAATAAACCACAAAACATCAGGAAACTAGACTTTAACAATATTTTTACATTTTTACATTTACAGCATTTACCAGACGCCCTTGTCCAGAGTGACTTACAGTCAGTAGTTACAGGGACAGTCCCCCCTGGAGACACTCAGGGTTAAGTGTCCTGCTCAGGGACATGATGGTAGTAAGTGGGGTTTGAACCTGGGTCATCTGGTTCGTAGGTGAGTGTGTTACCCTACTACCACCCTTGGTGGGTAGTAATATATGGTGGTAAAATGAAAAAAGTGAAAGTGAAGTGATTGTCACATGTGATACACAACAGCACATGGTGCACACAGTGAAATTTGTCTTCTGCATTGTCTTCCCATCACCCTGAGTGAGCAGTGGGCAGCCATGACAGGTGCCCGGGGAGCAGTGTGTGGGGACGGTGCTTTGCTCAGTGGCACCTCAGTGGCACCTTGGCGGGTCGGGATTTGAACCGGCAACCTGCTGATTACAGGACCGCTTCCTTAACCGCTAGGCCACCACTGCCCCAAAAGTTCAGCTGTTGCCAGATTTGGTGTAATTGTCCCAGTCTTTTTCCAGTAGAGTTAAATTCCATAATCTATGTGTAAACGTGGGGTTGGGCTGCGCAACACCTCGTCTTGACAAGCAGCTACAACCACAAAACCAAGCTGTAAACCCTTCCTCCAATCTGGCAACACCGGCCACAACATGTCAGCTGCCATTCCTCCAATCTGGCAACACATGCCACAACATGTCAGGCGTCTCAGACACGCCTACTTTTTAGGTAAACTAATTAGAACATAAGAATTAATCAAATAAAGTTGGGAGAACACCATAGACTGAACATAGAAGAGAATTTAGAACCTGGGACATTGGGAAATATGTTAATTAGAAATAAATGAATGAATTGATGGTGCGAGTTGTCTGGCTGTCCGGGTTCGAGCAATACTCACTCGGACGAATCGATGAAGTATATGACCAGGGCCCCGATACTGAGCGCGAACACCAGGACCACCTGCGAATGAAGAGACAAAGACAGGGGGACATCACATCAATAGAGCCGTTGCAATCAGCATTAATTAACAATGATGGCGGTAAAAAGACGAGTTGCCAGGATCTGTGCGCTAATGGCTCCCGTGCCGGTGAGCTGTAATTACTTCGCGGTTACTCTATACAGCATATATCCTGGGGGAGACGCGCTTTTTACAGCCCGGGGTGAATAATTGATGGCGGGTCGGAGCGCGTTTTGCTGACGGATCCCTCTTCCAGGGTAAACAGCAGGGGCTGGAAGAAAATTAGGCCGAAACCCAATCCGGCATGATCTCTGCCTGAACGAAGAGAGATGAGGCCAAGCTCTTGACTTCGTAGCTTTCGTTAATATTTAATAACCTATAAGCAACCAATAAACGATGGTATTTATTTTGTCTAAACACCATTTGCGCTTCTGGATAAAAACGGGGGACAGGAAAGTGTGGCTCAACTTTAGCACCCCGTTGAAAAGTTGCTCTTCGGCCTGCCAGTGATCTGGGGATTTTAATGAGATGCGAATCTCCTGTGAACCGAGATACGGGTCGGCACGGAAAGTGCCGGAGACTTCCGCTAAAGGAAACGGGCTCCTGGGCTTTGGGGGCCATTGTTCATTAGCGTTTTCTGCATAATCCTGAGTGGCAGGAATATTTTTCTTTTTTTTTTTTTAGGAAGTGCGGGGCGTAAACAACAGAACAGGGCGAGCGGGGAGGGGGATCGTAATCCACGAGGTTTACATAACGGGGTTCAGACCTCCTGCTATTTACAAATGACACAATGAACATCCTGCAGAAGCATCCCTCCCCGTGCATTATGGATGAGCCGATGGCGGCGGCGGAGCGATTATTTTCCGTGATGGGAAATTGTATTGTCACAGGACCACTAATGAGAAAACACCTTCATGCAAGTTTTATCTCCAGTGAATGGCGGGCGTGGCGCTGTGCCCCCTGCAGGCGGTGGGGTGAACATCGGATTTGGCTCGGGTTCGGCTGAAGAGCCTCCGCTAGGGGGCGCCGAGGCACAATTTTCCGTTGTGCCTCAAGATGATGCCACATGTAGCGTCTTTGAAGCGTCATTACATCCCCGTACATTTACATTTTACATTTACAGCATTTATCAGACGCCCTTATCCAGAGCGACTTACAATCAGTAGTTACAGGGACAGTCCCCCTGGAGCAACTTAGGGTTAAGTGTCTTGCTCAGGGACACAATGGTAGTAAGTGGGATTCGAACCTGGTTCATAGGCAAGTGTGTTACCCACTAGGCCACTACCACCCCGTACGGCGCGACCGCTGCATTAATTCACAGTTAATCCCAAAATGGCGGAATTAAACGTGTCCTTTGCTCAGATCATCCTGGATTACTGAAGGAACTGATTCCGCAACAGATCACGATCGTGATTTATGGACATAAATGCACGGGAAAGAGTGTCGGACGTGATTAATTATGACATTAACCACATCCGCGGTGAGCGAGAGTAAACCAGGTAAAGAGGACAGGATTGAAGACGGGATTACTTTCTATTACCGGAAATTGTAAAAGAATGACTTCTCATTTCAAATATCTTTAAAAATTTAAATTCCGGCCATCTGACCTGATCCAGGAAAATTGTATAAGTTGCAGAATCATATCAGCCGGCTTTTCATATCTCACGAACTTCGGTTCAAGATTCGAATCTAATCGCCTGACAACTAAACAGAAAGGATTAAATCAAACCAACATAAAAATATTAGGATTAAGTATGTTTTTATCGATCAACACGTGAACAGGGAGCTAAAAGCAATGTTTTCCGTTAATAAAAGCATGTATTAATAGAGGCCGTAAAATACATTTTCCTGGCTCGAGAGAAGTCGCGGGGTCACCGGGGTCGTAAAAGTCCTTGATATTTCTGGCCTTCACAATCTTGTTAGCACCAAGACTGAATTCTTGCCTACGAGAGTCCGGAACGTTTCTCCAGCAGCCACAATAAATCGCGACAAGAAGTCGCCACCATTTTCATTTCTGCGCAGATGCCACACATAGCTCCAGACACAGAAGGCCGCTTCTATTTCCAGGCCCGCGGCCCTTCTTAAGGTCACTACGTCCGTCAAGCTGCCGTTCATTCCTCCTAAAAGGTTCCTCACTGCAGGACATCCAAGTTAATCATAAATCAGCCGAGGACTTCGCCGTGCCACTCCAGAGAGGAACATCTGACCCACGTTCATTTTACCTTCACGACACGTAGCCGGCGCCCTTATCCAGAGCGACGTACAATCAGTAGTTATAGGGACAGTCCCCCTGGAGACACTCGGGGTTAAGTGTCTTGCTCAGGGACACGATGGTAGTAAGTGGGATTCGAACCTGGGACTCTGTGATCTGGTTCATAGGGTTCTACTACCACAGCAAAGAAATGAGGGTACTTTAAGTGTTTTTATTTCATATTAAAAAATGTAAAAAGAGTCCAATTAAATGCAACAACTGTGGAATTACATTGTGTGGGACGATTTCTTCACATTTCTGTTCCTGGTGGTGAAAGTGGACTGACGTCACATTAAAAAAGTGGATGGTAGAAAAAAATACTATTCTATATATGTATATATGTAAATGTATATCAAAAAGTGATTAATTATGGCAGTGTAAGATAGATTTAAAACAGCATACACTAACAGGCCAAAAGTTTGGACACGCCTTCTCATTCAACGTGTTTTCTTTATCTTCATGACCATTTACGTTGGTAGATTCTCACTGAAGGCATCAAAACTATGAATGAACACATGTGGAGTTCTGTACTTAACAAAAAAAGGTGAAATAAGTGAAAACATGTTTTATATTCTAGTTTCTTTGCTCTGATTACTGCTTTGTACACTCTTGGCATTCTCTCCATGAGCTTCAAGAGGTCGTCACCTGAAATGCTTCTCCAACAGTCTTGAAGGAGTTCCCAGAGGTGTTTAGCACTTGTTGGTCCAGCTCACCCCAAACCATCTGGACTGGGTTCAGGTCCGGTGACTGTGGAGGTCAGGTCTCCACTTTTTGTTAAGTACATAACTCCACATGTGTTCATTCATAGTTTTGATGCCTTCAGTGAGAATCAACCAACGTAAATGGTCATGAAGATAAAGAAAACACGTTGAATGAGAAGGTGTCCAAACTTTTGGCCTGTACTGTAAAAAATACTTTTAAAAAATAGTTTAGAAGCACTTGAGTGTTGTACGCTCTCCAAATGAAGTTTTATTGTTTATGTATGTAATAATTTGGTTTTCCAGCCTTTGTCTGAGTGCTAATTGCAGGATTTCCCCAGCTTCAGACTCTGGTCAGCCTGTTTGTTCCCCTCTGTCTCCACCTGGCATTAAATCGCTGGAAAAAGCTCTCGGCCTTCAGGCAGAGCGGATGAAGCCACGTCACCGCAGCCGAATCAGAGCCGCGCAGCAGCGACTGTTGGGCTTTTAGAAAAAGAAAGAAAACGATAAAACTCTCGGCTGAGGGCGACGGCCGTCGTCGGTCGAGCTCCACCGGCGACAACAAGCCAGGACGTCAAGCCGGGAAAACCAGAGCGGCGGCCCGGCTGCTTCTTTTTTTAATCAGCGAGAGGACAGCAGGACGATGAGATTACGCTGCAGATAACACAGCAGCACGCTTTCATCACACCACGCGCTCATTAAAAACGCTTTTACATACACACACACACATATATATATATAAAAACTCGGTCACTGGAATAAGATTAATCTGAGCTGCTATTGTCCACACATTCGTGGATCGTGGAAAATAATCATGAAATCAGGCTTTGCAGGCAGATGATTAAATCAATCGATATCGGTGCAAAATGAATGTTCCATGCTTACGTAATTAGAGCGTTGTTATTGAACATTATATGCACATTACTGTTGAAAATTTGATATTATTTTAAATCTACACGTGTATGCACCATCGTCGGTCCTTGTAATATTCCAATCTGAAGTTATGTGAATTATCCATAACAAACCACGTAATAAAAATGAACGAATTACGTCGAAAATGCAAACGCACACTTTGATGAAGTTATTTCTTTCCAGACAGTAGCCGGATATGTTCTGGCTTGAAATGAGGTTTGTCTGTGTTTTTCCTGCTGGGTCCCAGACACGCTCCTCAAGCCCGGGGGGGATTCCTTAATTATCCAGAGGCCAAGACCACCACAGTCCTCGCTGGAACATCATACATCCTGTCCGTATACCGTACAGGCCTGTGGAGGAGATGTTCTGATCTGTGATCCGTAGTGAAATGAAACACGCTGAACGACCGTCCATATTTCAAGATGACAGTGCCGGGATTCATCAGGTTCTAACAGTGAAGGACCCGTTTAGGACATTGTTTTCACACCAGACCTTAACCCCTGCTGGAGGAAACTTCACGCAACCGCCAAGTCTTCTTCTGCTCGTATTATTGTTGAATTTCATTCCCATTTTTAAATGCTAAGACGCCAAACGTTGGCTGCTATGGGTGGTAGTGGCCTAGTGGGTAACACACTTGCCTACAAACCAGAAGTCCCAGGTTCAAATCCCACTAACTACCATCGTGTCCCTGAGCAAGGGAGGGACTGTCCCTGTAACTACTGACTGTAAGTCGTTCTGGACAAGGACGTCTGATTAATGATGTAAATGTAAATGTACTGTCTTTAAACGGTCATTTCCCGTTTTTCACTGTGTCTTTTAAATTGCCCCTCTGGGACAAATAAATTCATTGAATTGAAGAGAATTAAATTGAATACGAGGCGGAGCTCATTAAAATGCCTCGCTGATATGTTATTGATCATTAGTGAAAATTAATAGTAATGGGTCAGGTTTGAACATGTAGGAGGCGTGAAGTATACAATATCAGACACTCGGTGGGGAGTCTGGAGGTGGACCTCACCGTCGTTTCAGCTATTCAAACGCCGGCCGGCTGAAGTTGACTCATGAGATGTCCAGGAACTGTCCAGGAACAGGCGCGGCACGCAAATCTTCCGACGGATACTGACATGCTGTCATATGCAGCCCATCAGTGTGATGGATCCAAGTTCTCCACTCTTTATATTAATTCTGACAGGCATTTCGTATTCAGTCTAATTCCACTAATGAGAAAAAAGGACATTTCAACTTCTAATTAGGGCTGCCAATCCATAAAATAATTTAACTGATGAAAATCGCAGAATCAATTAAACTTACAATAAAATCGGAAAAGTAACGCTTGACATGCTGTGTATTTTGAACTATAATATAGTCAAGTGTAGAAAAGAGGCTCAGTGTGGGGGCGTGACCAGGAGATGATCTGGTCTATTTTAACTATTTTTTGGCAACTTTTTACTGTTTTTTGGGTTTATTTAACACTATAAATATTTCTACCTCAATTTGTAAATAAAAGGTCCCCTATCATGAAGGACAGCAGCAGCTCAGACTGTCGGATCTGGATTTTTTCCCCTTATGACGTCATATAGGGAAAAGTTACCTCTCGTTGCAGAGAATTTCCCACCATTCCCCTAAAAAAGGAACTCCAACTCCAGAAAGGAACTTCCAAACGTGCAAAGCATTTTAGCTGCTCACCGACACGACTTCCTGTCTGCCCCAAACATTGTGGTTGGTGGACGGTGTTGATGACGTCATTTCCGCGAATGTCCCTCGACTTCTATAGGCCGCTCTCCTCCTCGTCCCGCCTCTCTCCTCCTCATTAGCATATAAAGCTACAGACGGTGAAACAGTGCATCTTGGGAAATCTCATCGTGGGACTGGATCAAAGCGGCTGTAATTCTGCACCGAGAGACTTCAGATGCAGAATTAGGGGCTCTTTAAGCTTCTTGGAAGAGTGACGTCTGGCTGTTGACCATTCATTTTAATAATGTAAACGTGTAAAAGGGTGAAAACACTGTGATGAAGTACTTGAGCTCCTCCGGTTGACTTATTAATAGTGAACCTTCGCTGTTAGTGCAGCGATACTTGTAAGATTATAAATGAGACGTCTCGGGGACTCGGCGTTAATAAACACCGGGCCCTAAAAGGCCTTTTGCAGCAGGGCCCGACACGCGCCTGGTCAAACCTGCTTTATTTGGGATGCTCAGCGGATGATGAACACGAAGTTCCTCCTTATCGCTGGCGAAGATCTCTAACAGTTTACAGGCGAGCGGGACGCGCTCGGAGAGACGAGCTTTTATAGATAAACGGGCCTCGGCTGGCGATCTGCAGAGTCGCCAGGCCATACAAGCCCGCGGAGTCACCGCCGCGTCCCGGTCACAATGTAAACAGAGCACCTGGCCGGCGAGGGCGGACGTTGGCGCGGAGGAGCCGCGAATCGGCTTTAATGCGACCCTCAAAGCGAGCGCTGCGCGGAACGCACATCTGCCGCGCTTAGGTAAGCCGCCGTTGCCATGGCGACGGAGCAGCTCACTAAACATTCGCAGCCTGTGCCATTGTTGTTAAGCCCCCCCCCCATCACCGCCCCCACCGCCCACGCCGAGCGGCAAAGGCAAACATGCCACACACACACACACACACACACACACACACCATGCAGCTCATTTTTGTTGTCCAGACGGCGCTCTGAAGGGCCTGGACTGACAGCAACGCGGCTTTTCACATAAACACATTTTCAAATGACATTCGTCAGCAATGCTAGAGAATTCCGGAGTATCCAGAATCACCGTAAGGGTACAGTAAGGGCATCAAATGGTTGAAGATGTAAAATGGATTATGAAAATGATGGTTCTTGCATTCCAATTGGGCCAAAAATGTCCAAAAAAAAAAACCCCACCGCGTTTGATGGGCGTGGCCAGGCTGTGCTGTTGATGCCAGATTGGCTGGGTTCTGAATATACGTCTGCTGTCAGAAGTGTGCATGATGTTATAACAAATAGTATTCGCTTTATTGACCGTCGATTTTATCTGGCAAAACTAACAGCACTACTTTTTCTTAAATAGCATATTTAATCATGATTTAATGATTTATTTAAAATAATAATGCACAATCCGGCACAGCCCGTCCTGCACTGGGACTTTTTTCTCCAACCCTGAATGTAGAATATTTAGTGTGCAGTCGTATATCACACACGCAGCATTGCATTAACTGCGCTGGCATCTTCGCGGTAATAAATCTGAAAGGATAAATCAGAAACGCCGCAGGGCCGATGCGTTATGCTGACTAGGCCATTTTTTTTACTTTTTAAATGAATAACACAACAAAATAAATCATGTTCTGCAGAGAGCCGACCTGAAAGGCCGGTCACACCGAGTGCAGCGGATCAATCGTTCTGTCACGATTAAAATTGAATCCCTGCGTGGGAAAAATAATAATTAAAATATCAGCCATGTTCAGGAATGTAAAGATGATGATACTACAATCACTGTACCAATTCAAAAATTTTATTTCAATTATTGCCTACCTGCATATAAGCGCTCATTAGATATAATAACAGAGTACAAGTAATCCTCTCGGGGGCTAATGACCAAAAATCAGGCCTGAAATGACGTCTTCACCGGCGGACCTTCCTGAAACGCTCCTTTCCAGCCTCGCAAACTTCGACATTACAGCAGAAAGCACTCAGAGCGCCAGAGCGGCCGCTTAAAAACACACTCACTTATGGACGTGATGCACATACTTAATTATTCAGTGCTTTCAGCACCCAAACCTCCGGCCACGTTATAAATTGCCGTTTCTGCGCAATCTTACTTTTCCATCCACTGAAAACCCTAAAAGCCCCAAAGTGTCCGTCCAGCCATCTCGTCCAACCCGACCGGCCTTCAAAACACTTAGAACGTGTTTAGATCATCTGATTTCCTCCAGTTAATGTTCCGAAGTAGTGGCCAGAAGCGGTACTGCAGGTCTGCGCGATTTATCTGTACGATAAACGATCCGAGTGTTTTTGAAAGTGAAGCGACTGCCATTGTGAAACAGTGCAGAACAGCACACGGTGACACGTTGTGTGGGATCGGCACTTTGCTCAGTGGAACGTCAGTGGCACCTTGGCGAATCCACGCTGGGAGGGGCTTAATTAGTCAAATGGCACCAATACAGTTTAACAGCATGATAATAATGAATTATTAGGCTGTAGTGCGTTGTTGAGCCGACACCGGAACTCACCAGGACGCGTCCGGTCAGCGTCTGCGCCGAAATCATGACCCCGGCCCAGTCCTTCACAGAGGTCATCCAGCCCACCTCGCTGGCGGCGGCCTCGGCCTCCTTCTCCACGCCGCTCTTCGCTCCGCCTTCGCCGGCGGGGTGGCTGATCCTGTGGGCGTCCTGCGATGAAGCCACACACAAGCACATATAAATATTCCCGTTCCGACCGAGGATTCTTCATACTCGTCCCACTTGCTCATGAACAAAACATATCTTTATTTATTGAAAATGTACAAATTAGAGAAAAGGTCTTTATATTAATGTGATTTTAAATGATGCTGAATTAGATAAAATCATTTAGATCAAACGATTACTTATGACAGAAAAGGAACAAAATGGTTTATTATGATTATGATTATTATTGGATACTATAAATAATTAATAAAGAGTAACTAAAAAGATTTGAGTACATATGCAAATAATCAGTCATTAAAATAAAATTAACCGCACTCTGGTACTCTTTCAGATGAGACTATATGTCCGACGTGAGAAATCGGTGCAAATTCGCTGAATACTGGCGGCCCATGTGGGTGGTGGTGGTCTAGTGGGTAACACACTCGCCTATGAACCAGAAGACCCAGGTTCAAACCCCACTTACTACCCTCGTGTCCCTGAGCAAGACACTTAACCCTGAGTGTCTCCAGGGGGGGGACTGTCCCTGTAACTACTGACTGTAAGGGTGGTGGGGTACTGAAAGTAGGGTGGTAGTGGCCTGGCGGGTAACACACCCGCCTACGAACCAGAAGACCCAGGTTCAAACCCCACTTACTACCATCGTGTCCCTGAGCAGGACACTTAACCCTGAGTGTCTCCAGGGGGGGACTGTCCCTGTAACTACTGACTGTAAGTCGCTCTGGATAAGGGCGTCTGGTAAATGCCGTAAATGTAAATGCGGAGGATGAAGAGCGGTGGTTCTAGGGCCTGGAGCACAGAGGCGTGTCTCTCACCGCGTCCCAATCCCGTCAACTCCAGCATTCGGCCAATCTGACTGAGATTTCTGGAGTGAAGATGCGCTTTAATCTGTGTTCACGCTCGCCGGGCTCAGCGGCTTTGCAGCTTCCTTGGTCCCGGCGCTTGATCCGATCTCCGGGATTTAGACACACAACGTCCAGCCGGTGCCGGGCGGTGTCGTGTTTCGTCCTGATCGGCGCTTCGCTCCAGAACCGCCCGTGGCACGTGGGGGCAGCTATGCAGCATGTGTTGCACCCCGGTCAGGCAATAAATCGCGGCCCCCAGCTGGGGACCGGCCTTTCATGCCACTTCATTCCATCCCGGCTGTGAATGGGCGCCGCCGGCCCGCCGCCACCACAAAGGCCACGGGTTCAGGGGGGAGGAGCTCCTCCGACGCGGCAGAAAATGGAATATCGCTACCACGTCAGGGGGACGTTTACCGGGTCGTCCTGAGGCGAGAGATCTTTTTACATCCTGGGCCTGCTGGTGATGTCACAGTTATGGGGGTGTGGCCTACAGGACAAACGTTATGTTTCTGTAGCTAATAATCAAGGTGATTCTCAAATACAGGAACATTTCACATAAATTTACAGTATCCAGTGTAGAGGACAGCAGGACATTCTTTCTCACTGAACACAATACCATTCCAATTAAACGCATATAAAAAAAGCTTTTAAAATATCAAAAACATTGTCGTTCCCTGTCCCTGTCCCTGGTTCACAATTCAGTAAATAATGAACAATAATCTGCTTTTTTTTTTTATAGAAATCCCTGTGATGTCATTGAGAGCCTCAACCCACCCTAGTCACCTTTAGGTGGACCCTGAGCACCACACACACACAACCAAACACCAGCAGTTCACTTCAAACATCTAAAGTTCTTAATTCTTCATTTCTGTATTTCTTGCTTTTTTTATTGCCTGTATTACTGGGTGGAGACTTTAGAAGGCCACGCCCCCCTTGACAATTAACGCACCAATAAGTCTGCACCTCATCTACACCTGGGCCATCACTACAACAATCGGAATGATAATATCATAATTTATAATATATTTGACCTATTTTCCCCCTCCTGATTTAAACGAGTGTTCACGGAACATAATCAATATTCCACTAATGATAATTACTCATTTACTAATGCAACTACGCTCTGAGACGAGGACATAATGTCCATGCGGGTTCCTCAAGCTTTACAAGGTTATATTCATGTCAATATGTGACATTTTAAAGAAAACGTTGTAAATACTGGCTGTAAAATGTCATTTTAACGCAAAGTCTCTTTGTTACATTTGTTAAGTTTTTCTAATGTTTTCTTGCAATAACATTTGCGTGTTTTTATCTTTAAACCGGACACGATCCATAACTATAAGAAAAAAAAACCCATTTCCCTTCGGAGAGCATGATGAATAAGTCCCGGTTTAAAGACCATCACCGTGGACTGGCATCTCCAGGATTTCTCAGCGTCTGCTCGGTATATGAATATCCAGAATCTTCGTACGATGAGTTGACCGGTATAAAGTACGCGCCGGTCATCCGTGGAGCAGAGTTCTCGTGATGAAGAAGAAGAACAGCTAATTGGCTCCATGCTGCCATCCTGTCAAGGACTAATGATCTTGTCTAAAAATGTCCACCCTGAAAAACGAGGTTCTTTATGAATATTTTATTGGAACGGCGGCAAAGTTCAGAGATAAATGGGCGGCTCGTGCCAGCCGCCGCGGCCGAGGCCTGATTAATCCCGGAGAGAAGACGTCTTTCTTCGCGGGTAAAACATTCCCGTCCTTCTCTGCACCACGTGCACGCCAATTAATTCCAAATCCAGCGTGATTAAAATACCCCCCTAATAGGTTCTATAAAAAGCCGTTAACATTCTTCGAATGGCGAAAATGACGGAAAGAGTTCTTCTTCGGAACCAAGTTGTCTGCCTCAGTCTTCAGTGGAAGACGGGAAGTCGCAGACTGTTGAGCTGGTTGTAGATCCAACACGGCAGGCGTGGCGCTACGTCGCGTGCAATGTATCGCCCACCCCGTATAACAGGGTTAATAAAACTAGTAAAATTAAGCCAAATAACGCACTACTTATTCACAAATTTCAACGTGTAAAAGTCCCGTCAGTTTCTGACAGATATTTCATGTAGTAAAAAATTAAAATTAAAAAGCAGCACAGCACACGGTGCACACAGTGAAATGTGTCCTCTGTATTGAACCATCACCCTTGGTGAGCAGTGGGCAGCCATGACAGGCGCCCGGGGAGCAGTGTGTGGGGACGGTGCTTTGCTCGGTGGCACCTTGGCGGATCGGGACCTTCTGATTACGGGGCCGCTTCCTTAACCGCTAGGCCACCGCTGCCCCCGAAGGTAGTAGGCAGCCCTATGAGAATTTGGCATGAATATAATCACCCCACCATTAGATGATCCCTGTTTTATCAAGACTAATTAGAATGATTTAGAATGTTTGACAGTGGGACGATTTATTTTTGCCATTTCGTATTGAGGCTGAAATGGTTAAAAAGACAGCTGCTGATTTCGCAAACTGATCCCTGAACAGTCGGCGGCCCTCCACACAGGGACCCAAACAAGAGCAACGCCGTCAAATCTGACAGGTCCGCGTCAACGGTATCAGCTGACAATTTCCTAGACGGTGACGGAGACACCTACGGAGGTCACGACCGTGACCTCGACGCCTGCCGGCGCCAGGTCATCGCGATAATCCGCCTCTC
Organism: Denticeps clupeoides; assembly: GCF_900700375.1. Lineage (NCBI taxonomy): Eukaryota > Metazoa > Chordata > Actinopteri > Clupeiformes > Denticipitidae > Denticeps > Denticeps clupeoides. Next base: position 1,388,418 of record NC_041708.1, read on the forward strand.
AATAATTAATTGATTTAAGGAGAGATGCCTTTTACTCTACAAGCACCATGTCCCGGTAACACACACACACACACACACACCCGCGGGAGAGATGTCCGCGTATTAAATCTGTTTGGGATCCAGTGGAATTTTCCGAACTGACACTGCGGGGTGGGGATTTGTATTGTGCTCGTATTAAGATGCCCCCGCCGCTTAAAGACCCGCTTAATCTGCGTATATGTGTGTGTGTGTGTGTGTGTGTGTGTGTGTGACACAGTCCTGATCTCGTCTGAACCGTAAAAAAGGTCAGTAAGAGGAAGCATTCGAGCGACACAGGACCATCCCCATCCCGTAACGTACCGAATCAGCCTCGTATGCAATACTCATATATTTCAGAATATAATTAGTTTACCGCTAGAACGACCTTTGATGGGACTCGTAACCAAACTGACCCCTCATGAACTCGAACGAAATCAATAAAATAAATACCGGCATCAAACACCACTAACTAGGCTCCTGCAACCACAGTTAATAAGTAACGAGGGTGGTAGCGGCCTAGCGGGTAACACACTCGACTACGAACCAGAAGCCCCAGGTTCAAACCCCACTTACTACCATCGTGTCCCTGAGCAGGACACTTAACCCTGAGTGTCTCCAGGGGGGGACTGTCCCTGTAACTACTGATTGTAAGTCGCTCTGGATAACGGCGTCTGGTAAATGCCGTAAATTTAATTGTAACGGAACGTTGTGATCCGCAGAACGAGGAATCTTTCCACAAATACACAAAACCTCTCAGGCGTGCAACACATTCGCAGAAATGATTTTATAAAATGCAAAAATCAAATTTTTTTTTTGCATTTTATAAAATCATAATAACGACTGCAGTTAGTCAGCAGATTAGCCTGAGCTCCGCCCACTTTCTGACGACGAGCTTCGGATGCGCCAATCACACGCACAGACAGGGGGCGGGAGACGCCCATATCGCAGCCGCCGAAGGCCCGGACGACCACGCTGAACGTGGAGCACTTTTCCTGTTGCCTAGCAACAGGCACCCGCTTCCAGACGCGATGGAGGTGCTGGCATGGCGGTGCATTTATCAGGGCGTGGTCCGACGGGGGGCTAAGCAGAGGAGAACCGGTTCCTCGCCACGGGAATCCACACTTTTACACACCATTCACATGAAACCACGTGGATTCTCGTTTTGAAGCTGAAGACCACGTTCTTACGTATTGACAGGAGGATGGGTCCAGTTGACCGGAACGAGCTGCCAATCATGCACACAGGCCCCTCCCCTTTTAAAATCAGTAACTCCTCGGGGTGTCGGAAATAATTTCCTATTAACAAAAGTCCCTCTCCCAAACATGCAGAGAACCCGTATCCGACTGGTTCTAGTGTAAATACGGCACACGTTCTTCACACCTTATTTAGCACCAGGAAAATACTGCCACTTCCTGACAATTTCTGTTCCAAAAGCAACGGAGCAAGCGATGAAGAAGACCTGTGCCTATCATGAATAAAACGTTCCGGATTCAGCAGACGCGGGGACGGGGACACGGTTCTCATCGCTGGATGCTTCTTTACATAATCGCTGCACGAGTGAGTCATTACTGGGACAAGAGCGTCACAATTATTTTTATGATAAATATCGGCCATTTATAAATGATGGAACTGATGCAGATGCAGAATCTACTACCGTCAACCTTCTCACAAGGAGTCACTGACCGGGACATCTGGAGATCTACACGCCCGGCCTGGTCTTAGAACCAGAGATGGACAGAGGGACCGGAACCGTGTCCAGCGCGATGACGTGTCTGGTTCAGTAAAGAAAAGAGAAATGAGGAGAAGCAGCTGAGAAGCACGAAGGTCAAACTCCACATCCTCCCACAATCCTTTTCTGCACGTCCATGTTTTCATCCCAGACGTCGTTCATCTGCACCGTGTGGCCTCCACCCACAACACCGTGATCAGGAGAACCTTCCGGTAAATTCACGTCGTTTTAACCCTGTAGGGTTCTAAAGACAAGACGTTCTTAATAATCTGCAATGTGACACACACACACACACACACACACACACACACACACACACACTGATTTCCCACTTTCCGGAATCCCAGTGCAAAAAGTCCCATTAGTGTTATTTTGACTAAAACATCAAATGAAAGGAAATAGACACACAATTTAGAACACGGAACAACCCGGCATAACACATAACACAGTGTCGCAGAACAATCAAGGCCAAGTTTATTCTGGGCCCCGGACTGTTCCGGACTGTTCTAAAGCACAACTTTTTTATCGGGATCTAGACCATGCGGAACGTCCACAGATAGATCTTAGAAAGTGGAGTTACAGCCACAATCCCAGCATTCTGCATGGTTCTAAATAAGAACGTATGCACTTTTTTACCGAGATCTAGACAATGTGGAACATCCACAGAAAGATCTTACAGAAAGGAGTGAGAACCAAAATCTAAGTGTTCCGCACTGTTCTAAAGCAGAACTTGTGCATTTTTTTACAGAGATCTAGAAAATGCGGAACGTCCACAGAAAGATCTTAGAAAGTGGAGTTACAGCCACAATCCCAGCATTCTGCATGGTTCTAAATAAGAACGTATGCACTTTTTTACCGAGATCTAGACAATGTGGAACATCCACAGAAACATCTTAGAGAAAGGAGTGAGAACCAAAATCTAAGTGTTCCGCACTGTTCTAAAGCAGAACTTGTGCATTTTTTTACAGAGATCTAGAAAATGCGGAACGTCCACAGAAAGATCTTAGAGAAAGGAGTGAGAACCACAATCTCAATGTTCTGCACTGTTCTAAAGCAGAACTTGTGCATTTTTTTACAGAGATCTAGAACATGCGGAACGGCCACAGAAAGATCGTATAAATTGGAGTTACAGCCACGATCCCAGTGTTCTGCATGGTTCTAAATAGGAACTTGTGCACTTTTTTACCGAGACCTAGACCATGCGGAACGTCCACAGAAAGATCTTATAAATTGGAGTTACAGCCACGATCCCAGTGTTCTGCATGGTTCTAAATAGGAACTTGTGCACTTTTTTACCGAGACCTAGACCATGCGGAACGTCCACAGAAAGATCGTATAAATTGGAGTTACAGCCACGATCCCAGTGTTCTGCATGGTTCTAAATAGGAACTTGTGCACTTTTTTACCGAGACCTAGACCATGCGGAACGTCCACAGAAAGATCTTATAAATTGGAGTTACAGCCACGATCCCAGTGTTCTGCATGGTTCTAAATAGGAACTTGTGCACTTTTTTACCGAGATCTAGACCATGCGGAACGTCCAGAGAAACAGTGTTCTGATCTCAGGTGTTCTGCACGGTTCTAAATAAGAACTCTGGGGTTCTTTTCGTGTTCTTGATGCAGGAACGTTCTAACAAGGTCTGATGCGTGGATGAGAATTAGAACTCAACAGGTGTGTTTTCTTTTTAGAAGAAATCAAGCTGGAAGAACGATGCTGATGGTGCTGATGGTGGTGATGGTGACACCCGTGATGATGATGGGAGGGCGCGTTACCTTGGCTACCTTGTGCTTGGCCTTGCAGTGGCAGCACACGGTCCACAGGTACTTGAGGGTTCTCCACAGGAGGATGATGAAGAGGCCCCCGAAGAAAGTGACCATGGACGAGGCGAGGAACGCCCACCACATGCGCTGGCCGTTGTTCTCGCACAGCACGTCGGACGAGTAGGGGATGATCACGTCCATCTTGGCGATGAGGACAGAAGAAGGTCCGTTTTTGGGGTGAGTCATTATCGAGCGGTTCCGCTCCTCAATAACCAGCATCCAGAGGCTTCGGCGCGGACCCGCCCGCGTCCCCTAGCCCGACTTCGGCCATGTTGCCGGAGCTGCGCGGCCCTGCCCGCGGTTGGTGGGCATCAAGTCGCCGAGATCCGGGCTTCGGGAAAGAAGCGCAGCCCGTGGTGGACTTCGGAGACCCCCCGACGTTCTTCCTCCTCCTCCTCCTCCTCCTCCTCCTCAACGCGCAACAGATCAAACGCGCTTCATCCGAACCGGAATCCCAGCAGAACGTGGCTTTGGTGGCTCGATCTTGCAGACCACGTCCATGTCAGAGCTGCTGGACTGGAACTGAACGGAGGAGAACCGCGACGCGCTGCGGGCGCCGTTGGCGCTCCAGACGAGGAGCGGGGGCGGGGCTTTACAGGTGGGAGGCGGGGTCTGGGACGAAAGTATCCGCCCACCGCACGCACGCAAATTAATAAACGAACAAACGCTGACGACGACGAGACGATGGTGGCACTATATCACTACATATCAGTTCTATAATCATCAAACAATCAATAAGCGTGATCAGGGCGACCAAACCCACGTTTTCGCGTCGTGGAGCGACGCGCCGGGGACCTGTTGAGCTTCTACGCTCTGAAATCTGATTGGCCGATCCGCGTTTGGCGGCTCGTGGCAAAGTAACCGCTGTTCGTCGCCGTTATTATTATTATTATTATTTTTTGCGCGCTTTAAAAACACACGTAAGCGTAACGTCAAAGGCGCGTACGCCGCGACAACTTTTCATTTGAGTCATGACGTCATGACGTCACTTCTCAGCGTCAGCTCGGCCTAACGCACGTCCAGTCTATGGTTAGACCGTATTTTGGGTTTATGGTGTTGCTCTTCGACTGGAACGGTAAACGCCGCATGCTGCTATGGTGCAGAAAAACGCCATGTTAATAAAAATGCAGTTAAATGAAATCCGGTGCGGGACTGAGACGGGAATCTTCCTCCACCTGTAGGCCGTTTACAGAATTGCACCTTAAAACATTTTTTACCCCAAACCTTCTTTTAAACCCCCCCCCACCCGAAAAAAAAATCATTCTTAGAAGCATTTCAACATCAACTTTAAAAAGGTTGTAAAGAAATGTAAAGAAATCAAGCACGTCCCCTTTTTTTTCCTCAACATCATCATTTAATGCAATGTGAAGTAGCCTGTACCACGTTTACAGGACATTAATGAAATGTTATGGACAAGTGTGGGACACACACTTAAAGCTTAGTATAATTAGCAAACGTACCTTAAAACAAACAAACAAAAATAATAGCAAAAAGTAATACAATTCAGAGCATACATGGTAAAAAAGGTCAGATATTCAAGTGCAAAGAAGAGGTATAGAGGGAAAAAAACAGATGGATAAAAATGTTTTTGGCACAATATTACACCAAGGGACCAATGTTTAAGACAAAGTGATGAAACATTTAATGAGTAACAAAAACGTATTAAATAAATCAATACAAAAGCAGGCAAAAAAAAGTATGAAAGTGATCATACTGTACAAATTGCACCAGTATTTTTGCCTTTTTACACCTTTACATTAGAAGATAATGGAAGAAACTGGAATCTCTCTGTAGAACCGACTGAGCATTGGCAGATGACGTTTTAATAGGGCCCAAAAATAAGGAGGGGGGTATAATAAGAGATGTTAAACATAAAACATTCAAGTATGCATTACATGTACATAAATAAACCCTTTTCATGTAAACATATGTTTGAAATGTAGCGTCTCTAGCCCTATGTGATCCGAAGTTCATGATTAATAGAAAATAGACAGAGGAAAACGTACATAACCACAGTAATAATGAAAAAGTAAAAACATGCTAGTTTAAAGGCAGAAATATACTTGCTGTTCACTCCGTACATATGTGCGTACGCACAGCCGCCGTCTGTATCCTGCTTTCTTTGCATCGTTTTTTTTGTGTGCACATACTCAAAAATGAACGCAACATATACGGATGCAATACCGGCGTGAGTTTATAGGGGCAGTGTTGCGACATCTGCGCTCAACAGATGACTATTAGTCGTTCATTTATTTGGTTTGCAGCCTCGACACTGGCCCCCGGTGGTAAGGAGTACGATTACGACGCACAAAGCAGACGTAAGTATATCAGCACAAGCGTTAACAACTTGCGTAGCTCACAGCAAGTACATTTCTGGCTTAAGAGAACTGCCGTCCAGCGTTTCCTTTAGTGCGCTGTACCCCCTTCACTTGGTTTTCACAGAGAGCCGTCAGGAATCCACAGGACCTTGCTCTGCTCCTGGCTGACGATGGTCACGATCTGAGAGTAAATGTAGAACAGGCTCCCGCCTTGGACCACGCCTGAGAGCGAAGACAGACGTTACCAGGGTTACCAGGGGTCACCAGGCGCCCCCTGCAGGTCCCCCGACGTGTAGAAAGGTACGAAAGCAGCGCACCCACCTGTAAAATATTTGCTGTAATCCTGCTCCGTTTTCTGCGCCACTTCGAACTGCTCCTTGGAATGTTTCTGGGAGATTTTGTCCCGAAGATAAGTAGGATCTTTCTGCTCTCTGGCAAATAAATTAATAAATTCATTAAATGAATACGCTGCCAGTCAAAGGTCCCCAACTGGCGATGACGCCCCTACTCGTTCGTGGGCTTTGCATATTTTACATTGTAGAATAAAAGTGAAGATGCAGGACTATGAAATAACACACGAGGTTGCGTAATAAACAAAAAGTTGAAGATTTGCGACTTTTGCTGTGATTTCACATTCACACGCATTTCAGTCCTGAAGGTTCATACACTTTCTTATCCTTCACTCACGTTCATCAGCATCTCATCAAGCGGCTGACTGTGACGACGACAGTGAACAAAGCCGCCATGAAGGTTATAAAAATAAAATTTTTTTTAAAAAAACTGGTACATCGGACACACTTCACATTCTCCTCATACAACAAAAAAGAAATAAGCTTCTCGTATTGGATTCTTCAAAATGGCCCCATAACCACCACAGAGTAGAGGAATCCAGACTTTTTACTGGTAGTGTATAGAAATATTTCCTCTTTACTATCGTTTTTAAATTAAACACCACCCGTACACCATATTATGCCCTGGTAATGCCACCTTAAACGTATCAACGATGGCGAACAAACGGAGTAAAGAATGAGAGGAAAACGATCTGATGAATGGCAGGTAGAACTTACTTGATCTGCTTCGCGTTTTTGTAGCGGATGAAAATGACGATCGGGTATATTTGCACGCTGTGGAGCCGCTCGATGGCATGAGGTGCGATGTCGAGCAAGCAGTGGCAGCCCTGTGGGAGAGGAGCGTCAGCATGGGAGCGGCGAGCGGCCGTCTACCGCGGCGTGACCAGTAAGAGTCACCCCTCTTTACCTGCTTCTCCGTCACCTCCTTTATCGACGCCACCGTCGTCACGTCGAAATGGCCGCTCCGCCGCTTGTAGTCGATGAACAGGCAGTCCTTCACGCCGCGCTCTATAGCCTGCTGGGAGGCCTTCATCACCTCTGCAACAAGGAAGATTTATTCTTTTACCTTTTATTTGTGATTTTCAATTTTACAACAAACAAATAACAGATGTTGACCAACATCCACCCAGCACCCTCAGCCCCGCCCATCAAACAGCAAGGAGAAAAACAAACAAACAAACAAATAAATAAATAACAAGTCTTATTTAGTCTTCTGGGCACCCCCCAAAAAAGAGATGTATGGTGTAGGTTCAATCATTCTATTACATATAGCTGGCCCTTGTTGACATCGTAGGCACTCCGAGCTGGTATTAGGAAATATTTTCGTTTGCTTATATGCTGAGTAGTGCAGATGATGTAGTACTTTAAACTGGAATAGAAAAATAAAATGTTCTGGATCAGAGTATATAATTTTGATATTTTGCCTCTCATAAAGGGGTCCAGAGCAAGTATTTCATCTGTAGCATTTTTAGCTGGTGAATATAAATAAATAAAACTTCTAATCTGTAGGAATCTATAGAAATGAGATATTGTAAATTTAGGTTTGAATGTTTGAAGGTTTGAAATGCTGCATCCGAGAAAAGATGGTTATTCAAAAGGGGAGAGAATAAGCTTAGTTGCTTTATACGAAAATGTTTCCTAAACTAGAGCCAAATCTTAAGTGAGTGTTTTACTGCTGTATTAAGAAGGTGTGAGTACGGCACCATAGGTGTAGGAGTGATCATTAAGGAAATAGGATAACAACAAGGATGTTTAAATTGTGTCCCCCATCATTGTAGGTGTGGTTTATGCACAAGGTCCCTCACCTTGGAGGCATCTGCAGAACTTCCCAGGAGCCTCTTTAACAAGCATGTCTTTGGTGGCCTCCACCAGCGGCCCCAGGATCAGCACCGGCCTGGGCGTGGTGCTGTCCACCTTCTGTACCCGCTGGTAGGCCAGGCTCGACGAGTCTGTAAAAACACACACACACACACACACACACACACACACTGAAACAAGGACCATAACAAAACCATTTAAATATAATATATCACCACCGTTGTTCTCCTCACCTAACACCACTCTATAAGTTCTGACCTGGTAACTGCAGCGCCAGTCTGATTTATGATCGAGCAAATTTATGACGAAATGTGCAAGTTCTAAGCCCCGCTCACATCCCCAGAGACCACAGGAGAATGGCCTCGAGGGTTTCGGGACGTTTCGGCATCAGTAGGGAGCGCAAAGTCACGGCAGGGACCAACCGTCCATGTAGGGGGCGGAGTCTGTGCTGATGGTGTCCGGAGCCGGGAGGTCCTTCCCGTCCTTGGAGCCGCTGCGCTTGTGTTTGTTCTTCCGGCGGAAGAAGGAGCGGCGTGCCGCGGCTGACACCGTCTTGCCCGGGCTGCTGTCGTCCCTCGCGTCGGTTATGCTGCACCTGCGCTGGAACTCCTGGTCCATCCTGGATCCAGAGACGAACGAGAGATTAGCGTAGATTAATAACAACGGACGCCGTGCTCTTCATGTGAGAGCATTTCTACATCGATTTCTATATCGAGTTCTACGCCGATATTGATTTCAGTGATCTACATTAGTTTGCTGGGTATCAGCCCTCGCTGCAGCCTGTGCGCGCCCTCGTCCAGCTGCCAGGCCATCCAGCTGCCGAAGCAGCCGTCCGGTAGGGTGTCGTCTACGTAAAGGATGTCGTCCTTCTTGAAGCTCAGATCCTGGTCCATCTCAGCTACTCGGTCGTAAAGTGCTCTGGAGAAACACACGTTTTTGGTTTTATTTTAGTGACGGTCCGGACATTTCAGGGAAGGATCCGGGCCCTCCGTGCTTCCGGAACCTTATGTAGAAGCCGTCTCCGGGGGTTCCCCGCAGCCTGCTGAAATCCTCGGCGCGATGCTGCACCGTCAGCGTGACTACGTCCACCGGCTTCAGCATCTCCAGGTGCGCCTCCTCGGCGGTGCGGTTCTTCATGCTCGAGGAACAGTACTGAGAACACAGAGCAAGTGGATATTTAAAGACAACTTGATCATGTCTGGTTTTATGGCTTTTAATCGGAGGGACGACGTGGTTTTTTTTTTACCTCCAGGATCAGATCTCCTGGCAGGAGGTCTCCGCGGGCTGGACTGTCTTCGTCCAACTTCTCCACAAAGATGCCATGCAGGTTGCCTCCGCAGACCTGTACTCCCAGCTCCCTGTGGGGCTTCTGCAGGGTCACCACCCGCGGGCTGGGAAGTGCTCTGCTGGGACGCAACATTGCTCACAATAGCTCGCACGTCTGGTAAAGGTGATGAAGGACACATGACCTTTAACCTTTGTTAGAAGGCTACCTGACTGAGATTCCAGGTCCGGCGATGGGAGTGGTCTGTTTGGAAGTACGCATCGATGTCCCATCACTGTGCTTGCTCAGTGGGTCTCTGGGGGAGTGGTCATCATAGGGTGGGGCTCCACCGCCAGGCGAACAGGAGTGGCTGCTGATCGGCTCCACCCTGGAACTGATGCATAGTGCCGTGTAGCAACCTGTTCTGGAAGGTTCTGGTCTCGTTGGACATTGGACAAATCTAAACTGAAAACCCATCTGTTTTCTCTGGCCTTCTATTAAAAGTCCCAGACACAGTGTCAATTATTAAGTCCACTTTATCACATAGTCCCCCTGTTAAGCACAGACAGTGTTAAATTCACCTTAGTTAGGCTGTCCTAGTTAGGGTACCATGTCGCTGTAGCACCAATATACTACTATTACCACATATTTCAGTACCAGTGGTACGATGCCACCGTCTGCTGCTGCTTCTGTTTGTTTTCTCCGAGACACAAGTAATATAGTATGTATAGCGAGTTATATAGTGTGTATTGCGAGTTATATAGTGTAAATAGCGAGTTATATAGTGTGTATATAGCGAGTTATTTAGTGTGTATATAGCGAGTTATATAATGTAAATAGGAATTTATAGTGTATATAGCAAGTTATATAGTGTGTATATAGGAATTTATATAGTGTAAATAGCGAGTTATATAGTGTATATAGGAATTTATAGTGTATATAGCGAGTCATATAGTGTATATAGGAATTAATATAGTGTGTATTGCGAGTTATATAGTGTGTATTGCGAGTTATATAGTGTGTATATAGCGAGTTATATAGTGTGTATATAGGAATTTATATAGTGTAAATAGCGAGTTATATAGTGTATATAGGAATTTATAGTGTATATAGTGAGTCATATAGTGTATATAGCGAGTCATATAGTGTATATAGGAATTAATATAGTGTGTATTGCGAGTTATATAGTGTGTATTGCGAGTTATATAGTGTGTAGAGTTATATAGTGTGTAGAGTTATATAGTGTGTATTGCGAGTTATATAGTGAGTTATATAGTGTGTATATAGGAATTTATATAGTGTAAATAGCGAGTTATATAGTGTATATAGGAATTTATAGTGTATATAGCGAGTTATATAGTGTAAATAGGAATTTATAATGTATATAGCAAGTTATATAGTGTATATAGCGAGTCATATAGGAATTTATATAGTGTGTATTGCGAGTTATATAGTGTACATAGCGAGTTATATAGTGTATATAGCGAGTTATATAGTGTATACAGTGAATTATATAGTGTGCATATAGGAATTTATATAGTGTGTATTGCGAGTTATATAGTGTATACAGTGAGTTATATAGTGTATATAGCGAGTTATATAGTTTATATAGTGAGATGACAATAAAGCAGACTTTGACTTTTGACTCTACCTGGAGCGGGAGTGGTTGCCCAGCTGCTGCATGTGGGGGTTGTACTGGGCCAGGACGGTGATGCTGTCACACTGCTGACCGATGATGAGCCGCGCCTGCTGCTCCGTGGCGTTCCTCAAGTTGATCCCGTTGAACTGGGAATGAAACACGGCGGCAGATTATAGAGGCGCGTGACGTGGAGCGGTGACATTTTTCACCAGAGGGAACACGAACCTCCAGCAGCTGGTCCCCAAACTCCAACTTGTACTGGTGTGCAATGCTGCCCCCCGTCACCTTGGAAACGAAGATGCCGCCGTTCTCCCCGCTGACGATGGAAATGCCGAGAGGCTCCGCCCCTTTGTGTATGGTCACAGAGCGGGGCTCCTCCAGGTATGGCCTGCCACCCAAACGCAGAAACTCCGTTTAATAAAGTCGCACTCAACTTACGGAACTGTTGAAATGCCGGTCGCACTGGAACGCGTGGTGAGAGTACCGGTCCTTCCTCCGGTCCTCCGCCGGTCCCGGACTGACGGACAGCCGCGGCAGGGTCGAAGCGGAGCTCTGCGATTGGCTGCTGGCGAAGGAGGTGGTCTCCAGGTTGAGCGGGGACAGAGGCGGCGTGATCAAGCTGGCGGTGCTGCAGTCCGACTGGGACAGGGAGCCTGATGACGGAAAATGACAGACATGAACAGACACTTAACCCTGAGTGTCTCCAGGGGGGGACTGTCCCTGTAACTACTGATTCTAAGTTGCTCTGGATAAGGACATCTGATAAATGCCATAAATGTAGAGTGATGAACTGGTGCAGCACCGTCATCATCCGTTTGTAGTTGTGTTGTAGTTGTGTACCTTTGTCGGGACTTGGGGCAGAACGGACGTATCGCGGCGTGGAAGGGATTTTAATGCGCTCGATGGGGTACTGAGCGTTCCTCAACAGACCTACAGGGGAAAGTGGGTTCTTTTGATCAGTCAGAAATTTCCGTTTGAAATGGTCGCAAACTGAATGTTAACATCATGACGCAAGTCAACAATTATTTAGAATGAATATCTTTTTTTCCCAGAACAGGGCCGCGTCGTAATACGTACCCTGGCGAGCGCTGGAGGGCAGCGAGTTGGTGCTGTGGGGCGTTCTGGCCCGGGAGGCGTCGGCCAGCTCACCAGACCGCTTGTGGCTCAGGTCCACGCTGAAACGACCAGGATGCTGGGAACTGGGAGAAAAAACGGAGCACTTTTATTCAGGTTCCACGCGGCGTCACCCTGGGCCTCACCATGGCGCTCATTTTCCTTTAGTACGAGCTTAAAAAGTGTGCATTTTGTATAATATTCTGTAATATTAGTCAGGGTTCTTACACATTTTTACAAAAGAATTTACAAGGGTGGTAGCAGCCTATGAACCAGAAGACCCAGGTTCAAACCCCACTTACTACCATCATGTCCCTGAGCAGGACACTTAACCCTGAGTGTCTCCAGGGGGGGACTGTCCCTGTAACTACTGATGGTAAGTTGCTCTGGATAAGGGCGCCTGGTAAATGCTGTAAATGTAAATATTCTAATGCAAATTTTCATGAACATGTGTTCTGTCCAAAACTGTAAAAGTAAAAATTATCAAAATAAACGAGCCTGAAAAGTTCCACCAAGTTCGAGCAGCCGGAACTCGAGTAAAATGGTTTTTAATGACCGTAGGAACCCTGATTTTGCATGAATGGGACATTCTGTAGCTGTGTGTGTGTGTGTGTGTGTGATTACCTGCTACGTGATTGGTTCATCTGACTGGGCACCCAGTGGCTCCAGGCGGTGTAAACAGGGCTCCTCATGACAGCGGTGACAGCTGTGCAGGGGGAGAGGCCGCGGTGGGACAATGCTGCGCGGTGATGCCAACAGTTAGCATTAAGGAACACACACTCACACAACAACACAACCAAGCCCGAAAGTCAGTCATTTAACGGAAAAGGCGCGCAAAGTAACGACTCACGTGCAGTCATGGCGTTATGGAATCCTGGGGGAAGAAAGGGAACGTGAGCGAGGGGGTGAGTGGAGGGAAATGCTCCCGCGTCCACGGGTTCGGGAGAGCAGTCGTCTTTACAGAAGCCCTGCACACATCCAGACGAGCGCATGATCCACAGGGATTTGAACACCATTTCAAACGGACTACTTACTAGTACGGAAATCAAATCAGCATAAATGATCCCGTGTTGATCCTTTTGGCAAAATGTGAATTATATCAAGACGTGTACCACATAAGCGATGTTTAAATGGCAAATGTAACAGAATGCACCACCGGGACACGGCCACTTTAACTTGCGTTAACCGTGAACAGTCGTGCGAGATGAATAACGGGAAAGGTTAATCACTTCTTATCACTTCTTATCTTTTAGAATTTGCCTCAACAGTTTAAAAAGTACGACCTCTTATGAACATTATGTTCTGACGTAAAAACAAGAAATTAGGGTTCTATCACACTGACTATTTATTTATTATAATGACCTGATTGTTTTATAGTTACTACGGCGACTGCGTAGGCGGGGTATGTTACCTGCGGGGCGGGTATTTTGAGTGGAGTGAGGTTGTGGCGCTGGGCGGGGGCGGAGTTGGGTCTGGCCCCCCTGCCCCCTCCTGCGCGGTCTGGGGACCTGGGGTGTCCTGGGGTCTCCGGGCGGAAGGGCGCGTCCGGGGTGGGCGGGGACTGGGCGGGGGTGGAGGGCGGCGAGCCGGTGGTGATGGTGGAGTCGGAGGCGGAGCTGGTCTGCTGCTTGTGTTTGTACTTGAACGAGTCCCGGCGCTCCGGGGGTGGCGGGGGGCTGGCGGGTCCCTCGGAGTGTTTGGGGAGCTGTGACAGTTTGGAGGGCGTGTTGGGCCTCTTGAAGGCGTCCGTGTCGAAAATGGACTTCCTGCGCTTGGTCCGAACTTTGAAAATGGAGAGGGGCGCGTTTTCAGGAAGGTGCCCGCCCACCATCACTTTGGGCCACGTTCCACCGCTGTTCTTCTGAGCGACGTGCCCTCTCTCCAGGACCGCCTCCACCGCGCCGCAGTCAGCTTCGTCGGCGACAGGGTGGTGGGCGTGTCTCTGGCAACACACGTCCTGGTAGGAGGAGTCAGCGGCGAGCCGGGGGTCGGCCTCGGCGCTGTAGATGTCCGTCTGGGTGGAGCTGTTGTGCTTCAGGTTTCTGCAGTTGCGCGCGTGGATCTCCGACAGGTGCCTCCCGCTGGGGCTCTTCTCCCCGTTCTCGTGTAGGTTCTGACCCGAGAGACTGTGGGGGAAGAACTGAAGGAACAGACGAGTCAGAAAAGGTTAGAAACAAACGCCCTCGCGATGCAGACGTGGACGATTCTGCATGGATGCAGTGCAGAACATAATCGATTACATCACAATGACGTTGTGTGGTGATTTTCTAGTTTTCTAGTTAAGTGACTGGCGGCATGATCGGAGACATTCGAAATCAACGCCCTCTGAACACCGTACGCGTTTTTGCTGCATTTTTCACTGGACGCCGTTTAACGCCAGTGTCTCACTGATATTTGAAAACATAATGTAAATAATATTTGATGGAATGAATTGTGATAATCGAGGCAGCGATAATCATAATCGAATCGAATCGTGAGGCCAGTGGATGTTCACACCTCTACCTCCAACTGGATCTACGGAAAAGAGACACGTCAGAAACATGAGCCAAACTAGGCAGCACTAGAAAAAAAAAAAAAATCTAACTTTATTTACACAGCACCTTTCAGAAAAAATAGCTATAGCTATATATATATATATATAGAGAGAGAGAGAGAGAGAGAGAGAGCGAGCAAGTCTCTTCAATGACAAGTCTAAGCCTTATCAGGGCTCTTAGTTTGTAAACTCGATATTCTATAGAAATCGAACGAGAATTGCTGGTGTCTTCCTATTGTAAGTCGCTTTGGATAAAAGCGTCTGCTAAATAAAGTTAAGTAAAGTATATATAATCGCATTAAGTTGGGAAAAAATTAAACAGTAGCCTAGTGTGTGAGACACTTGTCTATGAACCAGAAGACCACAGAAGTCCCAGGTTCAAACCCCACTTACTACCATCGTGTCCCCGAGCAGTGCTCGTAACCCTGAGTGTGTCTACAGGGGGGGACTGTCCCTGTCACTACTTATTGTAAGGCGCTCTGGATAAGGGCATCTGGTAAATGCAGTAAATGTATTAATCGCTTTGTGTTTCATATACATGTTGGCGTACTTTTTATATTCTTTATAAATAACCACCGAGTGACGCTTGCAGAGCATTTTTACGGTGGAGTTCTGCAGCCGCGTCTGAGGCGCGGTGAGGTGGTCCACTGCTCACCTTGAGAAGCGACAGGCTGACTGATTCCCTGCAGTCGTGCAGCAGCGCCTCGCACTCGCTCAGTGGTTTGTTATCTACTGCAATTCCGCCGATCTGCAGGGGAGAAAAACTGGGCTGCAGCTTTAAATCAAATCGAACGACAAACATTCACGACTTGTGGGGAAAAAAATGCATTCGATTCAAAATCTACCGATCAAAGTCACACAGAGAAATAAGAGTCTTGGCGTCTATGTACCGTGTCGTTTCCATTCTAACCACCTAACAGGGACCCGCCCTGTCTAGTAATACCGCTGCCTTCCACTAGAGGCATCAGGTCTGACTTGAGAGTAAATACAAATCTGTGAACTTACGGCAACCAGCCTGTCCCCGACAGACAGAGAGCCCTCGCGAGCGGCCGGGCTGCCCGGCACAACCGCCGAAACGAACACTCCCGCCTCCAGACTCACGCCGCTGCCTGCGTACAGGGGCGCAAAGGCGGGTTACGGCCAACACACGTTCGCCATTCGTCGTCGTCGTCTGGTACGATTCACCACGCTCACCTTTATGGCCGACCAAATTTAGATGTACGGGCGTGACCACGCGCGCGCCCAGGGACCTCCTCCTGCGCACCACCATGTTGATGACTCCGCCCCCGCCGAGCATGGCTTTGATAACCTGCTTCCTGTCCATGTTGGTGAGGTCCACGTCGTTAACTTTCAGCAGCCAATCATTCACCCTGTGATGAAAATAAGTACAAATCTGAAAACCTCAAAACTTCCGCTTGCATCTTAAATTTATATATAAACATACAGGCGTGTACAGAAGTAAACTTGAGGGCTAACATAGCCAGCAGCAAAGCATCAACCGTTTGGTAGGGTGGTGGTGGCCTAGTGGGTAACACTCTCGCCTATGAACCAGAAGACCCAGGTTCAAATCCCACTTACTACCATTGTGACACTTAACCCTGAGTGTCTCCAGGGGGGGACTGTCCCCGTAACTCTGTCGTAAGTCACTCTGGATAAGGGCATCTTGGTAAATGCCGTAAATGTAAATGTTTACCTCAATCTTCCATCTGCAACACTTCCCTTGTCCACCTTAGTGACGAATATTCCACCATCTCCCGGTAAATAAGGATCATTCACCCCCTCTGCCACCTCAAATCCCAGCGCTTTCAAATCCATGTCATCCTGAGACAGAATCAGCAGCATTAAAACACCAAACGCGCCGAGCGTGCGTGAGCTTCGCAATAGATGTTCCGTTGGTTATGGTCACCTTGTCCTTCTCCAACGCAACCACCTCGGTCTCCCACTCCAGAGAGTCCGTGTCGATGGCAGAGTCGTGGGAGTTGTGGGCCATCAGCTGCCGAATCCTGGCCTCTTTCTCCAGCTGGTCCTCCAGCTTCTCTCTGCAGAAAGACACCAGCGCAGGACCTTGATTTAACATCAATACGACTTCTATGTCTGTAACTGTCTATGGTCCTGCAGTGGCTAGAAATCTCGGACATTCTGCATTCCACCAATGCAGTTGAAAGTGAAGTGTCATTGTCAAACACTGCAGCACAGCACACAGTGAAACGTGTCCTCTGCTTTTAACCGTCACCCTTGGTGAGCAGTGGGCAGCCACGATAGGCGGGATCGGGATTCGAACCGGCAACCTTCTGATTACGGGGCTGCTCCTTAACCGCTAGGCCACCACTGCCCCGCCAAAATGTCCTCTGCTTTTAACCATCACCCTTGGTGGGCAGTGGGCAGCCATGACAGTGCGTGGGGACGGCGCTTTGCTCAGTGGCACCTTGGCAGATCGGGATCCGAACCGGCCACCTTCTGATTACGGGGCTGCTCCTTAACCGCTAGGCCACCACTGCCCCGCCAAAATGTCCTCTGCTTTTAACCATCACCCTGAGCAGTGGGCAGCCATGACAGTGCGTGGGGACGGCGCTTTGCTCAGTGGCACCTTGGCAGATCGGGATCCGAACCGGCCACCTTCTGATTACGGGGCCGCTTCCTTAACCGCCAGGCCACCTCCACCACTTGCTGGATCAAAATGGCTGTAATTCTGCACTAAGATGGAATTTTAGATAGAGATTTCAGATGCAGTATTAGGGACCACTAAGACCGATATAAAAGCTGAATTAATTCATGTCATCGACCCCTTAATGGACGTTCCATTACTGCCGCTAGGGGGCGATTCGAGCGAAATTGTGTGTTTGTGTGCGTCGAAGACCCACTTCAGCTCCTTCAGCTCCCGCACAGAGTCATTCTTCTGCTTCCTCATGTCGTCCAGGTTGCGGAGGGCGTCCGCCTGGTCGCTGACCGCACGGTCCCTCTCCCTCCGCAGTTTATCACACAGCGTCCTGCATGACATAAAAACGTCTTGGGATCCGAACACACTAGGCCCTTGTCCTGCGACCCGCAGTCGAGAATGCACGTTTCCATCGGTAAGCCGCGACGCACTGCGGGTCTGTAGCCCACCGTATGCTCTCGCGCTCCGCCACGATCTTGTCCCGCTCCTGGAAGGCCCAGTCCCGCCGGCACTTGGCCACCTCGGCCTCCTGCGTGGCCTCCTTCAGCTCCTGGCTCATGGCCTCGCACTGCTTCCTCAGCATCTCCAGCTCCTTATTGGCCCGCTCCATGTCCAGCGCGGCCGAGTCCTGCTTCTGAGGAAGCAAGAGGACAATAAAAGGCAGAAAATAAAACAACATTTAAAAAATGTAATTATATATAATATAATTATATATAAATGGCGCTTATTATGATTAGGCACACCTCACAAAAAGAGGAACAGAAAACCGATTGGTGGCCATCATGGTGTCGGGGCTTTTTTTAAATGGCCGATGCCCATATCATAAAGAGTATGACTGCGCGTGTGTTAAAGAGCAGCGGCGCCCCTACCTGTCTGGCCTGGTAGTACTCGCGCAGCAGCTGGTCCCTCTGGACGATGGCCTCGGTGCGTTCCGTGCGGGCCACGTCGCGTTCCTCGCGGGCCGTCTCGACGTCCCTGCAGGCCTGGCTCAGCTCCTTCTGGGCCTCGGCCTTGTCCTCCGCCTCGTGGCAGTACCGCTCCAGCAGCTCGTTCCGCTCGCAGATGGCGTGATCGCGGTCCACCAGGGCGGAGCTCAGCTCCTTCGCAACCAAAAACCAAAAAAAATAAATTGTGTTAAGTTAATGTGTGTACAGTTCTGAACCAAATTAGGGATGAAAGCTTTCAAGCACTTATGTAAATGACTGTCTATGCTGTAAGTGCCCCACACACACCTGGACAACAAGGCACGGGAGAACACCCTCACCTGCCTAAGCGCCTCCATCTCCTCGCTGGCCACCTTCCTCTCGGACGAGGTGTTCTTCAGCTGGGCCTGGGCCGTCTCCAGCCCGGTCTGCAGCTTCTCCACCTCTTTGATGACCTGGTCCCGCTCGCTCATGATCAGGCGGTACTCGCTGAAGACCGAGTCGCGCTCCTCCTTGTACTTGTCCACGTCCTTGCCGGCCATCAGCTGCAGGGTCTTGAGGCGCGTGGCCTCCACCTGAAGCCGCTCCAGCTCCCTCTGCAGCTCCTTGTTCTCTGCCTGGGCCTTGTTTAACTCCTGCTGTGTTGAGTCAAATCTGCGCACACACACACACACACACACACACACACACCAGCATTAGGTCAAAGGTCACCATAGGCCTATTTCATTTATTTCAATGTTCTGGACACAAGAGCTCCTTTTTTCCACACACTCGGCTTTTACAATAATGTGGCTAATTTCCTGCCGCCACCACATCGTCATCTCAGACCAACGAAATTGCCGAACAGGTCACAGTGGACCCTTCCGACTACGGGTACGTTTCCTCACCTGCTAGGCCACCACCACAGAACAAAACTGACAGGCACACAGACATATCGCAGGAATCGTACTCCCCTCTGAACCCCGCCCAATGGTACCCGCCCATCTCTTGGATCCACTAGCGAGGGTGGAAGTGAACAGATGTGTAGGATCGTAACTGTTTTATAAGAGATGCGCATGGCCGGGGGACAATTCCCGGGTCTCAGAAAGAGGACGTTTACGGGGCATCTGTCACCCTGGGTAAATGAGACATGTCTCTTCTTTGTGCCGTCCATTACGGTTTAAACGATGCGAAGGTGACAGTAGTTTTGTTGCCACCATGAGGTGTGACTTAAAATAAAAGATTAGTGGGTAATTTTTGCAAAAATTATGAGGTAGGGTCGAAAATAAACAGCAAACTGCTGATCTTGAATCATAATCGTAAGAAGAAAACGGAGTGGAGTACAGAACATGGTACCTCCTCAGCGAGGACGTGTACTGCTGCTGGCAGTGGACGGCCGCGTCCCTCTGTTTCAGCAGCGCGTCCAGCTGCTTCTGCAGCCGCTGCTTCTCCTCCTCGGCCTGCTCCAGCCGGCCCAGGTCCGCGTTGTGGTTGGCCGTCTTCTCGTGGTAGCGCTTCCTCAGCGCGTCATGCTCCTTCTTCACGCCCTCCAGCTTGTCCACGGTCGCGTCGTACAGCTGGTTCAGGATGTCGGTCGAGCCGCCCTCTCTCATCACCTGTCAAGGGTGGTAGTAGCCTAGTGGGTAACACACTCGCCTGTGAACCAGAAGACCCAGGTTCAAACCCCACTTACTACCATCGTGTCCCTGAGCAGGACACTTAACCCTGAGTTGCTCCAGGGAGACTGTCCCTGTAAATACTGGGTGGTAGTAGCCTAGTGGGTAACACACTCGCCTGTGAACCAGAAGACCCGGGTTCAAACCCCACTTACTACCATTGTGTCCCTGAGCAAGACACTTAACCCTGAGTGTCTCCAGGGGGGGACTGTCCCTGTAAATACTGACTGTAAGTCGCTCTGGATAAGGGCGTCTGGTAAATGTCGTAAATGTAAATGTAACATGGCATCATCACACAATGCAGTCTCCAAAAATCAGACCTCATAAGATCCATTCTACCATAAAAGGACACGTTTCACACAGCACACGGTGACACAGTGAAACGTGTCCTCTGTATTTAACCATCAGTGGGCAGCCATGACAGGCACCTGGGAAGCAGCGTGTGGGGACGGTGCTTTGCACAGTGGCACCTTTTGTGGTTTTTGGACCTTCTGGTCCGCTTCCTTACCCGCTAGGCCACCACAGTCCAGGAATCTGGGACTAGACCCAAAGAAACAAGACCGTTAACTCATCAGTTCCTACTGAATCTTTATTCTGTTCTGGTTATGACCTTTTAAAGTTGAAATGACACTGATCACAGTTTGGTTTCGAGCTAATTTAAGGGACAGAAACTCCCGCCGGGGGAAGGATTTTACCAACTGATCCGCTGAGAGCCGAACTTGGCGGTCGTTACAGCTCCTGAGAGGCCGCGTCAACCGCGTTCTCTCGCGCTCTCGGAGCCTCTGCGCGTTTTATGTTCGTCCCGTCGCGGGACGGAGAAGGCCAGAGCCCGACAGGAACAGCATCATAATGAGGCGCTTCATGCGGAGCCAGGGGAGTGAAGGTCAGAGCCAAGGATGTCAGTAGATCCGGGACTGACAACCCGGCCAATACAGAAATATCAGCAGGACGTTCGGACCCTTTTATCAACATTCGCATCCGAAAAGGCTTTCCTGGTGCCGCTGTTAAAGAGTCTGGATAACAGGGGTGTCAGGAAAACATCGATACAGCAACATGTCTGGATTTTTTAACGCTGTAATGTTGTATTGATAGAAGGACATCGAATATCGATATTTTGTGTATACAAGTTTAGTCCAAAATTTCAGTTCTGAGTTATTTTGTTTTGGCTGAATTATTAAACGTAATGTGATCCACACAGATCGTACACGTACACATACCTTGCCAATGCACACCCTTCAAGGTGTTGCCGTTAAGCGGGAGAAGTTAAAGCCTCTCTGGTGTGCAATATATTGCCGAAATTGCTCACCAAATAACATTTTGTTGCAATTATTTTTATTTTAAACAAAGGCTTGTCTATGTACACCATTGCAATATAGAAAACCGCTGATATCTAATAGTTGTGTGATATGACTGTAATGAAGTGTGAAGTGATCGTCACTTGTGATACACAGCAGCACAGCACACGGAGCACAGAGTGAAATGTGTCCTCTGCATTTAACCATCACCCTGAGTGAGTGAGTAGTGGGCAGCGTTGACGGGCGTCTGGGGAGCAGTGTGCGGGGACGGTACTTTGCTCGGTGGCACCTTGGCGGATCGGGATTCGAAGCGGCAACCTTCTGATTACGGGGACGCTTCCTTAACCGCTAGGCCACCGCTGACCCTATATATATATTAGTCATGTGTGTGTGAGCGTGTTTATATCTATATACTTATTAATTAAATTTTAAAAATGCAGTTCATTGTGCACTATTTAATGCACTATTAATTGTACAACGAATGTGTATATTTAGACGAATTTCGCAATAGTTCAGTTGGGTAACTTTTTACTTAAAGGAAAAGTAAAATTCGGTTGATGCACGTCGCGTTTGAACGTGACGGGGGGATGCCGCGTCAGGTTTCTCTGAATGTAGATGTGGACGAAGCGCCGGACCTGCTGCTGCTGGAGTCTCATGTCGGCCACCTCCTGCTGGTCCTCCTCCCGCAGCCTCCGCAGCTCCTCGCAGCTCTGCTGCAGGTGGTTGTGCTGGCGCCGCAGCTGGTTGTAGTCCCTCCTCGCGGCCTCCGCCTCCTCCTTCAGCCGGGCCTGTTCGTCCAGCACGCGGCTGTGCAGGGTGCTGTGGGCCAGAGTCAAAGGGGTCAAAGTCATCAAGAAACTAATGCATCATGCTTTCCTCAGGTAGACCACCGCGCTGAATTCCCTCTACAAGCCTGAAGGACGCGGCTTACACAGCTGCAAGTCCTTCAGCAGAACCACGCAAGGAGCTAAGACGCTCTGTAAGTAGACGCGGGGGAAGAACTCTACGAGGAAAAAAGCCACACGGCCCCACTTTAAGACTATAGCATGTGACCAAAGAGGGGAGGGGGGGACTAAAACAATGCACAACGCAGTGGGGCATGATGGGAAAAAGGTGCGGATTGCGCCAGCAGCCTATTCAGTTCAGCATAACACAATTAAGGCATGCTGAGCCTCCGTAGACAGAATCGCAGAGAGTAGAGGGGAAGAAGATTGGACACTTCCTGAGGGAAAGTTCCCCTTAAACTTCAACCACGTGTATCCGTACTTCCTAAAAACTTATTTCAAAACGTTTAATAAGGCAGTAGAGGCTTTAATGGGAAGGGAGAGTAAAAAATTAAGGCATTAATCTGTGTGATGACATTGTGAATAATGGTCCCCCCTATCATGAAAATGTGACTGAGATTATTTAAGATTAATAATATGAGTTCCCTGAGCCTGTCTATAGTCCTGCGGTGGCTAGAAATGGCGATCGGTGTAAAGATCTGGAATTTGTCCCCTTATGATGTCATATGGGGAAAGGTTACCTCCCGTTTCTCGTGCTTTTCCGACCCAGAGAATTTCCCGCCCCTCCCCTAAAGCATTATCTTTACCGACCGTCATGGCTTCCCAAACATGAGAAGCATTGCAGTCGCTCGGTGTTTGGATGTAAAAATGAACTTAAATGTTTTTTTGTTTTTTTCTAGTTCCGTCATGCCAGACTCTGAAGAACCAGCGGGTTCGTTTGATTTTTTCTGATAAAATTTCAACAGGACTTCCTGTCTGCGGCCAAACATTGTGGTTGGCGGATGGTGTTGATGACGTAATTTCCGCAAATGCCCCCTCAACTTCTATAGGCCGCTCTCCTCCTCGCCCCGCCTCTCACCTCCTCATTAGCATATAAAGCTACAGAAACGGCGTGGATCAAATAGGATTAAAAAAAAGAAATGAACGCTGTTAACACAGACGTGTTTTGCTTACTGTACACTTGATGGCGGGCGTGTCTCAACCAATCTTTGTTTCACGCGCACAACACCGTACCTTAACCCGTAATAAACCCTTCCGGGATGGTCACGTAACTGTATTTGATTGTCTCTGATGTACATTGTGATGCCAGCAGTGGACTCACAGCCAGTGTGTTCGAACTGGAGGAGAAGCGCCATCGCGTGACGCCTGCAGCGCGGATGTAACGTTACAGCCAGAGGCTTTTTGGAAAAGTTTTAATCGTCCCTATCATTAAAAAAAACAGCATTTTCTCAGCAGGACAGGCGGTTGGACCAGGGACTAAGCAGCTGAGAGCAGGTTCGAGGCTCACTGGTAGAAGTCGGCCTCCTTCATGGCGTCCTCGCAGCGCTTCAGCGTCTTGGTGTGCTGGCTCTGCAGGGACTTCAGGTCGGCCATGGCCTGCATGCACTGCAGCTTCAGGCGCTCGTAGTCGTGCCCCGGCTTCGCGCTCGGCCTGCCGGAGGTCACACAGAGGTCAGCGGTTTAGATCATCTGGAGCTCGATTATTATAATCTCCAGTAAGAACGGTTTTACAAATCCAGCGGATGTTGGGGATTAGATTAGAGCGGCGAAACTCACACACAGAGCCAGAGCAATTTCAAGCACACAACGCAACATCTGGCTGCGGTTGCGGCGCAGTTCGAGCGGTAGGAGAAGGCCCGGCGCTTTTTTTTAACGTACCTGCAGTCGTCGAAGGTGGTGCCGGGCGAGGAGAGGGCCAGGCGCTTGCGGAGCTCGTCCCTCTCGCGGGTCACCTGGCGCAGCTGGAACGCCACGGCCTCCAGCTTCTCGCCGCCGCCGCGGCGGCCGTCCGGGCGCGCGGGCGGGGGGGACGAGGCTTTTCCCGTCGTACCTGTCGGGGTGGACATGTCACCGGACGCCGCGGGACGCGAGCGTTTAGGGCCGGCCCGGAGGACGGCGCCAGGGAACTCACCCACGCTGCTGAGGGAGCTGCTGCTCTCAGAGTCTGACGGCATGGCGGACAGGACGCTGTAGGTGGAGTCTGGGGTCAAAAAAGACCTGGGGTCAGTTTAGTGCCATTTCAGACAGGTCGGAGAAGGAAAAAAATGACAGGGAAGTATTGAACTTGATGCTTTGGGGAAAAAGTTCAGAAAGAGGAACTAGGGTATGTGAAAGCTGTCAATCATGCCAAAAGGCGCCTCCCCCTTTTAAACTATGGTTTAAAAAGTATTATTAAAGTTCATCTTCTGGCTGTTTACATTTGTGGTTTCTTAATAAAAACAGCCACAGCGAAGCATGTACCTTCATACGTTTCATCCACACTAAAAATATGAAACACAGGGCCATAATTCCCATCCTCATAAGAGAGGGGACACAGAGACAGTAACCACCTTCTTCAACATGAGGACTTGTTGATAGGACCAAAAAAACAAAAACTGTATAATCCTGTACGCTATATAGACTAACGCTGTAAATCTTGGCCCGGGTCGGGTTGGGTTCATACTCAATTTCACTCCCCTGGCTCCTCGTCTCGATCTATAGTACTGATCCTTTCCATATTATTTGCTGCTTGTAAATGTATTTTGTGATTGTTAAAAGTGTTTGAAAGGCTGTAAATTAGTTTTTATTAAACCTTACTCCGGTAAATGGATTCTGACGAGGTGAAACGGAGGTGAACGTCTCCTTTCCCTCTTAGTCTACCGCTGGTAGCACGCACAAACAACGCCGGCTGTTCGCTGCAAGAGGTCACAGGGTCCCGTCAGTATGGAAATACGGTAGAAACGCTGACCGTGACTGTCATCTATTTAAATATTATTTAGCAGTCGGCTCAGCCTGGGATGAATTCTGTAGCTAGTAACCTGTTTAGGGACCATTAGAGCGCTAATATAGACTATATACCATGCGGCGTAACACAAGGGGATTAAGAACAAAAACCTACAACTGCTAATTTTTAATCTTTAAAAAAATTCTTTTGTGTATGCGTGAAGGAATTGGGGTTGCAGGGTCCTGGCTTGTCTTGGGTTAGATGATTAGATTCTTCTTCGTGTTTCAGCGTGACCGTTTCTGACCCAGCCCACACAGGCAAAGCGACGTGACGATGCAATTCGCAAAAAATAGAGTTGTCACTGTATTGATGCAGGAGCATGTGTTCAAACTCCCCAGCAGTAGAAGTAGACATCTTCACGAGATCAAATGTTTAATTGTTGTGGCAAGAATTACAATTTCCCCGCTCAGACCGAAATCTATTCGTACAATTAACGTATTTTCATGGTTCAATTTTGAAATTACTTCTAAGTATTACTATAAAATTTGATAAGAAAAGCACATTGTTCAAAGTGGCTTTTCATGCCCTTTACACTGGAGAGATTTGGCCGCATCCCATTCCACACACTAGCACACTTCCCAGCCTTGGTTTTATAATCTGAATTTTTAGCTGTTATGTTGATTTTTAGCCAATACACAGCGCATCGATACATCGGCATATGACGGCACAGAAACTATACGTCAACAGTAGATAGTTGCCCCCCAAAATGCCTACAAGCACAAGGAGTTGGGAACAAATAAAAAAAGTAAAAGGTTTGTGAACTCGAAGTCTCTCAGCCTGACTCAGCGCCACACACTCTCGGTGTGGAGTCTCCAAATGGGACGCATCGGCTGGGAATTATGTCCACTTATTACACTTCTTCAGCAGGGCGATGCACTGTTGGGGCCATGCAAGATCAACTTTACCCATAATGCACGGCGCCCCCAACAATGGGCCGCCGTCCCGGGACGGCCCTGCCTTGGAACGTGCAGCAGAACCAGTCCACCCAGTAGGGCGACGCGTGCGGGACTGCCACGCAGGACGAGCCTCTTTTCACAATTTACCAACCGATGCAGCAGCCCGAGGAGCATCGGAACCGCATCTGAATAAAAATAAAAAAAGAACGTGAATCTCCTACGGGAGAACGCATCAAACCGACCGTGCCGGGTACCGAGTGTATTGACCGCGGTTAATATCACAATATCCACGCCGGGAAAAGACCAGGAGAGGGCAAACTGGAATAGGTTACCATGAGAAACACAACACCGGCCCTGTTTTAATGATACACAAACTATGTGTATGAAGCACATTTACGTTACGTTATCTTGCACATTTTTGCGCATAATCACTGCTCTACATTATACATATCCAACTGTAAATATAAATATATATCCATTGCATATACACATTTGTAGAATTCTGATTATACACTTTTTTCATACATATTTATAGTTAATACTAACTGTATAATATTACATACTGTAAATAGTATCCAGTCTCATCCTGTACATATCACCTCATGCCGCGCCGCTGCCCCCCCCACATCGTCTTTATTATATCTGCGTGAATCGGACCCCTGTGGGCACACAGATCCACTTCACATCCGCATTCGATACCATTTATGTAACCGCCGTCGAATAATTACGCCACCCGTCTGTCTCAGACCAAACATCCCAGGAAACAAAACCACCAAGATACGTTGCCATCGGTAACCTGTATATGGCCTATGACACAGCATCATAATATGGATTTGTGATAACCATCTCGTAACGGTGTTACTCACATTTTATCGGCAACATGTCGGTGTCCGTGCTGACGACCTCCCGCCCAACATACAGTACAGTACAGGCCAAAAGTTTGGACACCTTCTCATTCATGACCATTTACGTTGGTAGATTCTCACTGAAGGCATCAAAACTATGAATGAACACGTGTGGAGTTCTGTACTTAACAAAAAGTGTGGACCTGGCCTCCACAGTCACCGGACCTGAACCCAATCCAGATGGTTTGGGGTGAGCTGGACCAACAAGTGCTAAACACCTCTGGGAACTCCTTCAAGACTGTTGGAGAAGCATTTCAGGTGACGACCTCTTGAAGCTCATCGAGAGAATGCCAAGAGTGTGCAAAGCAGTAACCAGAGCAAAGAAACTAGAATATAAAACATGTTTTCACTTATTTCACCTTTTTTTGTTAAGTACAGAACTCCACATGTGTTCATTCATAGTTTTGATGCCTTCAGTGAGAATCTACCAACGTAAATGGTCATGAAGATAAAGAAAACACGTTGAATGATTTTTTTTTTTATTGTGTATATGGGGGAAACCATCACTGGGGGTGTTTTGACTTCTTTTCATATGAAGCATATGCTTGTAAATATTTCGGGGCGTGGCCGTTAAGGCAGGAGAGTGGGTTCGATCCAGGAGGAGGGGTCTCCCCGTCGAGGCCGGAGGGAGACCAGGATGGGGTCTCTCTCGTTTTTCCATCATTTTCCTGTTTGAATTGTTTTTGTAACGTACCTCTTTTTTTTTTTATGTCACATTTTTGAGAAAATTAAAAACATAAATAAGTAAATAAAAGAAGAGCACTTTTGAAAATGCTTAGTTCTCCCGTTTGACCATGTCAATCTATCAGCCTACAGAGGACACTTTTCCCACACGGTCATCCACCCGTTATTGGGGACAGATGGGTCTTTTTCGCTTAAAAAAAAAATCCACCCGAGCCAACGCCAGGGAGGATCAACTTAATTCCGGCTAAGACGGAATGGCCGCCGCGCTGCTCCGCCGGCAGAGGTTACAGCTGCGGCCCAGCGTGTAACGGGGATATTTTTAGCCTGTTAATAAAGTTGTGGTGTCGCACGGACCACCTCCTTGGGCTCGGTGCTAATAGAGATCATGGCTCCTCACAGCACTGCACGGCATTTCGTGGGGAGTTTAGAACATCGGCCGTTGGTGGGATATTTTGGATGCTTGATATGAACGTTTTAAGCGCTGTGCGTTTGTATTTTTGCATGTAGTTACTGTCAGACACATACTGTTGCATTCAACCATAAATGCGTTAAACCGCTGGAGTACAGCTGGAAACACGATATTTTTAATCTATATCATGATCAATAGAGCAACTGAAAGTGACGTCACTGCCGCACAGCACACGGTGAAACGTGTCCTCAGTATTTACCCGTCACCCTTGGTGAGCAGTGGGCACCAAGAGCAGGGGGGTGGGGGGGTGGTTCTCTTGTGCTCAGTGGCACCTTGGCGGATCGGGATTCGAACCGGCAACCTTCTGATTACAGGGCCGCTTCCTTAACCGCTAGACCACCGCTGCCCCTTAAAACCATTAAAGTGTGCAAACACACATTGTGATATCAATGGATGTACTTCTTAATAAAAATGTACATGTACATATATGCTGAACGCACCGACCTATAACTCAACCCCCCCCAATCCCGCACCGACCTATAACTCACCCCCCCCATCCCGCACCGACCTATAACTCAACGCCCCCCCCAATCCCGCACCGACCTATAACTCACCCCCCCCATCCCGCACCGACCTATAACTCAACGCCCCCCCCAATCCCGCACCGACCTATAACTCAACTCACCCCCCCATCCCGCACCGACCTATAACTCAACTCACCCCCCCAATCCCGCACAGACCTATAACTCAACGCCCCCCCCCATCCCGCACCGACCTATAACTCAACTCACCCCCCCATCCCGCACCGACCTATAACTCAACGCCCCCCCCCAATCCCGCACCGACCTATAACTCAACTCACCCCCCCCATCCCGTACCGACCTATAACTCAACTCACCCCCCCCATCCCGTACCGACCTATAACTCAACCCCCCCCAACTCAACCGTAGCTCCTGACTCAACCCCAATCTCATCAACTGGGTGGTAGGAGCCTATGAACCAGAAGTCCCAGGTTCGAACCCCACTTACTACCATCGTGTCCCTGTGAGTAAGACACTGAACCCCGAGTGTCTCAGGGCGTCTGGTAAATGCTGGTGTTTTACCCGAGTGGTCGGCAGCTCCTGCCCCGTTGGTGGGCAGGGAGGAGTACAGGTGTGGGTGGGTCTCCTCCAGGGCCGCGCAGATCTCCTGGAAGTGGTCCCGCTCCTTGTTCACCAGCGTCTTCAGCAGCCGCGCCACTTTGTCCCTGGCGGTCGCGCAGTTCTGGTCCAGGTCGAACCGCTCCGCCTGGGTCAGGGTCCCGGCGCGGGACAGCAGGTCCAGGACCCGCTCCACGTCCGTGACGGACTCCAGTAGGTTCTGGTGCCACTGCTCCAGCAGCTCTCTGTGTCGGGGCTCCATCTCCGGACGAGGGCCGAGGTCAGTCCGAGGAAGGCGGCGGCGGGGACATGGCGGTGGAGCCGCGTCTCACCTCGGACTGGACGAGGCAGCAGAAGCCATGTTTGTTGCCCGAAAGCTGTCGACTCCGCTCAAGACGCCTAAACTCCGACTTTCCCGCACTCCCCGCAAAACACGCCCGTCCGCCCCCGCCGGAGAGCCATTCCCGCGTCCGCGACAGGCGGCCCGCCGAACTTTTCGCCGCCGAGAAGTCGGAGGAAAACTCCGGAGGAGCCTTTATTCCCTCCCTCGCCTCAGCGCAGAAACTCCGCCATGTCTCAGCGCCCAGAAGCTGCAGCCCGCTGTCAATCAAAACCGCCCCGTGACCATATACGGCGGGGCGGGGCGGGGCGGGGGGCGGGGCTTCCGACAGACGCACCTGGTTCTGCCGACTTCTCAGCATCGCTGAATGTGCGGTATATAGTAAAATATAGATAGAACAATGGAGGAAGTGCAAAAAGGAAAAGTGGTCATAAATATCATAAAATGCCAATATTATGTAAAACAGGAAATGGAAACGTAAAATCAAACTGCAAATACACCGTTTCTTCTAAGCTGCAAGCTATTTAGTTAATGTGACAAAAAAAAAACATTGAGGAAATATTGATTTACGTTCATTGCAAAATTGTTCTACTCTGTTGTTGTCTACATGTAGACCAATCTCTACATATCAAAATGAACGTTACTGCCACATTCACTTTTAGATTTAATAGATATTTAATAGATATGACGTCACTTTCACTTCAACAGTTTAGTTTAGTTAAAGCTTTTGCACAGTGTGTTTATAAGATAATAAAGTTTTAAAACAGTGTAAATGCAGAGGGGACACATTAAAAATGCTCATTTAAAAACAGATATAATGAATATGAAGAATGTCTAACATTGCCAGTAGCCAGTGGTCCAGAGGCCTAGCTTCAAGATTATTTGATCAATACAAACCCACTTTTATTTAATTCCCCAAAAATTTGGATGCATGTTGACGCGTACACAGTATACACAGTGTACAGTACACCTGGATTCTGCTCTGCGTATTTTTATGGGTCACCATCGTATGCAAGAGCTGCATTGTTTAACATGAAGTGACGTTCTGTACCGGTCATGTCATATCAGGGATCAGATGAGGACTTTCTGAGCATTGTTATTACAGTGATGTAGGCTAAACGTTTAAACATATTTTACATGTTAAGTTTAATAGTCATATAGCGGTATCAAACGCTTTCGATGAGAAAAGATAAAATTCCAGACCAACGCAGTCCATAATCCAGTCCAGTTAGGTTTATTGTAATTCCGGATGATTGGCGACATTGGGGAAAAAAAGTGACACGGAACAGCGTTTTTTTCCATCATACTGATTGTTTAAGCTACAGGATAAGATGAAAACACACATTTAACAGCAATGCTCTGGACGACGATCTGCAGAGGTATGAGGTCTGACCGTCCCCTGTCGGACTTCGGTTTTATAAGGCACATGCAACTGAAATCATCTCAAAAGGCAAAGAGAAGCGTGCATCAAATTCATGACCCTCTAACCCCCAGAAACATAATAAATCCCCCAATCACCATTCCCACTTCGTTATAGTAATGTTCTACACCCCCAAACCATTTCAACTCTTAGTAAACCAATAGCGTGAGAAAAAGAACTTTTAAATGCTGCCACACATTGCAGAAATGACCTTTACCTGTACGTTTATATGAATGCAGTACGTGCGTGGTTGGCACACAGTGCAGTCCTACTTATACAACTACATGATAGTTTCCACTATAATAAAGTACATGTTTAATTTGAGAACTACGGCATACTTCAGTGCACTTCAGGAAATATCTATATAAAGACAATGGTTAATATTTCTATTATAAGTGATATAGAGAAATAATTTGCATATAATGTGGCCGGTTTGTGTAGAGCCTTCACTAATAAATGCCCGTGGGGCCACTCATTCCGAGCTGCTCCTGGAAGACACGTTCTACCTAGCCTACCCGAACAGACCTGACGCAGGTGGCCAGGGTCGTAGCTGCTGTAGAACCGGGTGTGTCCTGGCTTAAAAATCGGGAACAGGCACTTTTCCTTACAAATTATAGCATCAACAATGTGGTGTTAAACCGAATATGGAGACTGAACAGGTTAGCAGGTTAAAGACATTCTACATGGACTTTGGCTAAGAAAGGAAGCTGGACAGTCATGCTTAAAGGGTACAAAGCGTGCAGTTTTATATTCGTTTGCACAGACTGAGGGGGAGTCGTGGGTCTTCTTTCAGTCACTCCCTCCGCAGAGCTTCAGCAGGAGCTTCTTGTAGTCACCGGACGTGTCGCCCTGAGAAGCAGAGAAGAGGAAGCTGCTCACACGTTTCATGGTACCACGGCAAATTAACTTTCACCCTACAGAAAGTAGGGGTGGAATCTGCATGGGGATAAATCCCTGTTTTCCTTAGCGCAGCTGTGTTGCCAAATACATGATGTTTTCTGCCAAAATCATCTATTAGCACACATTAAACAACAAAAGCTAATAAGTAAGTTCTTTCAGTGCTTACTGTACCGCTGTTAATAAGTGTGTTCCTCTGTAATTATTGCCGACAAGCAGTACAAATGAAATACCAACTTCCAAACAGCTCAATCCGCACAATCTGGCAACTACGGAGCAGCACTGTATTTTCATGTCAGTGCATACGTTTCTGGTTGGATGAATACAAATTCAGCCAAATGAATCATTTGTCCGTGCAGAATTATAAAAATGACTTGTTGAATATGTACATTAATATCACAAAAATGATAGCAACTGATATATAGTCAACTCTTTTATCTAGAGCGCCTTACAAATCAGTAGTTACAGGGACAGTAAGTGGGGTTTGAACCCGAGACTTGTTGACTACTGACTACTAACACCCCTTGCAGGAGAAGTGATCCATTCTTATTCAACACACTTTTTGTGGGCACGTTTTCAGCCAGGTAGTGTTGCTGCATTGGTATTCAACGTCCTTGGATCAGAGGGCGGAGCTTCCATTTTGTCATTGATTTCAGCATAATTTACTGCACCTTTAAAGGGACGTTGTGGTGGAAAAATGACATCTGAGATCAAAGGGAACCTGCACAGGACGAGCCTGACCCTATTTCAACATGCACTGCGTTTGTCACCGCAACGTTCCTTTAAGAAGGGGTTGAGTCTATATACCGACTCACCGAGATGGCAGTGTAGAGGGATTTCCCGTACATCCTCAGAAACTCCTGCCTGATGTCCAGCATGTCCACCTCGGAGCGGGACACCATGATCCGGATCAGAGTCTTGTCTTTCGTGCCAGCCCCCTGTTAATGTCATTAACACACACTTAATCAACAGGAGACCACGCGCAGGCAGGAAGCGGTGAAGACACTTTCAGGGGACTGTGGTCTCATGGTGTCAAAGTCAAACCGCACCGCCCTGCATCCCCTCCTCGCAGTGGGCTTCACATGCAGAACTTTAACATTAGACGTTTCATTCTCAAGCCAGGACGCACTAAATGAGCACATTTACATCAGCTATCGGTTCCTCTCCTGTCTCATTTGTAGTCTTAAATCTGGACCATTTCAAGAAAAAAGTTCAATACAGAACCAGCATACATCACATAAAGCAAAAAAAAAAAAAAGTGTAAAATGCATGATGACATTTAATGTATCTGAATTTCCTTTTTTTTTAATCTTAACGTGTAAGTTTTGCCAATTTTGGACACCTGACCAGGCAACCCATGTTCTAGAACCTCCCACCTTCAGTAACTGTGCAGCTGGCAGCTGGGATAAAATGATGGTGGAACTGGTCATACTGGCCCCGGAACAGGTTTAGATGGGAATCTGAGAATCACAGGAAATTTCCAGTGATGGCTACAGCCATCAGATGGACAGGACACATTTCCCCAGGACAAATTTCCTACAATCAGCAGTTACAGGGACAGTCCCCCCTGGAGACACTCAGGGTTAAGTGTCCTGCTCAGGGGACATGATGGTAGTAAGTGGGGTTCGAAACCGGGTCTTCTGTTTCAGAGGCGAGTGTCTCTACCCACTGGGCTACGGTCACCCAAGACACTTACGTGCATGGCTTTGTGAAGTCTTTCAGCAAAGTAGACCGGCGTGTTCTTGATGCATTTCACTGGGGGAGGAGAAGTAAAGACGCAAAGGTTCAACTTCAGATACAGGACAACAGCAAACTCTCCAATCTGGCAACATGGAGAGAAAATAAATAAATAA
This sequence comes from Denticeps clupeoides, assembly GCF_900700375.1. Lineage (NCBI taxonomy): Eukaryota > Metazoa > Chordata > Actinopteri > Clupeiformes > Denticipitidae > Denticeps > Denticeps clupeoides. The sequence goes on from NC_041708.1 coordinate 1,421,861, forward strand.
ATAAAAAACGCCAATTTGCTCACCTACGGCCACCATTCCGGACTCCAGGTTCCCGGACATCTCACTGCAGATGCTCTTCTCAATGTCCTTCCCACACATATGCTGGTACTCATTGAACACTGCAGAACAACAGGAAAATAGGAACGTTACAAATAATTTACTTTTTTATTTTTTTTTTTTAAAGACGACAGTCTGACACCAAAAGTATATTTTCCATTAAACGTCATCCACAAAAACATGAGCTTGCAGCCTGGCCGCTTCCTCGTAATTAGGATTAAGGTTGAAGGCAGACTACGGACAAGATGGACTCCCTACCTGCCCTCAGGTGAGGCTTGCTGCGAGCGCACAGAATGGCATTGAACTGCGACTCGTCCGTTCCCACTTTGTTCTCGCCAGCGGCGTACAGTTTCTAACACGAAAACACAGCAAAAAGGAGCTCGACATGCTCAAACATGCCAATAAAACGAGGGGGAAAGCTCCAGTGGTCACCTGCGCGTCCTGCTTGGCCAGAGAAATGTCCACGGTCTCCCTCTCATCGCGGTTACCCTGACAACACAGGAACGGCCGTTACCCCCCGGAATCGAACCAGCATCTCGGTGACTTTTTACAAGACCCACTGACAACATAGTGCCATCATTTTACTTTTAGAGATGGAACTTTGGCCACGAGAATTCGCGAGGCCTAGCCAGCTTTCCTTCAAATGAAACATTCCAGTGGTTTTAATAAAACAGTAATATCACTATTTTGGTGTTCGCTCTGCTTGATTATGAATATACTTTTATTATAATTTTTTTTGTAAATTACATGAATAAATGTAAATTTGTGCAGCAGACCTACCTGAGACAGAGCAATCAGAAGTCTCCTGAAATGTCCTGAAGTATCACCGGCAATGGCATCTTCTAGAGACTTACCATGATCTGGAAAAATGCATTAACCATAAACATTTTTTTTCTTCATACAAATCAGACAAGCACAATTATTGGTACCATTGTAAAAAAACAGCAACATGAATGGTTTTACTATCACGTTCCTGAAAACCAATGTGGTGAAGTATAATGGGCTTGTGGTTGGTGGATATCTGATACATGCAGACCTGCTTTGTAGATCTGATTGATTTCCCGTATCTCCGCGTTGTTGCGGGACGCCAGGATCTCGATGAGGCAGGCTTCGTCTGTCCCCGCCCCCTGCCAGAGGTGCAGCAAATAGAGAAAATGAAAAAAAAAAAAACAAACTCTAAAGTATTGTCTGTGTACAATAGGCGTGTAGAAGCCCAGCCCTGTAATTACACACAACCATCCCTATTCCCCGGCTGGACCCACCCGACCTGTTGGCCTCCTCACTAGACCCGACAAGTATTTACAAAGCGAGAGTAGAGCAATTAGCGACAGCTAGCACCTTTATTGCATGCCGCAGCTCGGCGGCGTCGTAGTGCGTCGGCGACATCATCATGGCCAGGACCAGCTCCTCGAAGTGACCCGTGAGCTCGGATTTTAAATCGTGGACCAGGTCCTTGAAAAGAAAACAGAGCGGAACGTGAAGAAAATTCCAGATCCCGCGGGTCGACGGGAAGGACGTGTGCCCGTCGCGCACCTTTCCGTACGTGGTTTTATACGCCTTCACCATCGGCACGCGCTGCTTGTTGCTCCGACTGCCGAGGAGTTCGATGATGGCGTTCTCATCGGTGCCTGCGGGAATCGCACACGGAGCACTGCCTCAGTACGACAGACGGACGTGTTCATAGCTCACGCACGTGACTCATTAATATAAAAGAAATTTATTGACAGACCGAAACCCTTCATGGCCTTCCGCAGCACCTCCACATCCTTCAGCGGATCGGTCCCCGGGAAGTCCTTAATCGTCCCCCTGAAGCCTTGCTGTTAACAAAAGGTTTGCACAAAATATAATAATTAAATGACTTTTTTTTTTTTCCATGGTCCTGGATGTCGGTGGATGTTGTTTGTTCTTGGAAAAAAAATAAGATTATATAGATATTACATAAGATTAAATTCACGTACACAGTCATACACGGTACGATATGCAGTGAAATGCTTTAGCGACTGTACAGACCACAGTATTTCAAATATTTAAAGTATACAAAGAACCAATATGCAAATATTGGAAACATAACCAAATATTACACTTTTATGTCTTTAACATAAAACATAAAATATGTGTATGGTGAAGGTGTTCAAATGAGTAAAGTCAAAGTAAAAAGTGAAAAGTAAAAATGTAATTTGTGCAAGAGTAAAAGTTTGTGCAAGGATTCTGGGGGGGATTGAGTCCAGAAGTGACTGAAAGTGAAAGTACAGTATAGTAATAATAATAAAACTATACTATAAAGAAAGTGACTAAACTCACGCTTATAGCTGGTACCACCGATGGGGTTCCACCACCGTAGGCAGGCATGGAGGGGTTGGGCACAGGGGCTCCCGGGTACCCGGGCATGGGCTGCTGGCCTGGGGCAGGCGGACCACCGGGGTATCCCTGCGGCATCCCACCACCTGGCTGAGGGGGAATTCGAAAGCCACGCACTTTAACTTTAACTGCACCCTTACCAACAATTTAAATAAATCAACCGACTTCTAATGAAGTCGGGGGCCTGAGACGATGTCTGCGTTTCAGTAGGAGCAATTATTGAGCAATTTGGGCAGAAAAAGACACTTACTGCACCGTATCCTGGAGCTCCGCCCCATCCACCTGGGAGGAGAAGAGACGTGATCCGGTTTAAATGGATTAGAACAATTTGAATAACAAATCTGTTTCTAAACTTGCATGAAACGAAACCCCACCAGCTAAAATATTTTCAACACAGATGTTCCAAAACCAAGTATTTAAAAATTATATATATATATATATATATATATATATATATACACACACACACACACACACACACACACACACACACTGTACTAATACTGTATTTATTCTAATGTACTTTATTGTATGCATCACATGGTATTTAATTAATTTGCTCAATTTTTTTTAACACAAAGTGGAGAAAATCCTGTCATAGATTTAAATTTGATATAAAAAAAAAAGGGGAAGAAAAAAAAAAAAAAAAAAAGAGGATGTTTGCTGGGGATCCGCATGTCGCTTCTCATCAGTCTCGTGACCCCCTTCCATAAACGGAGTCACCGTACCTGCGGCAGGCATGGAAGGATAGCCGCCCTGCTGAGGAGGGAAACCGCCGGGCTGCCCAGGGTATCCGCCCGCTGGGGCAGGGTAGCCCCCTGGGGCAGGAGGGTATCCCCCCGCTTGAGGCGGGTAGCCCCCAGGTTGTCCAGGGTAGCCGCCGGGCTGTGGAGGGTAGCCTCCGCCCGGAGCGGGGTAGGCGCCAGGCTGAGGGGGGTAACCCCCGGCTTGGGGAGGGTACGCCCCTGGCTGGGGCGGGTAGCCCCCTTGCTGTGGAGGGTAGCCCCCTTGCTGTGGAGGGTAGCCGCCGGCCGGAGGATATCCAGGGTAACTCATTTTCGTGTCCTGGAATGCAGAAACTGGCATTTTAGTGGCCAGACATAATAATTTATTATTCTAAGCACTTTTATGTTTGAATTGCACATTGAATGTAAATGCATTTACAGCCTTCATGTGCCCACATTACACAAAATTTGCAAAAACAATCATTTACAGCATTTATCAGACGCCCTTATCCAGAGCGACTTACAATCAGTAGTTACAGGGACTTCTGTAACTGGGTCTACTGGTTCATAGGCTACTACCACCCTACCACAACCCAATCAGAACACAATGGAAGCCCATCTGAAGGACTTTGCTACGGGAACGCCATGGAACCGAGCAAATTGGGGTCAACTGAGTGATTAACGCGTACAATGGCCACATTTATATACTGGCCTCAGCAATATACTAGCTATTGATGTCCAAACTAAAACAGTCTAGTACAGACAAACCTGATACATTCATATACACAAACAGTTGCATTTTTTTTTTTTTAAACATATTATTTTTTGTGATTCTGAATGCAATTCAATCAAGTTTATATAATGAGGGGTAAGATAGTATCTATTCTGATGTCTATGACTCTGATGAGAGTTAATCCAAATACTATTAACATTCTAAACGTTATAGATTAATGGAAGAATAACTAGTTTACGGTACATTTGGAGTAAGTACGTAATGCAGAAATACGTAGACGTTTACATTTATAAAATGTTTAGTTCTGTCATATCTAGCCCTCCATAATCTGTCAGGTCGTGTATCCAGCAATTTGACGTCCGACCACGCCCTCGAAACCGCTGGCCACGCCCACAGACGACAAAGGTCGCGGGCGCTCGCACTGACCCCCCCCCCGCCACATTCCAGACGAACTTCCTCACAAGTTTCCTCCGAATTCATCCGATTCCTTTATTTTACCACGCGGCGTCAGGACAAGTATGAAATTCACCAACCGTAACAATAACCATAAAAATAAACATTAAAAAATTACAATATGAGGAAGTTGACGCAGGCGTGGCCTACTGTAGAAAAGAAAAAGCCTCTCCCGCATTCGACACGACGTGACTTTCGCAACGTTCGCAAACACTTTATTTAATCCACGCGAAGGAACCAGGGCGGCGTCAGATTTTTACCAGCAGAGGAAAACGGGGGGAGAACGAATAAAACGAATAAAACGAATAAAACGAAAGACGGCGAGAAGACGCGAGGACGCGGGCAGTCGCAGCAATTCGAAATAAAGTTCATATTCATCGTCGTACCCGCTGCCGTCCAAACGCGCGTTTTTATCGCGGGTGGTCGACAGCGCGTCCGACGTCACGACCTGGCGTTTAATGACGCCACCCCCCCCATCATTAAAAAAGGAACGGTCTGCGGACGCAAGCCCGAATCGACCGGGCGTCGTCACGCGTAAAAAGCGCTCCGGGTTTGTGGAAAAGAAGAGCGGTAATAAGCAGGCGCTTACTCGGTTGATGCGGGACGCGGCGGCTCTCGGCCAGGAAGGGCGCACTGATTCGGGCCGACTATGGTGGGCGGTGCCTGCAAACAACACGACGTAAAGCGGGGCCAAGCCACGCCCACGACGTGACGCGCTTCCATGACGCGTGTGGCGTGCGTGAAAAATGGCGGCGCCTGCAGTGTGGCCGCTCCGTCGGTAGGGGCGCATTTCCCCTCACACAAAAACACAAAACATATTATGAATTATGTATTAACATGTTTTGTTGTAAAACGTGTTGTCGAAATCTTAACCAGATAAACATATGCAGGGTTTTGTGCTTTTCTTGTCCATCTTCCACCTGTGTTGATTTTGCACTCCGGTATCAACACTCGTCATTCAACCCGAGGATCACCCCCGATGTAAATGAATAGACACGTTAGTGTGCAGTCTCGGTTTGTATTTTATTCTGTGGTTTCGTGAAACCCAGGGAAAATTAATTGTGACATAATGAGCTTGGATTGTAGTATTATAAATGAATGAAATGAGTTTTTTCCTCCTCTCTAGACAGGAGTGAGACTTCACTATGAACACCTCATACTCACGTCCCGCATATACTGGTGTGATAGAATTTAAAGTACACCCATGATGCTGAAGTTAGTTCATTAGTCACAGCTGCTTATTCAAATAGTCTGTTCCACCTTAAATAATGCAGGCTGCAATACTAGTTATTTTACATTGAAATGTCCATATTCGTCATAAAGTTCCGAGGTGAAAAATTACAGAAAGGTATAAATCGATACTATTTCTCGACAATCCGAATTTATACTTGACAGGTGTGTTTTCAGCGGCACAGAGCCCTTAGTTGTTGTTTTTTTTTTTTTTTGTAAGTCACACACACACACACACATGTATGTGTATATATATATATACACACATACGCTTCCTTAACTGCTAGGCCACCACTGCCCCAGAATGCCATTCGTCAATAATGCACAGTTTTTCAGTGAAAACAGGGTTTGGCCAGGCAGGTAACACCTGATACCATTTGTAATAGTTCAGGATGTTGAGTGGGCACAGAGATCATCACCATATACAGATTTTAAACGTTCTTTATTTCTGAAACAGATTTCCTGGCTGAACTACACCCCCTACAGGCGCAATGCGTGTACTGCAGCCTGCTGAGCTGTATTTAAGGTGGAACTGCACCCTACGGAGCAGAATTTAAGGTGGAATTGACCATTCGAATTAGGAGCTACTTTAGCGTCGTGTTTCACTTTGTGAGCTGATTATTAAATGCCGCTCCAGCCAGTCAGAGAATCTCCTGCCCCTGAAGCAGCAGGCGCACCTCGCAAAGTGGGGGCTCTACAACAGCTGACCCCACAAACACACACATCCAGGACGCCATCACCATTTCTCCTAAGTGCAATATGTGTGTATCTACCCACTCTGTACATATGTAAAATCTCACAAATATATATTTTATGTATATACAGACACACACACACACACATATATATATATATATATATATATATATATGTAAAAAAAATATCTGTACATATTTTATATATTTTCAGGGTGGTAGTAGCCTAGCGGGTAACACACTCGCCTATGAACCAGGAGTCCCAGGTTCAAATCCCACTTCCTACCATCGTGTCCCTGAGCAGGACACTTATACCTGAGTGTCTCCAGGGGGGGACTGTCCCTTTAACTACTGACTGTATGTCGCTCTGGATAAGGGCGTCTGGTAAATGCCGTAAATGTAAATTTTACAACTCACATTCGCAGTTTTTATATTATACATTCAACATAGTGTCTGTGTTATTGTCTTGTACTGTCCACTTCCTGCGACTAATTAAGGATCATCTTATCTCTATCTTATAGAAAAACTATTATGATGTCAGGGCAGCATGGGCAAAATAAATGTTAAATAAATGTCAATTTCATAACATGCCACTGACATTATAAGCAATGTGCATATAAGTAGTCAAGGTAGGATGAGCATTTTGTGCGAGGACTTCCTTGCAGAAGTTCAGGGCCAAACATTTTGTCATTCAACTCTACCTTCTTATCCCCTCACCTTCTGCTCTCGTTGGTACGGTACGTTTCCTCACGGTTCGACATAGACACGTATTGTCCTTGGCCAGCTGGAGCTCACCTGCCCTGTCTGCTGTGGTTGTGAGGGTCATCTTCTGCTTGCGGCCTCGAACATTCAGAATGACTTTAGACAGCTTTAATGAATTTTTTTTAAAAAAAGGTGTGTACAAAGTAAACCAATTCTTCTCGTTTTGAATGCTAGGCCTGAACATGACCGACATCTAACGCTGCTGATCGTGGGCTCATGCTGGCAACCGTGCTTTGTGTACGAGTAAAAACCTGTTCCGGCACTTCTGCAAGCAACACATAACTCAACACTTTTTACTTTTTTTTCCCATATAAATAAACAGCTTAACAGTTTTTTTTTGCTAGTCCTTTTGCGTTTGCACACTTTAGTATATTTAATATATTTCAGAGCCCGAGCCACCTTCGACAAACAAAAAGAAATTCTGTAAGACAACGTGAAATGAAGAAACTGCTTTATTTGTGATTTTGTTGGTCGGATCTTCAGTCACTTTTCTACTTCATGAAGATGAAAACGTCACCAAAAGACTGTACTTCAACACATGCAGAGCTAAATACAAGTCCTTCGAGGACATAACGACTGTACGGGGGCTCAGACGGGAATGGACAAGGGACAGCTTCACCTCTCAGATCGTCTCGTTCTCATGCATATAAAAATTCAAACAAGGCACCCCCAAAGTAAAGGGTTTAAAGTCCCATCTGACGATGAAGGACGATGTGCATCCAGAGGACGAGACAACCCCAGTAAGACTAAAACAGCTCACAGCCTATGAAATGTCAAGCTCCATGTTCTTAGACACTAAGAATTAATGAACAACGTACGAGTCAGCGGTCACCTATAAAGTGAACCGAGCTTGGTGTAGACGGAGGTTTTTTACCGTTAAAGCACTACCAGAACCCCAAACGGTCATTTTAGCACAACTTCGCCCAGCAGGACTACTTTCTACGTGGAGGTATATGTTCGGGATGTTTGGTCACGTAGTGCAACAAGGCGGGAACCTCGATCCACGTTCACGGATTTATGAAATGCGGGACTTTTTTTTTTTTTTATTTTTAATTCCTGCAGGCGCAACTTAAGACAACCCCAACGCGTGTTGCACTTCTCCCATCAGACGGAGGTACGAATAAACCCCTTGGTCCTCACAAGGCTCCAGCGAAGTTTAAGACCCCGCCCACTTTTTGCGTCATTTCTAAGTGCTCGTCGTCACAGATTGTATATTGCAGAACTCTTTTAGTGCAAGAGGAGGAGCCACGACTCGCACCGCCGGCCCTCGCATCCGTCACAATGCAGGAGGGGACAAAACACACACACACACACACACACCCTCCCTCTGGAACGTTAAAAGGTCGTCATGGCAACCGTCACAGTGCAAAAAAAAACCTCCGCCTCGCCGAGTCGCGGAACGATCAGCGGCCATGACAACCGCGGAATGAGCGAAGCGGAAACACGGGGCGACTTGACAACACGCACGCCGCTCAGCACTCGATCTGCGACTGCAGCTGGCGGCGCAGCGTGAGCGTGCGGCGGTGCAGCTGCTGCATCTGCTGCATGCGGTCGCGCTGGCGCGCCAGGTTCTGCGGCATGGGGTAGCGCTGGCAGCCGTACAGGAAGCGGTACGGCACGCGCACGTGGCAGGCGGTGGCGCGGCAGCGCGGCTGCGGCATGGGCGGCAGCAGCATCCAGCGCTTGCGGCTGGCGCAGTAGCGGTACGCCTCCTTGCGGTACTGCTTGTCCAGGTCGTCGCTGTTCTTCCAGCCGCCGATGACGAACACGTCGTCGCCGAGGTAGCAGATGGCCGCGCCCTCGATGCTGGTCACCTCCGGCGGGAGGCTCTCCAGGATCTCGTCGGAGATGCGGGCGCTGATGGTCTGCCGCGCCGCCTCGTCCCGCACCGCCGTGTAGCTCTTGGGGCAGCAGGACGCGGTGTGGTAGAAGTTGGTGGAGGCCACGGCCATCTGGAACAGGCAGTAGTTGTCTATGAGCGGCAGAGACTCCACCTCCTGCCACTGGCGGCTGTCGGTGTCGTAGCGCGTGGTGACCGTCTTCAGGCCGTCGTCGTTGTCGGTGTCCACCGGCGTCCGGGCCGTGACGTAGACGTAGCGGTCCTCCACGCTGATGGCCTTCACGTCCCGCAGGATCTTGGGCGCCGACTCCAGGTTGTGCCACTTGTCCTGCTCGGGCTCGTACACGCTCACGTCCTTGAAGCCGGGGCTGAAGTTGCCGTGGCCGCCGATGCTGTACAGGATGTTCTTGATGCAGGTGAGGCCGAAGGAGTGCTTGCGCGTGGTCAGGTTGCTCACCTGCTCCCAGGTGTTGCGGTTGGGGTTGTAGCGCTCCACCGTCTTGGCGAAGCCGGGCTCCATGGACCCGGCCACGTAGGCGTGCGAGTCGGTGCAGGCGATGGCGTGGCCGTCCAGGTGGTTGTGGATGTGCGGCAGGTTGACCCAGCGGTCCTCGTACACGAAGTAGCCCACGCACTCGCTCAGGTAGTCTCCGCCCTCGGAGACGCCGCCGACCACCATGACCACGTCCATGTTCTGGCCGAAGCGGGGCTGGAAGGCGGCCGTGTACGACGCCCAGAGCTCCGCGTCCGCCGACTTGAGGCTTTCGAAGCGGATGGCGTGCCACTCCACCGCCTCGGCCACCAGCTGCAGGCAGCCGGCGTTCCTCGCCACCAGCGGCTCGTTCTTCACCACGCTGGTGAGGTACGTGGGCTGGATCTGGGGCAGCCGGAGGAGCCGGAACAGCTCCTCGAAGTAGCGCTCCCGCTCCTCCAGGTTGCGCTGGGTCCACTTGACCACGGCGGTGAACAGCACCTTCTCGGAGTCCACGGTGATCTCGGCGTCGGACAGCCAGTCCCGGACCAGGTGGAACGGCAGCGTGTAGAACTCGTCGTCCTGGATCACCTTGTGGAAGTTGCGGCGTATCATGTCGGCGGCCCGGAGCGCCAGCTGGTCCAGCGTGTACATGTGGGCCAGGCTGTGCACGGCCACGCAGTTCGCCAGGCTCAGCTTCCGCTTCAGGAACTCGCCGCAGAACTCCTTCAGCTGCACAAGCAGGAACCTTCAATTAAAGCAAGACAATCACATTAATTACGCTGTGGAGTTCTGTACTTAACAAAAAGTGGAGACCTGACCTCCACAGTCACCGGACCTGAACCCAGTCCAGATGGTTTGGGGTGAGCTGGACCAACAAGTGCTAAACACCTCTGGGAACTCCTTCAAGACTGTTGGAGAAGCATTTCAGGTGACGACCTCTTGAAGCTCATCGAGAGAATGGCAAGAGTGTGTAAAGCAGTAACCAGAGCAAAGAAACTAGAATATAAAACATGTTTTCACTTATTTAACCTTTTTTTGTTAAGTCCAGAACTCCACATGTGTTCATTCATTGTTTTGATGCCTTCAGTGAGAATCTACCAACGTAAATGGTCATGAAGATAAAGAAAACACATCGAATGAGAAGATGTGTCCAAACTTTTGGCCTGTACTGTACATGTCCCAACAATGGTCCCACAATGACCAATGCCCTTTGGTCAAAAACCAAATAAATGAATGAATACCTGCATCTTAATAGTCATCTACTGCAGGTATTGCATCCGTGTCCATATCCGTAAATGTTTTTGAGTGCGCGCACAAAAACTGATGCAAAAAATGCACAATACAGACCGAGGTTGTACGTACGTACATATCTACGTAGATAACAGCAAGTACATTTTTGGCTTAAGGAGAGCTTTGGTTATTCTGATTCACCGTTCAGAGAGCGGAAGCTCAGACGGTCGGATCTGGAATTTGTCCCCTTATGATGTCATAAGGGGAAAGGTTACCTCCCGTTTCTCATTCTTTTTCCCACCCCTCCCCTAGAACATGATCTCCACCGACCGTCACAGCTTCCAAACATGTGAAGCATTGCAGTTGCTGTGATTGGATGTAAAAATTATTTTTTTTAGTTTCGTCACGCGAGACTCTGAAGATCCAGCGGATTCATTTATTTCTTCTGGGAAAACGGCGACACGACTTCCTGTCTGTACCAGACATTGCGGTTGGTGGATGGTGTTGATGATGTCATATCCTCGAACAACCCCTCAACTCCTATAGGCCGCTCTCCTCCTCGTCCCGCCTCTCCCCTCCTCATTAGCATATAAAGCTACAGACGGTGAAATGGTGCATCCTGGGAAATCTCGTTGTGGGACTGGATCAAAGTGGGAGTACTTCTGCACCAAGGAAAGCAACTTCAGATGCAGAATTCGGGGACCAACAAGGCCGACCATGTCAGGGGACCTTTAAATGCGTGGGACATCGTTCGTTTCCTCCGCAAGTGAAAGTGACGTGATTTTCATTGTGATAGACAGCAGCACAGCACATGGTGACACGGTGAAATGTCACCGTGGGGCAGTGGTGGCCTAGCGGTTAAGGAAGCGGCCCCGTAATCAGAAGGTCCCGATCCGCCAAGGTGCCACCGTCCCCACACGCTGCTCCCCGGGCGCCTGTCATGGTGCCCACTGCTCACTCAGGGTGATGGGTTAAATGCAGAGGACACGTTTCACTGTGTGCACCGTGTGCTGTGCTGCTGGGTATCACAATCACGTCACTTGGTGACAGTGGGCACCATGACAGGCCCACTGTCCAGGTCGCCTCACCTGTCCGCCAGCTCCAGCACCTCGTGGACGTTGGCGGTGCTGACGCGGATCTCCCCGGTGTACATGAACTGGATGACGCTCTCCACCGTCTCCAGGTCGGAGCCGGTCTCCGAGCTCCACTCCTTCATCTCCACCCGGCGGGACAGCGACTCGGAGAACTGGCCGCCCAGCAGCGGCGTGAAGTAGTCCGTGGCGGCGGCCAGCACCGAGCGGTGGGCGCTGAGCTCGAAGCTGCTGGCCGCCTCCCCCGCGGCCGCCCGGCCGCTGAACGCCAGCGTCACGTCGCAGAACTGGCCCAGCTTCCTCTGCTCGTTCTGCCGCCGCGACAGCTCCGAGCAGTGGGTGGACGAGGAGAACTCCTCGGCCTCCTCCGAGTCCCCGTCCCCGACCAGCGCGCCGGAGGACGCGCCGCTCCCGGCGCCGGCGCCGCGGTTCGGGTCGTCCGGGTTCGGCGCTGCGGTCGCCATGTCGGCCTCGGCGGGTTTGGTCCGTAAAAATCGCAGCAGGTCGGTTCCGTGCAGGAGGCTCATACACGAACACACGAACATAAACGACGGCGGCGGCGGCGGCCACGGACATGCGCAGATGGGCGCGGCCGCGCCTGGTGACGTCACACGCGAGGCTACGGCAAGACGGACGCTCGTTTATTTCACCTTCATTCTCGCATGAAACGGATTCTATTCCTTTTGTAACATACGAGCATATTCCCTATAGAAATGACAGGACAGTTAAATATATTATATTGATTTTTATATTCATGTGTGATAATTTATATTTATTGTGTGATGATTCATTACATTTACATCGACAAAAAGGTTTAACACGATACTAAACATTTTTGTAGATGTAAATGTAATGAATTATCACACAATAAAACGGTCCATCAGAACTCACTAAAATGCAAACTAACTGTACACTACTTAAACATACGTGCATATTCCCTATGGAAATGACAAGACCGTTAAAAATGTATTATATTTATCTTTAATTTCCCCAGAACATAAAAGGTTTGAAGTGATTAGTAAAGTCATTGTGATACACTGCAGCAAAGCACAGGGAGCACACGGTGAAATGTGTCCTCTGTATTTAACCCTCACCCTTGGTGAGCAGTGGGCACCATGACAAGCGCCCGGGGAGCAGTGTGTGGGGACGGTGCTTTGCTCAGTGGCACCTTGCGGAACCGGCAACCCTCCGCAAGGCCACCACTGCCCCATGATTAAATTAATATCATGTCTATTTTGACATAAGAAATAAAAATAAAAAAAAATGATCCTAAAAATTTTTGTAGATGTAAATGTAATGAATTATCACACAATAAAACAGTCAATCAGAACTCACTAATATGCAAACTACCTGTACACTACTTACACCCAGAAACTAGCTCCTCTGCCGAGTAGCACTAGATCAGGCTGCTGAACGTTTAAATCCAGAGAACATATTAATACGGTTGTATTTTAACAACAACCACAAACACCATGAAAGTACGAGGGCGGGAAGAAAAGGTGGATTTTTAACACAAGAGTTCTCCATTTATTATTCTACATTATTACATTTTTGGCATACATTTAAAAAAAAAAAAAAAAAAAACACACGCAACAGTAAGTGTATATCACATTTAAATATTTGCTTTGTGTCAAAACGTTAAAAAATAAAACAGAGTAGTGCTGGTTGATGCACAAATCCAGAGAAAGAAAAAAAAAAAAAGAAAAAAGAAAGAAATTAAGTTAAACCAAATAATATTTCATCCTAACGTCCCATATTAAAGAGTTGATGAGTAACACGTACAGTATTAAAAAAATAATCATTTTAAATGAGAGTACAGTCAGACAGTAGCAGTAAAAAGGTCATGCTTGCGAAACAGACAGCGGCCTCCATGGTGGACTACAGTACAACGGCATCATGGTCCCAAGCAATACTACATTAAGACAGAGCAGAGCGTGTCACCAGGCTTTCAGCGTCTCACCACCCTCCGTTACAGCTGTAGCTCCTCTGCAGGTCGCACAAGAGCGAAGACCGAAGACTGACTTCCTGCTTTCAGCTTTGCAAGATCGTTACCGTCGATTGAGCTACATGCACATCGGATCTGCTGGATAAAGAATGCCACACTCAAAATGCCCCTTTTGTAGCCGGATATTATGTGCGTACGATCGCGGTAAACAGCAGCGCAGTCGAACACGGCTTGGCACGGCACGTTATTATTAGCATTTGTTAGAGAGGGTCGTCCCCCCCCCCGAGCGCAGATCACTCGTGACCATCTACAAACAGCAGCTGGGCAACACGGTGCGAGTACGAGCGGGCGAGAAGTTACAGATAGAACCTTTTTTTTTGTTAATTACTGAAGTTAAAATGTATCGAAGTAGGAAAAAAAAAGGGGGTCTTATGTGAGATGATCTAGAACGAGTACCCCGGTCTCGGCGCTTTAACCAAGGGGCTCAAGGGTTCCCCCCCCAAATCTGAGCTGCAACGGTTGTGAACCGAGCGAAATAAAAACAGGCATTTTTTTCTGTTAACCTTCCCAAAACGAATGGTCTAATTCCTGTTAAGGCGTGTCAAAACTGAGCTAGTGTCATTTGTCCTGGCTGTCTCTTTTACTAAAGATAATCGCATAATAATCCCCATTAAAATAACCTAATAATAAAAAGACTTTCCCCTTATTTTTCATCTCTTTTTAAAGTGACAAAATATCATGGTGGTGGCTCTTCCACCAGCGTGTGACAACCCGAGTCTGTTTTTCTTTTCTTTCGAAGACCAGGGTCCAGAAGTGGAGTTGCAAAACGGTGGGCGCGGTCGACTTCGGGGTCCGTCTTCGTCGGGGGTTTTACATGGACATGTGCTCGGGAAGGACGTAGGAGATGTCATCCCACGGGTGGCGATAAAGACCCTGCTTCAGACGCTTTTGGTCCAAATAGTGACCTTATGAGGAAGGGGAATAAACAAATATATATATTCAAATTTTATTTGTGACATATATAGTCATACACGGTATGATATGCAGTGAAATGCTTTATCTTTAAATATTGCAAGTATACAATGAACCAATATGCAAATATTGCAAACATAACCAAATATTAGACTTTAATGTCTTTAACATAAAACATGTGTAACAGGTAGGGGAAGGCATGCAAATAAGTGAAGTGAAAGTATAAAGTGAAAAAATGTGCAAAATTTGTGCAAGAGTATAAAAAAAAAAAAAAAAAAATTCTGCCAAAATTCTGGGGGGGGATTGAATCCAGAGTGATTGAACACGAAAGTGCTGGAGTGTATTGTAGTTCTATGAAGTGTTGTGATTGTTGATATATATATATATATATAAAGTAAAATAAGTTTAATAACGATTGTGCATCTTAAAATGGACGAACTGAACACTGGGAAATGAATCTGGTAAAATCGTAGAAAACGTGCATAATAATGAATAAGAGAGCAAGAGAGAACCCTGCTAGAACTCACCAATGAAGCCCATGCTGCGTCCAAGAACGAAGATTCCATTGAGTGCTCCGATCTCCACAAACTCATCTGCTTCATCCCTGCAACATGATGAGGTGTATTTAAAATTATGGAATTTATGGAAACACATACATTTGAACAAAACTTGCTGTGCGACGGCAATCCTGATACGTTCCAGACTACAGCTTCTTACCGTGTGAAGCCTCCACATGTCCTCAACAGGTCCACAAAGGCCACCCCAATGAAGCCGTCCACGTTCAGGATGAGGTTTGGTTTCTTGCAGACAGGAAGTAAAATGTGTGAGTGAGTTCGGAGAAATATTGAGGAGGGGGGGGGCGAACATTAGCAGCGAGCGATACCTTGGAGGTGGTGATCTTCTCCACATCCAGAGCGTAGTCCAGCAGCTGGGTGGCGGGAAAATGCTGCTTCACAAAATCCTTCAGGATCTGCACCCTCATGTCAGGGTTGTTGATCTAAAAGGGACTCAAAGTCACGCACAACATATTCCAACGTCATCCGGCCACATTGCGAAATCCGCCAATAAATTTGCACCGAAAATGGGTTATTATAAATTTGATCAGGTTCAGGACTATATTTCACAAACCCAAGGTTGATTTATTGCCAAATAATTTTATAATTTATTTTTTTTATTTTTTTTAAAGCATGAGAGCATAATGCACAATTATGAAATGCGTCTGTGTGGACTGACCGATTTGACCCGGTGCCCGATACCCATGATGAGTTTCCCGTCCTTCTTCATCTTGTTGACGAACTCCATGGGCAGCATGCCGCTGTCGAAGGCCTTACTGAACTGCTTGGCCGCGGCGTCCAGAGCCCCTCCGAAGCGGTCACCCTACACAGAACGGAGACTAGTTTCACCCTGAGGTCACGCGCTCACCATGGTAACCTTCATTAAATGTGAACGACTGCGAATGTTTCTCAAAAAACACAAAAAGCACAAATTCGTTTCCTTGTAAATGTCAACTGCAGTGAGGGGGGAGACAACGCTGTAAAATAAAATCTCAGCGCAGAGGAGTGGAAAGCGTGGCTCCACAGTCACCACCAGGGGTCAGACATTTCAAAACCGTTTTCGAAAGGGGAGGGGAAAATCAAATTTAAATGCGAAACAAGTCAAGGTCCTTTATTAGTCAAACGCACGGATAAAATGGGTCGTGAGATATGCCATGAGGGCCATTGGAAAATATACACTCACCGGCCACTTTATTAGGCACACCTGTCCAACTGCTCGATGATGCAAATTACTGATCAGCCAATCACATGGTGGCAACTCTGTCTGCTAAGAACAGGAAACTGAGGCTACAATTCGCACAGGCTCACCGAAATTGGACAACAGAATATTGGAAAAATGTCGCCTGATCTGACGAGTCTCGATTTCTGCTGTGACGTTCGGATGGTAGTCAGAATTTGGCATCAACGACATGGAACGCATGGATCCATCCTGCTTTGTATCAATCGTTCATGCTGGTGGTGGCGTGGGGAACAATTTCTTGGCACACTTTGGGCCCTTTAGTACTAATACGCCACAGTCTACCGGAGTATTGTTGTCCATCCCTTTATGACCACAGTGAACCCATCTACTGAAGGCTACTTCCAGCAGGATAATGCACCATGTTATAAAGCTCGAATCATCTCAGATTGGTTTCTTGAACGTGACTATGAGTTCACTGCACTCAAATGGCCTCCACGGTCACCAGATCTCAATCCAATAGAGCACCTTCGGGATGTGGTGGAACGGCATATACGCATCATGGATGTGCGGCAGACCAATCTGCTATCGCGTCAATATGGCCCAATATCTCTGAGGAACATTTCCAGTACCTTGTTGAGTCTATGCCACGAAGGATTAAGGCGGTTCTGAGGGCAAAAGGGGGTCCAGCCCAGAACTAGCAAGGTGTGCCTAGTAAAGTGGCCAGGGATGTATATAAAAGCGTCGAAAAAGGGAGCAGGAAGGAGTAGAGCGCTCTCACGATGGTGAGGAGTCCGGAGGTGAGGCTGGAGATGAGGTCCTTGCCGGCACGGGCGCAGACGATGGTGTTGTGGGCTCCCGACACCGCGGGGCCGTGATCCGCCGTCACCATCAGACACATCTCGATGAACTGGCAGGCGTAGCGCGGCAGCCTGAGGAGACAGAGGGGGACGACTTCAGCTTCTCCACAACGATTAAACACGCAACGTCTCTTGTGAGGTGATGTAGCAGCAACATGCTTGGAAGAGCACAACCATGTCTCTTGCAGAGGACCTTCTACAACCAAAACTATTCTGCATTGCTACTCGCCTCCTTTGGAACCAGAGGAGCCCAAGCACCCCTCCCAGGCCCATCTCCTCTTTAAAGACCTCGGTGATGGGCATGCCAGCGTAGATCAGCTCCTGGCCCCTCTCATCGCAGATACTTGTCATGAAGGAGGCTGGCTTTCGAATCAGCCCCAGCTCCTGCCAGAGAACGAGAAGACGGATTAACGCCATTCGTCCCTCACCTACTCTCCCCACGTTAAAGCAACTAGATACGGAGGGACGGTGGACCTACTCTGGCCCAGGAATAGTCCATAGGCACGGTGGGGGGCGGTACCTCCTGTGCAGGAACTATTTCACCTTTGGCCACCAGGTCATCGTAAACAGACCTGTCCAAGAGACAAAGATGGCTATATAAGCGATGCGATTCCAACTAAAAACATGCTTTGTACAAATTCACAGACCTTATGACATCTCCCAGCTCATCAAAGCTCCTGGGCACGTAAACACCCGCCTCCATCAGCGCCTGGTTCTTGGCGACCGCAGTTTCCGATGCCTGATTGGCACAAGCTCCTGCATGGCCAAACTGGACCTGAGGACAGAGGAGAACAAGTCTCAACCATGTAGGATGGTGTGGATTAAAAACCAGGCCCTGAGCGGGGATACCTCAGAGGAGAACATGGTGGCACAGGTGCCGATGCACCAGCACACCACGGGCTTGGTGATTCGGCCATCTGAGAGCGCCTGGCAGATCTTGTACTCCTCTGTGCCCCCAATCTGCGGCGGGACGATCATTTACATAGTATTTACATTATATTAAATATTCTAGAAAACACCACTGAAAGTGAAAGAAAGTGAAGTGATCGTCACTAGGAATCTAGTGTAAGCTAACGTTAAAAACGTAAAAGCAGTAACTCACCTCCCCCAGAACGACAATCATCTTGACTCCGAGGGTGTCCTGGTACCTCAGCACATGGTCCATGAACGTGGAGCCAGGGTACCTGCAGAGCACAAACAGTGACCCGGTGATACGGACAGCGACTAACTAAACGAAGCCTGTCAAAATGATCTGGGGTGATAAATTTAATATACAGCACAGGCCAAACGTTTGGACACCTTCTCATTCGATGTGTTTTCTTTATCTTCATGACCGTTTACGTTGGTAGATTCTCACTGAAGGCATCAAAATTATGAATGAACACATGTGGAGTTATGTACTTAACAAAAAGTGGAGACCTGGCCTCCACAGTCACCGGACCTGAACCCAGTCCAGATGGTTTGGGGTGAGCTGGACCAACAAGTGCTAAACACCTCTGGGAACCCCATTTAAATTGAAATGGAAGCATCTTCAATGCACACATTACCAGTCATAATTCTGGACGCCCCTACTCTGTGGCAGTTATGGAGACTAAGATGGACCCATTTAGCAGAATCCAGCGCAGGAAACGTATTTAGAATTTGTTGTATCAGGAGAAAAGGAAGTATGTTACGTATGTTTTCTACATTCATGGCTGCTTTGTTCACTATTGTGAAAAGCCGCGTGTTGAGATGCGCATTAACATGAGTGAATGATAAGAAAGTGTATAAACCTTCAGGACTGTTGGAAACCATCCCCGTTGTCCAACTTAAGGTGGTGGAAAGAAGACACGATTTGGAGAATTTTTGTTTATTACATAACCTCACGTGTGTTATTTCGTAGTCCTGCGTCTTCAGTTTTGTTCTAAATCGTATAAAATTCAAGAAAAAGAGGGGAAAAAAAAAAAAAAAAAAAAAAAACTCCTGTCCCTCATACGAGGCGTGTAGAGGTAACGGGACAGCGGTGTCACCTGTCTCCTCCGATGGCGACGCCCTCGTACACGCCGTCGGTGGTGCGCGAGATGATGTTGTTGAGCTCGTTGGACATTCCACCGGAGCGCGACACGTACGCCACGCTGCCCGGTCTGTACAGCTTGGAGGCCAGGATGTTGTCCAGCATCCCACCGGTGTTTCCAATCTTAAAGCAGCCTGGCTTAATCCCGCCCACCTGGACGGACGCGGTTGATTATTATTTTAATATTAATATATATATATATATATATATATACATACACACACACACACACACACACACACACACACACAGTACTGGGCAAATTACACTCCAAAATGGACCGTTCAACAACCAATTTTTGATTTACTTGTAGATCTCTGGACACTCAGAGACTGTTAAGATCAGCTTTTCCTCCATTGCTGCTTCGTGAGTTCGTGTTTCGAAGGGGCGGGGCGGACCGAACACTAGGCCGCTCCTGTTCTACTGGTCGTGCGAAAATACATCACGGCACGCAGTGGTCAAAGCTCAACAAATTTCAACTTGCCCACGGTACGTGCACAAGGCTGCTGATGTTCAGGTTTAAAAAGTGACGTGATTGTCACTTGTGATACACAGCAGCACAGCACACAGTGAAATTTGTCCTCTGCATTTAACCCGTCACCCTGAGTGAACAGTGGGCAGCCATGACAGGCGCCCGGGGAGCAGTGTGTGGGGGCAGTGCTTCATGTCAGGTCGCCACAACTTTATACTGAGAATTTTCATGACGCCGCCAGAAAACCAACAAGCATCGCCGTTATGTTGTAATCGATTGTGTTTTGTGCTGCATTCATGCAGAACAGTCCACGTCTGCATCGAGACACGTCGATTATGCGCTTAGTTTCAATAGTTAATCCAGATGCAACGTGCACTTACTGTGGCTGGGCCGATAATAGTGACTCCCTTCTCATCAGCAGTCTTGATTAACTTCCGGGTCAGAGCTTCTGGGATGCCCTCAGCGATGATGGCGATAGTGTGAATCTGGACGAACACGAACACACACAAACGTTAAAGATTACATTTGACAATTTTGTTTAAGGACTCATTTATTATAAATGAAATACAGAGTCTCTCCGATGGAGCAGACCAGTCACCTGTGGGTACTGCATGGTTTCCATGGTGCTGTCAAAAGCAGAGCGGAGCGAAGCGAAGCTGATGAGGACGTCCACCTCGGGGTGTTTCTTCATGGCGTCGGCCATGTTCTTGAACACGGGCAGCAGGATTTCTTTATGGCCCCAGTAAAACTTCTGTTTATGGTCCCCGCTGCCACATGTAATAAAAAAACAAAAAGCTTTCCATAAAATCAAATTAAAGAAAGACGAGACGGAGGAACGTGTAAAAGGTTCCAGGAAGGGGGGAGAAACGTACGTGAAGGGGTAGACCATGGCCGCCACCGAGGGCTCGACCCGGGAGCAGATGTAGTCGAAGTCCAGCATGCCTTGCACCGCCCGCGTCTGCATCCCCCACACTATAGACTTGGTGTGCTGACTGAACAGGGTGGTGGCTTTAGCTGCGGCCAGAGAGAGATGGACAGGGGGACCGTGAGGTACAAAACCAGGCGAGAACAACACTGCGCAGCAGCAAGCAGCTCCTAGAACGGCCTGCACCAATGGCGCAGGCTCAACTCGACTCGTATCGAAGGCCGCCAAGCATCCGTAGCGATTTTCGCTGCAAAGTGCTACGATGTTCAAACTCTAGGATCTTAACTGGGATTGGACAAAAGCCTACAGAGACTAATCTTACAACCAATGGCCAAGTTGGGTCCTGCAACTTAAACCACAGCCCCTTTTATCTTGCTAATATCGCAATGTTTCATGTCACAAACAGTCTCACTGGCAGCAGACTGGCACCATGCCGAGTGGCGAACTGGACTGATTTATAATTCTGTACTAAACTAATAAAGTAATATAGGTTGGAATGGGAAAGAATAAGTAGATAAAAAAAAAAAAAAAAAAAGTCACCTGGTACATGGACCTCCAGGACCCAACTTTGCCACATGGCCACCTAAATCCACCAGCTCGTTATAAGGTTCACCAGAAGGGGGCAGCACACAGTGAAGCATTAAAAATGAAAAGACCAACATTGCACCTTTTCTAATAGAAAATCTATTGATTAAATCGAATCATAAAAAAAATAACTTGATTGAACACTATGCTCTGAGGTCTACGGTCTTCAAAACGTTAGTCAGCTCTGCACTGTGTTAACAGTATCAAAATCAAACAAGACAACTGTGTGATGCCTTTAACTTGCTCAAAAACTTTTGAAATTTTGCACACTCATCCGGAACTAGGGCCAATAGGGCCCCCAGAAAAATGGGTCCAGGGCGTCGGCAAGGGCCGCAAAGGTGCCCTCTGAAGCATGCCCTATATTAATAGGCCAACAGTTTCACATACTTTTACTCATCAGCACCAAATTTAATTAACATGCATCTCCTCAGGAGGAACATTTCTTCCCATCACATGCATTAAATCCATTAAACGGGAAGTAAGAGTATTGATTCACGATGCAATTTTTGCAACAAACTTATTCTGACAAATGGGTGTAAAAGATATTATTTATTTCAGTAAACATTAATCAAAAACCCTCAAATTTCACAGGCATATTTGGGGTGACTCACAGGTAAAACCTATGTAAAAATATAGGCAATTTTGTATAGTGCCACCAACTGGCCACAGTTTTCCATGTCGAGCTCGGACACGGTTAATCAAAATCATGTGCATCCCTGCACTTCCATTCTTATGCTAAAATGCATAAGAAATTTTATTTTTTAGTTTTGTTCTCACACCCCAAACCACGACATCCCATAAAACTGCAAGTTCGGCATTCCACATGTGAATTTGTTTCGGTCTTAGAATGTATGGCTATGAACCTTAATGAATTAAATTTAAGACTTGTCAACATTTCATGGATTTAATTTCCAAAAAAAAAAAAAAAGTAAGATTTTAAGTTAAGTTTTCAAGACCCGAGTGTACCTACTCATTCATAAAATAACTTGGAACACTTTATTAATACTATTTGACAGAGGGCTTAGGTGCTGCACCAGGACATTACTGGGCATTAAAGCGCCGTGCTCAGTAATGCCCGCCAGTCAATACGACACTGGCAGCAGCCTGAAAGCACACAGTTAGAGAGAGCGGGTCAGCAGGAGTAGAGAGGAGGACAAGAAAGATGGGAGAATTAGATATGAATTATAGGGGGTGGGGGTCAGTAATAAAACACCGCACATCCACACTCTCCCCTACCTCCAGTCCCGCCTGGTGGAGCCTGCAGCTCTGAGACGCACCAAGCGACAACAGAACAGTGACCAACACAGTGAAGAAGAACATAAAAAGAAAAATTATGAATGTAATAAACATTGTGGAGAGGAGGAGAAAAAAAAAAACACACACACACACACACACACACACTCAGATCCTGAACACGACACACAGAGGTAAAAGGTGTGAAGTGTGTGCATGTGTGTTAACAGCGGTGCAAGCAGTCAACACACACAAAATGCAATATACAGCTGTGCATTTTGTGATGCACCTGGACTCGTTTAGATCTCTGGTGCAAACCGCACACAAAACATGATTTATAATCCTAAAACTGTTCCGCATTTCCACAAATGCACTTAATTTCAAATTGCTATTTGTGGACAGATTGGGTGTGGACCCTGTCTCACATTCCCTCGAACTTCTACAGATCCCCATGGAGGGGCTTATTGCTTAGCAAATGCTCATGTCAGACGAAGAACTCCAAAAATGGCATGCTGGGTGCATGATTGCCATACATTTAGCCCCTAAATTATAGCATGTGTGAAATAAAATAAGGATATGGATTAAGACATTTTGCTCACTGAATATGGTTAATAAAAGGAACTCGTATTAAAACAGCATGAAGTTGTGTGGAAAGTGTTGAACTGACCAACACATTAATTTTAATGAAAATTATTCTCATTTACCCTCCAGCATGCACCGACACACACCCAAGCACTGCAATGTCAATGCAAACAGGCCCCCTGTTGGGGACGGGACAGGGTCGCTGCCCTCGTAACTCTTACCTTTCAGCTGAGAATTGTGTATTCTCTTCACAGACCAAGCAGGGCAAAGAGCTTACAAGGGGCGGACATGGGAACACATTTACACCGACGGATGGAGGAGAGAAGCACAACGAAAAATTTATGGAAACGTGGGAGACAAATTGTAAGGGCTCTAAACTAGTGACGTGCAATTCAAACACAAAATTGTATTTACTAGTGAGAAATCGCTCATATTCATCCTGTCCCGGTTCTAACCACGTTTAGCCAATACTTCCTCATTCAAGTGAATTTCCCAGGTAAGCACTGAAGCTATAAAAGCGATAAGCCATCGCTGTATGACATTAGAGACGAGTAAATTATTATTTAGAATGTTGCGAACCGGGAAGCAGGATCTCATGACGTGGCTGCACTTATGCCCATGGACCAAGGACAGGTCAACAATTGGAAGCAGATTTATAAAATCCGGTCTTAATCTGTAGACAACGGTCTGAACACAAGGGCATGATTATTATTATTACGGAACCAATGTGTGAATCACAGAGACAAACTGTAAACTGATTTGTTTTGCACATCTCCAGTCCAAACAGGTGCAAATGAAAATGAGGACAGGGGGGAAAACAGGGAAGGACTGGTGTGCTTAACGTTTAGAAAGGAAAATCCATCTTAAAGAGCAATTTAGTGGCTGAGGAAACAAATCCGGCTAAAGCTTAGCCTCTGGTTTAGAGTGGTAAAGCAGCACGTTTAGTCACCTGGTGGGACGCCTGGTTTCAGTTTTTTAGACGGGGTGATGTCATTTCCCACGTTGGACTCGGAAAAGGAAGCGGTCCGGCTCGTTGCTGGGGTCTGGTAAGAGGACGGAGGGGAAAAGAAGAGGGGAAATTTAAAAATAATAATAAAAAAAAAAAATAAAAAATGCTAATATGCTAATGCTAAAGACACTGAAGCAGTTAGCCCTGCTAGCCTATTCTAAGAGGACGCTAACTGTAAGAATAATTTTGGAAACAATAAACATACTTTTCAATAGCCACGTAGAAACATTGTGAGTTTTAGTTCAAACAGCAGAGTTTGTTAACGTTAACATGCAAACACTAGCCTGTTAGCAAAAAAAAAAAAAAAAAATTGGATTCATTTTTTAAAAAGACTGCTACCTATATGCAATTTAACTTACGAGCAAATCCTTATAATTCTGGAAGGTCGCATTACAACAAAAAATTCAAAAGAGCATTAACTATTTCACATGATGAGATTTAAAAAGCGACATGTCAATGAAACAAATATGTGCAATGAATTACTTGACACTCTGGAAAATACCCAGCACTTGAATTGATACACCCTTGGATTATCTTGACGCTGAAATCTCTTAAGAGTAATTAAACTTACTTAAGTATGAATTAAGTATGAAAAAAAAAAAAAAAAAAAAAAAAAAAAAAAACATTTGGTGACTAAGAACGACTGTTGGCTTACAGCGGCGCTGCTGCTTGAGTTCAGCAGGAAGTTTGCCGTGTGGGCAGCGACTGGAGGCACATTGGGGATCGGCCGGTGGCCCAACGCCATGCCAACAATGGCGGTCATATGAGTCTCGGTGCCAAACACGTGTATAGGGATCCCAGTGGTCTTTCCTGTATGGAAAAATAGTGGCAACACACAGACATGTGAACATTCCCTCGTGACATTTGTAAAAAGGACATTGGGGTGTGGGAACACCCTAAAACCAGCCGAGAGAATTCAAAAGATTTCCTAAACAGTGGCACTTTTCCACCAAAACCACGTTAAAGCAATGATTCGCTAAACCATCGATATGAGAATCCAACTCAGGAACAAGATACACGTGTCGGGAGACTCCTCACCTACTTCCCCCATAACTCGGAGACCCTCTTGGTAATTAGGACCACCACGCCTCACAAAGATGGTGACTTCATGTTCCTTCAGGGGCTCCTGGTAGTCTTTGATGGCCCTGACGATGCCCTGAGCACAGATATTACAATTTAAAACATCACTGTTTCGGGTGTGTGTATAGGTGAGTAACATCATGGCATGGAAATAAGAACTTACCTTAAATGTAGCTGCAACGTTGGTGAAGTTAGCTATGCTTCCTCCAATGATCAAGACCTTGCCTGGAAAAAAAATG